>NC_143030.1:37374898-37739898 GCF_057628025.1 Oncorhynchus mykiss | reverse complement strand
GTTGTGTGGGTGGTGTGTTGTGTGTGTGTGTGGTGTGTGGTGTGTGTGTGTGTGGTGTGTTGTGGTGTGTGTTGTGGTGTGTGTGTGTGTGTGTGTGTGGTGTGTGGTGTGTGTGATGTGTGTGGTATGTGTTGTGTGTGGTGTGTTGTGTGTGTTGTGTGGGTGGTGTGTTGTGTGTGGAGTGTTGTTTGTGTGTGGTGTGTGTGTGTTTGTGTGGTGTGTTGTGTGTTTGTGTGTGTGGTGTGTTGTGGTGTGTGTTTTGTGTGTGTGTGATGTGTGTGGTGTGTGTTGTGTGTGGTGTGTGTGATGTGTGTGGTGTGTGTGGAGTGTTGTTGGTGTGTGTGTGTTTGTGTGGTGTGTTGTGTGTGGTGTGGTGTGTGGTGTGGTGTTGTGTTTTGTGTGTTGTTGTGTGTTGTTGTGTGTTGTGTGTGTGGTGGTGTGTGTTGTGTGGTGTTTGTTGTGTGTGTGGTGTGTTGTGTGTGTTGTGTGGCTGGTGTGTTGTGTGTGGAGTGTTGTTTGTGTGTGGTGTGTGTGTGTTTGTGTGGTGTGTTGTGTGTTTGTGTGTGGTGTTGTGTTGTGTGTTGTGTGGTGTGTTGTGTTGTGTGATGTGTGTGGTGTGTTGTGTGTGTGTGTGTTGTGTGTGTGGAGTGTTGTGTGTGGTGTGTGGTGTGTGTTGTATGTGTGTGGTTTGTGTTGTGTGTGTTGTGTTGTGTGTGTGGATTGTTGTGTGTGTGGTGTGTGGTGTGGGGTGTGTGTTGTGTTGTGTGTTGTTGTGTGGTGTTGTGTGTTGTGTGTGTGTGGTGTGGGGTGTGTGTGTGTGTGGTGTTGTGTGTTGTGTGTGTGGTGTGTTGTGTGTGTGGTGTGTGATGTGTGTGGTGTGTGTTGTGTGTGTGGTGTGTTGTGTGTGGTGTGTGTGGTGTGTGTGTGTGTGTGGTGTGACGACCCTCCCACTCTGTCTGCCGTATTTTGTCTTTGTTCTTGTTTCCTTATTAGGATGCCGGTGGGCGGAGTTGAGAGGGTCGTCAGCTACATGGGAAACACCTGGGATTGTACACCCCTTCCCCATTCATGGAGGAGACTCTCTCCATGCAGACATTTGTAGATTGTGTTGTGGTTCTTGGTGGCCTTTTTGTTTGTTTGCTTTGGCACCTTTCAACACCCTGCATTATCACATTCATGCATTCAAAACACTCACTTACGCTACTGATTACTGATTACACACATCATTGTATATTTTCCTTAGTTGCTTTAGTTAATAAATATATATTTTGTTACTCCTTATCTCCACGTTGTCTCTCTTTGTTACGGGCTTTGAGCCGGTTCGTGACAAGTGGGGGCTCGTCCGGGATATTTGAACTGTTGGTTTGGGAGACCGTGGAAGTACGTGTTTGTTTGTATATTGTGTTTGAGTTTAATAGGCCCAGTATTGGTTGCCTTTGTTGTTTGGGTTGTGTGCTGTGTTGGAGAGAGTATAATGGTTAGTTTCCAGGCCCTGCCTAGCCTGGAAACATTTGTTCTACTTTCTGTTGGGACATCAGCCTGAGGTGAGTAATCAGTTGTGTACCTCAGTGGGAGATTTGGGTAGGGTAGTGGAACTTGCTACCTGGAGCTATAGCTTTTTTCCCCTGATAGGCTTAGCGACATGTTTCATTTTTTTTTGGAATATGTTGGGCATGGTTAATGTTTGTTATTTTTGTCTGTGGACTGAGCAGTTGTCTCGGGGGCACATCCGTGGCTTGGTGGAATTTACCAGCATGCTGGGGAGTTTTTCCTTGCCAGCGGGCTACAGTGCGTAAATTCCCACTGCAAATCTGCATGAAGACTAGGGTTGAGTTATTGTAGGTTTTGGGGAAGCTCAGTATCTCATATCTCTTCTGTGGTGCTCAGGGTGATTGTCAATTCTCGGGTTGTGGTCTGGTGTGCTCAGCAGAGGGGAAGAGCGAGATTTTTTTTTTTTTGTAACTATGGCATCTTATATAGATGAATTCATTCGCTTTCCATCGGAGAAATTGTTAGATTTAGGTACTAAAGAACAGCTGTTGAAGATCGCTGAGCACTACAACGTTGAGATTAGTGATAAACGTCTAAAGAATTCTATTAGGTTGATATTGAAGGCCAATCTGATGGAGAGTGGTATTCTTGAAGTTACCACTGGGCCAGCCTCTGCTGAGAGTTTGTCATCTCCCCATAACGTTACAATGGCCATTCCATCGGTTAGTCCAAGTAGCCTTCTTTTTGAACAGCAGAAAGAACTGCTTTTGTTACAGCTGGAGCATGATCGTGAAAAGAGAGAGCATGATCGGCAAAGTGATCGTGAGAAGCTAGGACATGATCGTGTAAAGTATGAAAAGGAATTGGCATTTAAACAAGATATGGAGCGTGCTAAAATCAAGTTGCAACAAGAACGTATAGAGTTGGTTAGGGAAGGAAAGATCTCAGGGGAGAGTTTGTTTTGGGAAGGTGATCCAGATTTACCTAGGGGTAGTTCCTCTTTTGGTCGTGCCCCAGAGACATTTGATATTGTTGGGAACTTGCGGTTATTGCCTCAGTTTAATGAAAGGGATCCCGAGACATTCTTTTTGTTGTTTGAGCGTGTTGCTGACGCTAGGAGTTGGCCTGATTCTGACCGCACTTTAATGTTGCAGTGTGTGCTGACTGGTAAAGCGCAGGAAGCATATTCAGCTCTTAGTGTACACGACAGTGCCAATTATGATAAAGTTAAAAAAGCTGTGTTACAGATTTATGAATTGGTCCCTGAGGCTTACCGCCAACGATTTAGAACATTAAAAAGGGATGATAAGCAATCTCATGTTGAATTTGCGCGACAATTATCTTTACAGTTTAATCGCTGGTGTTCCGCCTCTGCAGTTGTGACTTTCCAAGGGCTGTGTGATCTGATTATGTTAGAACAATTTAAGGACACAATTCCTGATCGTATTGCCACGTATATTAACGAACAGAAAGTAAAGAATGTCGCTGAAGCTGCGGTTTTGGCGGACGAGTATGTGTTGACTCACAAAAGTGTCTTTGCAGAGCCCCGTATTCGGAAAGAGTGGGGGCGTTCGGATAGTTCGCTCACCGAGATACTTTGGTTCACGGGCAGAGTTCTATTCAACTAGGGTTGAGCCTGACTCCCATGGTAAAGCTGACTTTGGGCAGGAGTGTCACTACTGTCAAGGTTCAGGTCATTGGAAAAACAAATGTCCACTTCTCAGGTCAAAGGGTGCTTACGCTAAATCCAAGCCTACCGCGTTAGCTGCACCTGTTCCACATCAGTTCACTCATGACTCATTTCCTCAGGCCCAGGAGAATGTGAAAGTCCATATTGATCCAGACTATTTACCTTTCATTACGGAAGGTTTTGTGTCTATGGAAGGTCAAAAGGGGGGTGAGTGTAACGGATGTGAAACGGCTAGCTTAGTTAGCGTGGGCGCTAAATAGCGTTTCAATCAGTGACGTCACTTGCTCTGAGACCTTGAAGTAGTAGTTCCCCTTGCTCTGCAAGGGCCACGGCTTTTGTGGAGCGATGGGTAACGATGCTTCGAGGGTGACTGTTGACGTGTGCAGAAGGTCCCTAGTTCGCGCCCGGGTATGGGCGAGGGGACGGTCTAAACTTGTACTGTTACACTTGTTTATGTAAAAGTGGTTATTTCTGTAGTTCAATTGCTGCAACTTGCTGAAAATTGTCCCTATCATCTAGTTTGAACAGTTATGTTTTAAACATTGTATCCAGTTATGTTTTAAACATTGTATCCAGAGTTCATCAAACATGATTTTAGAGCTTGTTTATGGAAAGTAGTTATTTCTGTAGTTCAATTGCTGCAACTTGCTGAAAATTGTCCATAGTGTCCCTATCATCTAGTTTGAACAGTTCTGTAAAAAATGTACTTCCAAAGTGCAACCAAACATGATTTAGACCTTGTTTATGGAAAAGTGGTTATTTCTGTAGTTCAATTGCTGCAACTTGCTGAAAATGGTCCAGTGTCCCTATCATCTAGTTTGAACAGTTATGTTTAAAACATTGTATCCAGAGTACATCAAACATGATTTTAGACCTTGTTTATGGAAAAGTGGTTATTTCTGTAGTTCAATTGCTGCAACTTGCTGAAAATTGTCCACAGTGTCTCTATCATCTAGTTTGAACAGTTATGTTTAAAACATTGTATCCAGATTGCATCAAACATGATTTTAGACTTTGTTTATGGAAAATTGGTTATTTCTGTAGTTCAATTGCTGCAACTTGCTGAAAATTGTCCACAGTGTCCCTATCATCTAGTTTGAACAGTTCTGTAAAAAATGTACTTCCAAAGTGCAACGAAACATGATTTAGACCTTGTTTATGTAAAAGTGGTTATTTCTGTAGTTCAATTGCTGCAACCTGCTGAAACTTGTCCCTATCATCTAGTTTGAACAGTTATGTTTTAAACATTGTATCCAGTTATGTTTTAAACATTGTATCCAGAGTTCATCAAACATGATTTTAGAGCTTGTTTATGGAAAGTAGTTATTTCTGTAGTTCAATTGCTGCAACTTGCTGAAAATTGTCCATAGTGTCCCTATCATCTAGTTTGAACAGTTCTGTAAAAAATGTACTTCCAAAGTGCAACCAAACATGATTTAGACCTTGTTTATGCAAAAGTGGTTATTTCTGTAGTTCAATTTCTGCAACTTGCTGAAAATGGTCCAGTGTCCCTATCATCTAGTTTGAACAGTTATGTTTAAAACATTGTATCCAGAGTGCATCAAACATGATTTTAGACCTTGTTTATGGAAAAGTGATTATTTCTGTAGTTCAATTTCTGCAACTTGCTGAAAATGGTCCAGTGTCCCTATCATCTAGTTTGAACAGTTATGTTTAAAACTTTGTATCCAGATTGCATCAAACATGATTTTAGACTTTGTTTATGGAAAATGTGTTATTTCTGTAGTTCAATTGCTGCAACTTGCTAAATTGTCCAGTGTCCCTATCATCTAGTTTGAACAGTTCTGTAAAAAATGTACTTCCAAAGTGCAACCAAACATGATTTAGACCTTGTTTATGGAAAAGTGGTTATTTCTGTAGTTCAATTGCTGCAACTTGCTGAAAATTGTCCCTATCATCTAGTTTGAACAGTTATGTTTAAAACATTGTATCCAGTTATGTTTTAAACATTGTATCCAGAGTTCATCAAACATGATTTTAGAGCTTGTTTATGGAAAGTAGTTATTTCTGTAGTTCAATTGCTGCAACTTGCTGAAAATTGTCCATAGTGTCCCTATCATCTAGTTTGAACAGTTCTGTAAAAAATGTACTTCCAAAGTGCAACCAAACATGATTTAGACCTTGTTTATGGAAAAGTGGTTATTTCTGTAGTTCAATTGCTGCAACTTGCTGAAAATGGTCCAGTGTCCCTATCATCTAGTTTGAACAGTTATGTTTAAAACATTGTATCCAGAGTACATCAAACATGATTTTAGACCTTGTTTATGGAAAAGTGGTTATTTCTGTAGTTCAATTGCTGCAACTTGCTGAAAATTGTCCACAGTGTCTCTATCATCTAGTTTGAACAGTTATGTTTAAAACATTGTATCCAGATTGCATCAAACATGATTTTAGACTTTGTTTATGGAAAATTGGTTATTTCTGTAGTTCAATTGCTGCAACTTGCTGAAAATTGTCCACAGTGTCCCTATCATCTAGTTTGAACAGTTCTGTAAAAAATGTACTTCCAAAGTGCAACGAAACATGATTTAGACCTTGTTTATGTAAAAGTGGTTATTTCTGTAGTTCAATTGCTGCAACCTGCTGAAACTTGTCCCTATCATCTAGTTTGAACAGTTATGTTTTAAACATTGTATCCAGTTATGTTTTAAACATTGTATCCAGAGTTCATCAAACATGATTTTAGAGCTTGTTTATGGAAAGTAGTTATTTCTGTAGTTCAATTGCTGCAACTTGCTGAAAATTGTCCATAGTGTCCCTATCATCTAGTTTGAACAGTTCTGTAAAAAATGTACTTCCAAAGTGCAACCAAACATGATTTAGACCTTGTTTATGCAAAAGTGGTTATTTCTGTAGTTCAATTTCTGCAACTTGCTGAAAATGGTCCAGTGTCCCTATCATCTAGTTTGAACAGTTATGTTTAAAACATTGTATCCAGAGTGCATCAAACATGATTTTAGACCTTGTTTATGGAAAAGTGATTATTTCTGTAGTTCAATTTCTGCAACTTGCTGAAAATGGTCCAGTGTCCCTATCATCTAGTTTGAACAGTTATGTTTAAAACTTTGTATCCAGATTGCATCAAACATGATTTTAGACTTTGTTTATGGAAAATGTGTTATTTCTGTAGTTCAATTGCTGCAACTTGCTAAATTGTCCAGTGTCCCTATCATCTAGTTTGAACAGTTCTGTAAAAAATGTACTTCCAAAGTGCAACCAAACATGATTTAGACCTTGTTTATGGAAAAGTGGTTATTTCTGTAGTTCAATTGCTGCAACTTGCTGAAAATTGTCCCTATCATCTAGTTTGAACAGTTATGTTTAAAACATTGTATCCAGAGTTCATCAAACATGATTTTAGAGCTTGTTTATTGAAAAGTGGTTATTTCTGTAATTCAATTGCTGCAACTTGCTGAAAATTGTCCATAGTGTCCCTATCATCTAGTTTGAACAGTTATGTTTAAAACATTGTATCCAGATTGCATCAAACATGATTTTAGACCTTGTTTATGGAAAAGTGGTTATTTCTGTAGTTCAATTGCTGCAACTTGCTGAAAATTGTCCACAGTGTCCCTATCATCTAGTTTGAACAGTTATGTTTAAAACTTTGTATCCAGAGTGCATCAAACATGATTTTAGACCTTGTTTATGGAAAAGTGGTTATTTCTGTAGTTCAATTGCTGCAACTTGCTGAAAATTGTCCACAGTGTCTCTATCATCTAGTTTGAACTGTTATGTTTAAAACATTGTATCCAGAGTGCATCAAACATGATTTTAGACCTTGTTTATGGAAAAGTGGTTATTTCTGTAGTTCAATTGCTGCAACTTGCTGAAAATTGTCCACAGTGTCTCTATCATCTAGTTTGAACTGTTATGTTTAAAACATTGTATCCAGAGTGCATCAAACATGATTTTAGACTTTGTTTATGGAAAATTGGTTATTTCTGTAGTTCAATTGCTGCAACTTGTTGAATATTGTCCAGTGTCCCTATCATCTAGTTTGAACAGTTCTGTAAAAAATGTACTTCCAAAGTGCAACCAAACATGATTTAGACCTTGTTTATGGAAAAGTGGTTATTTCTGTAGTTCAATTGTTGCAACTTGCTGAAAATTGTCCAGTGTCCCTATCATCTAGTTTGAACAGTTATGTTTAAAACATTGTATCCAGAGTGCATCAAACATGATTTTAGACCTTGTTTATGGAAAAGTGGTTATTTCTGTAGTTCAATTGCTGCAACTTGCTGAAAATTGTCCACAGTGTCCCTATCATCTAGTTTGAACAGTTCTTTAAAAAATGTACTTCCAAAGTGCAACGAAACATGATTTTAGACCTTGTTTATGGAAAAGTGGTTATTTCTGTAGTTCAATTGCTGCAACTTGCTGAAAATTGTCCACAGTGTCTCTATCATCTAGTTTGAACTGTTATGTTTAAAACATTGTATCCAGAGTGCATCAAACATGATTTTAGACTTTGTTTATGGAAAATTGGTTATTTCTGTAGTTCAATTGCTGCAACTTGTTGAATATTGTCCAGTGTCCCTATCATCTAGTTTGAACAGTTCTGTAAAAAATGTACTTCCAAAGTGCAACCAAACATGATTTAGACCTTGTTTATGGAAAAGTGGTTATTTCTGTAGTTCAATTGTTGCAACTTGCTGAAAATTGTCCAGTGTCCCTATCATCTAGTTTGAACAGTTATGTTTAAAACTTTGTATCCAGAGTGCATCAAACATGATTTTAGACCTTGTTTATGGAAAAGTGGTTATTTCTGTAGTTCAATTGCTGCAACTTGCTGAAAATTGTCCACAGTGTCCCTATCATCTAGTTTGAACAGTTCTTTAAAAAATGTACTTCCAAAGTGCAACGAAACATGATTTTAGACCTTGTTTATGGAAAAGTGATTATTTCTGTAGTTCAATTGCTGCAACTTGCTGAAAATGGTCCAGTGTCCCTATCATCTAGTTTGAACAGTTATGTTTAAAACATTGTATCCAGAGTACATCAAACATGATTTTAGACCTTGTTTATGGAAAAGTGGTTATTACTGTAGTTCAATTGCTGCAACTTGCTGAAAATTGTCCACAGTGTCTCTATCATCTAGTTTGAACAGTTATGTTTAAAACATTGTATCCAGATTGCATCAAACATGATTTTAGACTTTGTTTATGGAAAATGTGTTATTTCTGTAGTTCAATTGCTGCAACTTGCTAAATTGTCCAGTGTCCCTATCATCTAGTTTGAACAGTTCTGTAAAAAATGTACTTCCAAAGTGCAACCAAACATGATTTAGACCTTGTTTATGGAAAAGTGGTTATTTCTGTAGTTCAATTGCTGCAACTTGCTGAAAATTGTCCCTATCATCTAGTTTGAACAGTTATGTTTAAAACATTGTATCCAGAGTTCATCAAACATGATTTTAGAGCTTGTTTATTGAAAAGTGGTTATTTCTGTAATTCAATTGCTGCAACTTGCTGAAAATTGTCCATAGTGTCCCTATCATCTAGTTTGAACAGTTATGTTTAAAACATTGTATCCAGATTGCATCAAACATGATTTTAGACCTTGTTTATGGAAAAGTGGTTATTTCTGTAGTTCAATTGCTGCAACTTGCTGAAAATTGTCCACAGTGTCCCTATCATCTAGTTTGAACAGTTATGTTTAAAACTTTGTATCCAGAGTGCATCAAACATGATTTTAGACCTTGTTTATGGAAAAGTGGTTATTTCTGTAGTTCAATTGCTGCAACTTGCTGAAAATTGTCCACAGTGTCTCTATCATCTAGTTTGAACTGTTATGTTTAAAACATTGTATCCAGAGTGCATCAAACATGATTTTAGACCTTGTTTATGGAAAAGTGGTTATTTCTGTAGTTCAATTGCTGCAACTTGCTGAAAATTGTCCACAGTGTCTCTATCATCTAGTTTGAACTGTTATGTTTAAAACATTGTATCCAGAGTGCATCAAACATGATTTTAGACTTTGTTTATGGAAAATTGGTTATTTCTGTAGTTCAATTGCTGCAACTTGTTGAATATTGTCCAGTGTCCCTATCATCTAGTTTGAACAGTTCTGTAAAAAATGTACTTCCAAAGTGCAACCAAACATGATTTAGACCTTGTTTATGGAAAAGTGGTTATTTCTGTAGTTCAATTGTTGCAACTTGCTGAAAATTGTCCAGTGTCCCTATCATCTAGTTTGAACAGTTATGTTTAAAACATTGTATCCAGAGTGCATCAAACATGATTTTAGACCTTGTTTATGGAAAAGTGGTTATTTCTGTAGTTCAATTGCTGCAACTTGCTGAAAATTGTCCACAGTGTCCCTATAATCTAGTTTGAACAGTTATGTTTAAAACTTTGTATCCAGAGTGCATCAAACATGATTTTAGACCTTGTTTATGGAAAAGTGGTTATTTCTGTAGTTCAATTGCTGCAACTTGCTGAAAATTGTCCACAGTGTCCCTATCATCTAGTTTGAACAGTTCTTTAAAAAATGTACTTCCAAAGTGCAACGAAACATGATTTTAGACCTTGTTTATGGAAAAGTGGTTATTTCTGTAGTTCAATTGCTGCAACTTGCTGAAAATTGTCCACAGTGTCTCTATCATCTAGTTTGAACTGTTATGTTTAAAACATTGTATCCAGAGTGCATCAAACATGATTTTAGACTTTGTTTATGGAAAATTGGTTATTTCTGTAGTTCAATTGCTGCAACTTGTTGAATATTGTCCAGTGTCCCTATCATCTAGTTTGAACAGTTCTGTAAAAAATGTACTTCCAAAGTGCAACCAAACATGATTTAGACCTTGTTTATGGAAAAGTGGTTATTTCTGTAGTTCAATTGTTGCAACTTGCTGAAAATTGTCCAGTGTCCCTATCATCTAGTTTGAACAGTTATGTTTAAAACTTTGTATCCAGAGTGCATCAAACATGATTTTAGACCTTGTTTATGGAAAAGTGGTTATTTCTGTAGTTCAATTGCTGCAACTTGCTGAAAATTGTCCACAGTGTCCCTATCATCTAGTTTGAACAGTTCTTTAAAAAATGTACTTCCAAAGTGCAACGAAACATGATTTTAGACCTTGTTTATGGAAAAGTGATTATTTCTGTAGTTCAATTGCTGCAACTTGCTGAAAATTGTCCCTATCATCTAGTTTGAACAGTTATGTTTTAAACATTGTATCCAGTTATGTTTTAAACATTGTATCCAGAGTTCATCAAACATGATTTTAGACCTTGTTTATGGAAAAGTGGTTATTTCTGTAGTTCAATTGTTGCTACTTGCTGAAAATTGTCCAGTGTCCCTATCATCTAGTTTGAACAGTTATGTTTAAAACTTTGTATCCAGAGTGCATCAAACATGATTTTAGACCTTGTTTATGGAAAAGTGGTTATTTCTGTAGTTCAATTGCTGCAACTTGCTGAAAATTGTCCACAGTGTCCCTATCATCTAGTTTGAACAGTTCTTTAAAAAATGTACTTCCAAAGTGCAACGAAACATGATTTTAGACCTTGTTTATGGAAAAGTGATTATTTCTGTAGTTCAATTGCTGCAACTTGCTGAAAATTGTCCCTATCATCTAGTTTGAACAGTTATGTTTTAAACATTGTATCCAGTTATGTTTTAAACATTGTATCCAGAGTTCATCAAACATGATTTTAGACCTTGTTTATGGAAAAGTGGTTATTTCTGTAGTTCAATTGCTGCAACTTGCTGAAAATTGTCCACAGTGTCCCTATCATCTAGTTTGAACAGTTATGTTTAAAACTTTGTATCCAGAGTGCATCAAACATGATTTTGGACCTTGTTTATGGAAAAGTCGTTATTTGTGTAGTTCAATTGCTGCAACTTGCTGAAAATTGTCCAGTGTCCCTATCATCTAGTTTGAACAGTTCTTTAAAAAATGTACTTCCAAAGTGCAACGAAACATGATTTAGACCTTGTTTATGTAAAAGTGGTTATTTCTGTAGTTCAATTGCTGCAACCTGCTGAAAATTGTCCCTATCATCTAGTTTGAACAGTTATGTTTTAAACATTGTATCCAGTTATGTTTTAAACATTGTATCCAGAGTTCATCAAACATGATTTTAGACCTTGTTTATGGAAAAGTGGTTATTTCTGTAGTTCAATTGTTGCTACTTGCTGAAAATTGTCCAGTGTCCCTATCATCTAGTTTGAACAGTTATGTTTAAAACTTTGTATCCAGAGTGCATCAAACATGATTTTAGACCTTGTTTATGGAAAAGTGGTTATTTCTGTAGTTCAATTGCTGCAACTTGCTGAAAATTGTCCACAGTGTCCCTATCATCTAGTTTGAACAGTTCTTTAAAAAATGTACTTCCAAAGTGCAACGAAACATGATTTTAGACCTTGTTTATGGAAAAGTGATTATTTCTGTAGTTCAATTGCTGCAACTTGCTGAAAATTGTCCCTATCATCTAGTTTGAACAGTTATGTTTTAAACATTGTATCCAGTTATGTTTTAAACATTGTATCCAGAGTTCATCAAACATGATTTTAGACCTTGTTTATGGAAAAGTGGTTATTTCTGTAGTTCAATTGCTGCAACTTGCTGAAAATTGTCCACAGTGTCCCTATCATCTAGTTTGAACAGTTATGTTTAAAACTTTGTATCCAGAGTGCATCAAACATGATTTTGGACCTTGTTTATGGAAAAGTCGTTATTTGTGTAGTTCAATTGCTGCAACTTGCTGAAAATTGTCCAGTGTCCCTATCATCTAGTTTGAACAGTTCTTTAAAAAATGTACTTCCAAAGTGCAACGAAACATGATTTAGACCTTGTTTATGTAAAAGTGGTTATTTCTGTAGTTCAATTGCTGCAACCTGCTGAAAATTGTCCCTATCATCTAGTTTGAACAGTTATGTTTTAAACATTGTATCCAGTTATGTTTTAAACATTGTATCCAGAGTTCATCAAACATGATTTTAGAGCTTGTTTATGGAAAGTAGTTATTTCTGTAGTTCAATTGCTGCAACTTGCTGAAAATTGTCCATAGTGTCCCTATCATCTAGTTTGAACAGTTCTGTAAAAAATGTACTTCCAAAGTGCAACCAAACATGATTTAGACCTTGTTTATGGAAAAGTGGTTATTTCTGTAGTTCAATTTCTGCAACTTGCTGAAAATGGTCCAGTGTCCCTATCATCTAGTTTGAACAGTTATGTTTAAAACATTGTATCCAGAATGCATCAAACATGATTTTAGACCTTGTTTATGGAAAAGTGGTTATTACTGTAGTTCAATTGCTGCAACTTGCTGAAAATTGTCCACAGTGTCTCTATCATCTAGTTTGAACAGTTATGTTTAAAACTTTGTATCCAGAGTGCATCAAACATGATTTTAGACCTTGTTTCATGGAAAAGTGGTTATTTCTGTAGTTCAATTGCTGCAACTTGCTGAAAATTGTCCACAGTGTCTCTATCATCTAGTTTGAACTGTTATGTTTAAAACATTGTATCCAGAGTGCATCAAACATGATTTTAGACTTTGTTTATGGAAAATTGGTTATTTCTGTAGTTCAATTGCTGCAACTTGCTGAATATTGTCCAGTGTTCCTATCATCTAGTTTGAACAGTTCTGTAAAAAATGTACTTCCAAAGTGCAACCAAACATGATTTAGACCTTGTTTATGGAAAAGTGGTTATTTCTGTAGTTCAATTGTTGCAACTTGCTGAAAATTGTCCAGTGTCCCTATCATCTAGTTTGAACAGTTATGTTTAAAACATTGTATCCAGAGTGCATCAAACATGATTTTAGACCTTGTTTATGGAAAAGTGGTTATTTCTGTAGTTCAATTGCTGCAACTTGCTGAAAATTGTCCACAGTGTCCCTATCATCTAGTTTGAACAGTTATGTTTAAAACTTTGTATCCAGAGTGCATCAAACATGATTTTAGACCTTGTTTATGGAAAAGTGGTTATTTCTGTAGTTCAATTGCTGCAACTTGCTGAAAATTGTCCACAGTGTCCCTATCATCTAGTTTGAACAGTTCTTTAAAAAATGTACTTCCAAAGTGCAACGAAACATGATTTTAGACCTTGTTTATGGAAAAGTGATTATTTCTGTAGTTCAATTGCTGCAACTTGCTGAAAATTGTCCCTATCATCTAGTTTGAACAGTTATGTTTTAAACATTGTATCCAGTTATGTTTTAAACATTGTATCCAGAGTTCATCAAACATGATTTTAGAGCTTGTTTATGGAAAGTAGTTATTTCTGTAATTCAATTGCTGCAACTTGCTGAAAATTGTCCATAGTGTCCCTATCATCTAGTTTGAACAGTTCTGTAAAAAATGTACTTCCAAAGTGCAACCAAACATGATTTAGACCTTGTTTATGGAAAAGTGGTTATTTCTGTAGTTCAATTGCTGCAACTTGCTGAAAATGGTCCAGTGTCCCCATCATCTAGTTTGAACAGTTATGTTTAAAACATTGTATCCAGAGTGCATCAAACATGATTTTAGACCTTGTTTATGGAAAAGTGGTTATTTCTGTAGTTCAATTGCTGCAACTTGCTGAAAATTGTCCACAGTGTCCCTATCATCTAGTTTGAACAGTTATGTTTAAAACTTTGTATCCAGAGTGCATCAAACATGATTTTAGACCTTGTTTATGGAAAAGTGGTTATTTCTGTAGTTCAATTGTTGCAACTTGCTGAAAATTGTCCAGTGTCCCTATCATCTAGTTTGAACAGTTATGTTTAAAACATTGTATCCAGAGTGCATCAAACATGATTTTAGACCTTGTTTATGGAAAAGTGGTTATTTCTGTAGTTCAATTGCTGCAACTTGCTGAAAATTGTCCACAGTGTCCCTATCATCTAGTTTGAACAGTTATGTTTAAAACTTTGTATCCAGAGTGCATCAAACATGATTTTAGACCTTGTTTATGGAAAAGTGGTTATTTCTGTAGTTCAATTGCTGCAACTTGCTGAAAATTGTCCACAGTGTCTCTATCATCTAGTTTGAACTGTTATGTTTAAAACATTGTATCCAGAGTGCATCAAACATGATTTTAGACTTTGTTTATGGAAAATTGGTTATTTCTGTAGTTCAATTGCTGCAACTTGCTGAATATTGTCCAGTGTCCCTGTCATCTAGTTTGAACAGTTCTGTAAAAAATGTACTTCCAAAGTGCAACCAAACATGATTTAGACCTTGTTTATGGAAAAGTGGTTATTTCTGTAGTTCAATTGTTGCAACTTGCTGAAAATTGTCCAGTGTCCCTATCATCTAGTTTGAACAGTTATGTTTAAAACATTGTATCCAGAGTGCATCAAACATGATTTTAGACCTTGTTTATGGAAAAGTGGTTATTTCTGTAGTTCAATTGCTGCAACTTGCTGAAAATTGTCCACAGTGTCCCTATCATCTAGTTTGAACAGTTATGTTTAAAACTTTGTATCCAGAGTGCATCAAACATGATTTTAGACCTTGTTTATGGAAAAGTGGTTATTTCTGTAGTTCAATTGCTGCAACTTGCTGAAAATTGTCCACAGTGTCCCTATCATCTAGTTTGAACAGTTCTTTAAAAAATGTACTTCCAAAGTGCAACGAAACATGATTTTAGACCTTGTTTATGGAAAAGTGATTATTTCTGTAGTTCAATTGCTGCAACTTGCTGAAAATTGTCCCTATCATCTAGTTTGAACAGTTATGTTTTAAACATTGTATCCAGTTATGTTTTAAACATTGTATCCAGAGTTCATCAAACATGATTTTAGAGCTTGTTTATGGAAAGTAGTTATTTCTGTAGTTCAATTGCTGCAACTTGCTGAAAATTGTCCATAGTGTCCCTATCATCTAGTTTGAACAGTTCTGTAAAAAATGTACTTCCAAAGTGCAACCAAACATGATTTAGACCTTGTTTATGGAAAAGTGGTTATTTCTGTAGTTCAATTGCTGCAACTTGCTGAAAATGGTCCAGTGTCCCTATCATCTAGTTTGAACAGTTATGTTTAAAACATTGTATCCAGAGTGCATCAAACATGATTTTAGACCTTGTTTATGGAAAAGTGGTTATTTCTGTAGTTCAATTGCTGCAACTTGCTGAAAATTGTCCAGAGTGTCCCTATCATCTAGTTTGAACAGTTATGTTTAAAACTTTGTATCCAGAGTGCATCAAACATGATTTTAGACCTTGTTTATGGAAAAGTGGTTATTTCTGTAGTTCAATTGGTGCAACTTGCTGAAAATTGTCCACAGTGTCTCTATCATCTAGTTTGAACTGTTATGTTTAAAACATTGTATCCAGAGTGCATCAAACATGATTTTAGACTTTGTTTATGGAAAATTGGTTATTTCTGTAGTTCAATTGCTGCAACTTTTTGAATATTGTCCAGTGTCCCTATCATCTAGTTTGAACAGTTCTGAAAAAAATGTACTTCCAAAGTGCAACCAAACATGATTTAGACCTTGTTTATGGAAAAGTGGTTATTTCTGTAGTTCAATTGTTGCAACTTCCTGAAAATTGTCCACAGTGTCCCTATCATCTAGTTTGAACAGTTATGTTTAAAACTTTGTATCCAGAGTGCATCAAACATGATTTTAGACCTTGTTTATGGAAAAGTGGTTATTTCTGTAGTTCAATTGCTGCAACTTGCTGAAAATTGTCCACAGTGTCCCTATCATCTAGTTTGAACAGTTCTTTAAAAAATGTACTTCCAAAGTGCAACGAAACATGATTTTAGACCTTGTTTATGGAAAAGTGATTATTTCTGTAGTTCAATTGCTGCAACTTGCTGAAAATTGTCCCTATCATCTAGTTTGAACAGTTATGTTTTAAACATTGTATCCAGTTATGTTTTAAACATTGTATCCAGAGTTCATCAAACATGATTTTAGAGCTTGTTTATGGAAAGTAGTTATTTCTGTAGTTCAATTGCTGCAACTTGATGAAAATTGTCCATAGTGTCCCTATCATCTAGTTTGAACAGTTCTGTAAAAAATGTACTTCCAAAGTGCAACCAAACATGATTTAGACCTTGTTTATGGAAAAGTGGTTATTTCTGTAGTTCAATTGCTGCAACTTGCTGAAAATGGTACAGTGTCCCTATCATCTAGTTTGAACAGTTATGTTTAAAACATTGTATCCAGAGTGCATCAAACATGATTTTAGACCTTGTTTATGGAAAAGTGATTATTTCTGTAGTTCAATTGCTGCAACTTGCTGAAAATTGGCCATAGTGTCCCTATCATCTAGTTTGAACAGTTATGTTTAAAACATTGTATCCAGAGTGCATCAAACATGATTTTAGACCTTGTTTATGGAAAAGTGGTTATTTCTGTAGTTCAATTGCTGCAACTTGCTGAAAAATGTCCACAGTGTCCCTATCATCTAGTTTGAACAGTTATGTTTAAAACTTTGTATCCAGAGTGCATCCAATATGATTTTAGACCTTGTTTATGGAAAAGTGGTTATTTCTGTAGTTCAATTGCTGCAACTTGCTGAAAATTGTCCACAGTGTCCCTATCATCTAGTTTGAACAGTTCTTAAAAAATTTACTTCCAAAGTGCAACGAAACATGATTTAGACCTTGTTTATGTAAAAGTGGTTATTTCTGTAGTTCAATTGCTGCAACTTGCTGAAAATTGTCCCTATCATCTAGTTTGAACAGTTATGTTTTAAACATTGTATCCAGTTATGTTTTAAACATTGTATCCAGAGTTCATCAAACATGATTTTAGAGCTTGTTTATGGAAAGTAGTTATTTCTGTAGTTCAATTGCTGCAACTTGCTGAAAATTGTCCATAGTGTCCCTATCATCTAGTTTGAACAGTTCTGTAAAAAATGTACTTCCAAAGTGCAACCAAACATGATTTAGACCTTGTTTATGGAAAAGTGGTTATTTCTGTAGTTCAATTGCTGCAACTTGCTGAAAATGGTCCAGTGTCCCTATCATCTAGTTTGAACAGTTATGTTTAAAACATTGTATCCAGAGTGCATCAAACATGATTTTAGACCTTGTTTATGGAAAAGTGATTATTTCTGTAGTTCAATTGCTGCAACTTGCTGAAAATTGTCCCTATCATCTAGTTTGAACAGTTATGTTTTAAACATTGTATCCAGTTATGTTTTAAACATTGTATCCAGAGTTCATCAAACATGATTTTAGAGCTTGTTTATGGAAAGTAGTTATTTCTGTAGTTCAATTGCTGCAACTTGCTGAAAATTGTCCATAGTGTCCCTATCATCTAGTTTGAACAGTTATGTTTAAAACATTGTATCCAGAGTGCATCAAACATGATTTTAGACCTTGTTTATGGAAAAGTGATTATTTCTGTAGTTCAATTTCTGCAACTTGCTGAAAATGGTCCAGTGTCCCTATCATCTAGTTTGAACAGTTATGTTTAAAGCATTGTATCCAGAGTACATCAAACATGATTTTAGACCTTGTTCATGGAAAAGTGGTTATTACTGTAGTTCAATTGCTGCAACTTGCTGAAAATTGTCCACAGTGTCTCTATCATCTAGTTTGAACAGTTATGTTTAAAACATTGTATCCAGATTGCATCAAACATGATTTTAGACTTTGTTTATGGAAAATTGGTTATTTCTGTAGTTCAATTGCTGCAACTTGCTGAAAATTGTCCCTATCATCTAGTTTGAACAGTTATGTTTAAAACATTTTATCCAGAATTCATCAAACATGATTTTAGAGCTTGTTTATTGAAAAGTGGTTATTTCTGTAATTCAATTGCTGCAACTTGCTGAAAATTGTCCAGTGTCCCTATCATCTACTTTGAACAGTTCTGTAAAAAATGTACTTCCAAAGTGCAACCAAACATGATTTAGACCTTGTTTATGGAAAAGTGGTTATTTCTGTAGTTCAATTGCTGCAACTTGCTGAAAATTGTCCCTATCATCTAGTTTGAACAGTTATGTTTAAAACATTGTATCCAGAATTCATCAAACATGATTTTAGAGCTTGTTTATTGAAAAGTGGTTATTTCTGTAATTCAATTGCTGCAACTTGCTGAAAATTGTCCATAGTGTCCCTATCATCTAGTTTGAACAGTTATGTTTAAAACATTGTATCCAGAGTGCATCAAACATGATTTTAGACCTTGTTTATGGAAAAGTGGTTATTTCTGTAGTTCAATTGCTGCAACTTGCTGAAAATTGTCCAGTGTCCCTATCATCTAGTTTGAACAGTTCTGTAAAAAATGTACTTCCAAAGTGCAACCAAACATGATTTAGACCTTGTTTATGGAAAAGTGGTTATTTCTGTAGTTCAATTGTTGCAACTTGCTGAAAATTGTCCAGTGTCCCTATCATCTAGTTTGAACAGTTATGTTTAAAACATTGTATCCAGAGTGCATCAAACATGATTTTAGACCTTGTTTATGGAAAAGTGGTTATTTCTGTAGTTCAATTGCTGCAACTTGCTGAAAATTGTCCACAGTGTCCCTATCATCTAGTTTGAACAGTTATGTTTAAAACTTTGTATCCAGAGTGCATCAAACATGATTTTAGACCTTGTTTATGGAAAAGTGGTTATTTCTGTAGTTCAATTGCTGCAACTTGCTGAAAATTGTCCACAGTGTCCCTATCATCTAGTTTGAACAGTTCTTTAAAAAATGTACTTCCAAAGTGCAACGAAACATGATTTTAGACCTTGTTTATGGAAAAGTGATTATTTCTGTAGTTCAATTGCTGCAACTTGCTGAAAATTGTCCCTATCATCTAGTTTGAACAGTTATGTTTTAAACATTGTATCCAGTTATGTTTTAAACATTGTATCCAGAGTTCATCAAACATGATTTTAGACCTTGTTTAAGGAAAAGTGGTTATTTCTGTAGTTCAATTGCTGCAACTTGCTGAAAATTGTCCACAGTGTCCCTATCATCTAGTTTGAACAGTTATGTTTAAAACTTTGTATCCAGAGTGCATCAAACATGATTTTGGACCTTGTTTATGGAAAAGTCGTTATTTGTGTAGTTCAATTGCTGCAACTTGCTGAAAATTGTCCAGTGTCCCTATCATCTAGTTTGAACAGTTCTTTAAAAAATGTACTTCCAAAGTGCAACGAAACATGATTTAGACCTTGTTTATGTAAAAGTGGTTATTTCTGTAGTTCAATTGCTGCAACCTGCTGAAAATTGTCCCTATCATCTAGTTTGAACAGTTATGTTTTAAACATTGTATCCAGTTATGTTTTAAACATTGTATCCAGAGTTCATCAAACATGATTTTAGAGCTTGTTTATGGAAAGTAGTTATTTCTGTAGTTCAATTGCTGCAACTTGCTGAAAATTGTCCATAGTGTCCCTATCATCTAGTTTGAACAGTTCTGTAAAAAATGTACTTCCAAAGTGCAACCAAACATGATTTAGACCTTGTTTATGGAAAAGTGGTTATTTCTGTAGTTCAATTGCTGCAACTTGCTGAAAATTGTCCACAGTGTCCCTATCATCTAGTTTGAACAGTTATGTTTAAAACTTTGTATCCAGAGTGCATCAAACATGATTTTAGACCTTGTTTCATGGAAAAGTGGTTATTTCTGTAGTTCAATTGCTGCAACTTGCTGAAAATTGTCCACAGTGTCTCTATCATCTAGTTTGAACTGTTATGTTTAAAACATTGTATCCAGAGTGCATCAAACATGATTTTAGACTTTGTTTATGGAAAATTGGTTATTTCTGTAGTTCAATTGCTGCAACTTGCTGAATATTGTCCAGTGTCCCTATCATCTAGTTTGAACAGTTCTGTAAAAAATGTACTTCCAAAGTGCAACCAAACATGATTTAGACCTTGTTTATGGAAAAGTGGTTATTTCTGTAGTTCAATTGTTGCAACTTGCTGAAAATTGTCCAGTGTCCCTATCATCTAGTTTGAACAGTTATGTTTAAAACATTGTATCCAGAGTGCATCAAACATGATTTTAGACCTTGTTTATGGAAAAGTGGTTATTTCTGTAGTTCAATTGCTGCAATTTGCTGAAAATTGTCCACAGTGTCCCTATCATCTAGTTTGAACAGTTCTTTAAAAAATGTACTTCCAAAGTGCAACGAAACATGATTTTAGACCTTGTTTATGGAAAAGTGATTATTTCTGTAGTTCAATTGCTGCAACTTGCTGAAAATTGTCCCTATCATCTAGTTTGAACAGTTATGTTTTAAACATTGTATCCAGTTATGTTTTAAACATTGTATCCAGAGTTCATCAAACATGATTTTAGAGCTTGTTTATGGAAAGTAGTTATTTCTGTAGTTCAATTGCTGCAACTTGCTGAAAATTGTCCATAGCCATAGTGTCCCTATCATCTAGTTTGAACAGTTCTGTAAAAAATGTACTTCCAAAGTGCAACCAAACATGATTTAGACCTTGTTTATGGAAAAGTGGTTATTTCTGTAGTTCAATTGCTGCAACTTGCTGAAAATGGTCCAGTGTCCCTATCATCTAGTTTGAACAGTTATGTTTAAAACATTGTATCCAGAGTGCATCAAACATGATTTTAGACCTTGTTTATGGAAAAGTGGTTATTTCTGTAGTTCAATTGCTGCAACTTGCTGAAAATTGTCCACAGTGTCCCTATCATCTAGTTTGAACAGTTATGTTTAAAACTTTGTATCCAGAGTGCATCAAACATGATTTTAGACCTTGTTTATGGAAAAGTGGTTATTTCTGTAGTTCAATTGCTGCAACTTGCTGAAAATTGTCCACAGTGTCTCTATCATCTAGTTTGAACTGTTATGTTTAAAACATTGTATCCAGAGTGCATCAAACATGATTTTAGACTTTGTTTATGGAAAATTGGTTATTTCTGTAGTTCAATTGCTGCAACTTTTTGAATATTGTCCAGTGTCCCTATCATCTAGTTTGAACAGTTCTGTAAAAAATGTACTTCCAAAGTGCAACCAAACATGATTTAGACCTTGTTTATGGAAAAGTGGTTATTTCTGTAGTTCAATTGTTGCAACTTGCTGAAAATTGTCCAGTGTCCCTATCATCTAGTTTGAACAGTTATGTTTAAAACATTGTATCCAGAGTGCATCAAACATGATTTTAGACCTTGTTTATGGAAAAGTGGTTATTTCTGTAGTTCAATTGCTGCAACTTGCTGAAAATTGTCCACAGTGTCCCTATCATCTAGTTTGAACAGTTATGTTTAAAACTTTGTATCCAGAGTGCATCAAACATGATTTTAGACCTTGTTTATGGAAAAGTGGTTATTTCTGTAGTTCAATTGCTGCAACTTGCTGAAAATGGTACAGTGTCCCTATCATCTAGTTTGAACAGTTATGTTTAAAACATTGTATCCAGAGTGCATCAAACATGATTTTAGACCTTGTTTATGGAAAAGTGATTATTTCTGTAGTTCAATTGCTGCAACTTGCTGAAAATTGGCCATAGTGTCCCTATCATCTAGTTTGAACAGTTATGTTTAAAACATTGTATCCAGAGTGCATCAAACATGATTTTAGACCTTGTTTATGGAAAAGTGGTTATTTCTGTAGTTCAATTGCTGCAACTTGCTGAAAAATGTCCACAGTGTCCCTATCATCTAGTTTGAACAGTTATGTTTAAAACTTTGTATCCAGAGTGCATCCAATATGATTTTAGACCTTGTTTATGGAAAAGTGGTTATTTCTGTAGTTCAATTGCTGCAACTTGCTGAAAATTGTCCACAGTGTCCCTATCATCTAGTTTGAACAGTTCTTAAAAAATGTACTTCCAAAGTGCAACGAAACATGATTTAGACCTTGTTTATGTAAAAGTGGTTATTTCTGTAGTTCAATTGCTGCAACTTGCTGAAAATTGTCCCTATCATCTAGTTTGAACAGTTATGTTTTAAACATTGTATCCAGTTATGTTTTAAACATTGTATCCAGAGTTCATCAAACATGATTTTAGAGCTTGTTTATGGAAAGTAGTTATTTCTGTAGTTCAATTGCTGCAACTTGCTGAAAATTGTCCATAGTGTCCCTATCATCTAGTTTGAACAGTTCTGTAAAAAATGTACTTCCAAAGTGCAACCAAACATGATTTAGACCTTGTTTATGGAAAAGTGGTTATTTCTGTAGTTCAATTGCTGCAACTTGCTGAAAATGGTCCAGTGTCCCTATCATCTAGTTTGAACAGTTATGTTTAAAACATTGTATCCAGAGTGCATCAAACATGATTTTAGACCTTGTTTATGGAAAAGTGATTATTTCTGTAGTTCAATTGCTGCAACTTGCTGAAAATTGTCCCTATCATCTAGTTTGAACAGTTATGTTTTAAACATTGTATCCAGTTATGTTTTAAACATTGTATCCAGAGTTCATCAAACATGATTTTAGAGCTTGTTTATGGAAAGTAGTTATTTCTGTAGTTCAATTGCTGCAACTTGCTGAAAATTGTCCATAGTGTCCCTATCATCTAGTTTGAACAGTTATGTTTAAAACATTGTATCCAGAGTGCATCAAACATGATTTTAGACCTTGTTTATGGAAAAGTGATTATTTCTGTAGTTCAATTTCTGCAACTTGCTGAAAATGGTCCAGTGTCCCTATCATCTAGTTTGAACAGTTATGTTTAAAGCATTGTATCCAGAGTACATCAAACATGATTTTAGACCTTGTTCATGGAAAAGTGGTTATTACTGTAGTTCAATTGCTGCAACTTGCTGAAAATTGTCCACAGTGTCTCTATCATCTAGTTTGAACAGTTATGTTTAAAACATTGTATCCAGATTGCATCAAACATGATTTTAGACTTTGTTTATGGAAAATTGGTTATTTCTGTAGTTCAATTGCTGCAACTTGCTGAAAATTGTCCCTATCATCTAGTTTGAACAGTTATGTTTAAAACATTTTATCCAGAATTCATCAAACATGATTTTAGAGCTTGTTTATTGAAAAGTGGTTATTTCTGTAATTCAATTGCTGCAACTTGCTGAAAATTGTCCAGTGTCCCTATCATCTACTTTGAACAGTTCTGTAAAAAATGTACTTCCAAAGTGCAACCAAACATGATTTAGACCTTGTTTATGGAAAAGTGGTTATTTCTGTAGTTCAATTGCTGCAACTTGCTGAAAATTGTCCCTATCATCTAGTTTGAACAGTTATGTTTAAAACATTGTATCCAGAATTCATCAAACATGATTTTAGAGCTTGTTTATTGAAAAGTGGTTATTTCTGTAATTCAATTGCTGCAACTTGCTGAAAATTGTCCATAGTGTCCCTATCATCTAGTTTGAACAGTTATGTTTAAAACATTGTATCCAGAGTGCATCAAACATGATTTTAGACCTTGTTTATGGAAAAGTGGTTATTTCTGTAGTTCAATTGCTGCAACTTGCTGAAAATTGTCCAGTGTCCCTATCATCTAGTTTGAACAGTTCTGTAAAAAATGTACTTCCAAAGTGCAACCAAACATGATTTAGACCTTGTTTATGGAAAAGTGGTTATTTCTGTAGTTCAATTGTTGCAACTTGCTGAAAATTGTCCAGTGTCCCTATCATCTAGTTTGAACAGTTATGTTTAAAACATTGTATCCAGAGTGCATCAAACATGATTTTAGACCTTGTTTATGGAAAAGTGGTTATTTCTGTAGTTCAATTGCTGCAACTTGCTGAAAATTGTCCACAGTGTCCCTATCATCTAGTTTGAACAGTTATGTTTAAAACTTTGTATCCAGAGTGCATCAAACATGATTTTAGACCTTGTTTATGGAAAAGTGGTTATTTCTGTAGTTCAATTGCTGCAACTTGCTGAAAATTGTCCACAGTGTCCCTATCATCTAGTTTGAACAGTTCTTTAAAAAATGTACTTCCAAAGTGCAACGAAACATGATTTTAGACCTTGTTTATGGAAAAGTGATTATTTCTGTAGTTCAATTGCTGCAACTTGCTGAAAATTGTCCCTATCATCTAGTTTGAACAGTTATGTTTTAAACATTGTATCCAGTTATGTTTTAAACATTGTATCCAGAGTTCATCAAACATGATTTTAGACCTTGTTTAAGGAAAAGTGGTTATTTCTGTAGTTCAATTGCTGCAACTTGCTGAAAATTGTCCACAGTGTCCCTATCATCTAGTTTGAACAGTTATGTTTAAAACTTTGTATCCAGAGTGCATCAAACATGATTTTAGACCTTGTTTATGGAAAAGTGGTTATTTCTGTAGTTCAATTGCTGCAACTTGCTGAAAATTGTCCACAGTGTCTCTATCATCTAGTTTGAACTGTTATGTTTAAAACATTGTATCCAGAGTGCATCAAACATGATTTTAGACTTTGTTTATGGAAAATTGGTTATTTCTGTAGTTCAATTGCTGCAACTTTTTGAATATTGTCCAGTGTCCCTATCATCTAGTTTGAACAGTTCTGTAAAAAATGTACTTCCAAAGTGCAACCAAACATGATTTAGACCTTGTTTATGGAAAAGTGGTTATTTCTGTAGTTCAATTGTTGCAACTTGCTGAAAATTGTCCAGTGTCCCTATCATCTAGTTTGAACAGTTATGTTTAAAACATTGTATCCAGAGTGCATCAAACATGATTTTAGACCTTGTTTATGGAAAAGTGGTTATTTCTGTAGTTCAATTGCTGCAACTTGCTGAAAATTGTCCACAGTGTCCCTATCATCTAGTTTGAACAGTTATGTTTAAAACTTTGTATCCAGAGTGCATCAAACATGATTTTAGACCTTGTTTATGGAAAAGTGGTTATTTCTGTAGTTCAATTGCTGCAACTTGCTGAAAATGGTACAGTGTCCCTATCATCTAGTTTGAACAGTTATGTTTAAAACATTGTATCCAGAGTGCATCAAACATGATTTTAGACCTTGTTTATGGAAAAGTGATTATTTCTGTAGTTCAATTGCTGCAACTTGCTGAAAATTGGCCATAGTGTCCCTATCATCTAGTTTGAACAGTTATGTTTAAAACATTGTATCCAGAGTGCATCAAACATGATTTTAGACCTTGTTTATGGAAAAGTGGTTATTTCTGTAGTTCAATTGCTGCAACTTGCTGAAAAATGTCCACAGTGTCCCTATCATCTAGTTTGAACAGTTATGTTTAAAACTTTGTATCCAGAGTGCATCCAATATGATTTTAGACCTTGTTTATGGAAAAGTGGTTATTTCTGTAGTTCAATTGCTGCAACTTGCTGAAAATTGTCCACAGTGTCCCTATCATCTAGTTTGAACAGTTCTTAAAAAATGTACTTCCAAAGTGCAACGAAACATGATTTAGACCTTGTTTATGTAAAAGTGGTTATTTCTGTAGTTCAATTGCTGCAACTTGCTGAAAATTGTCCCTATCATCTAGTTTGAACAGTTATGTTTTAAACATTGTATCCAGTTATGTTTTAAACATTGTATCCAGAGTTCATCAAACATGATTTTAGAGCTTGTTTATGGAAAGTAGTTATTTCTGTAGTTCAATTGCTGCAACTTGCTGAAAATTGTCCATAGTGTCCCTATCATCTAGTTTGAACAGTTCTGTAAAAAATGTACTTCCAAAGTGCAACCAAACATGATTTAGACCTTGTTTATGGAAAAGTGGTTATTTCTGTAGTTCAATTGCTGCAACTTGCTGAAAATGGTCCAGTGTCCCTATCATCTAGTTTGAACAGTTATGTTTAAAACATTGTATCCAGAGTGCATCAAACATGATTTTAGACCTTGTTTATGGAAAAGTGATTATTTCTGTAGTTCAATTGCTGCAACTTGCTGAAAATTGTCCCTATCATCTAGTTTGAACAGTTATGTTTTAAACATTGTATCCAGTTATGTTTTAAACATTGTATCCAGAGTTCATCAAACATGATTTTAGAGCTTGTTTATGGAAAGTAGTTATTTCTGTAGTTCAATTGCTGCAACTTGCTGAAAATTGTCCATAGTGTCCCTATCATCTAGTTTGAACAGTTATGTTTAAAACATTGTATCCAGAGTGCATCAAACATGATTTTAGACCTTGTTTATGGAAAAGTGATTATTTCTGTAGTTCAATTTCTGCAACTTGCTGAAAATGGTCCAGTGTCCCTATCATCTAGTTTGAACAGTTATGTTTAAAGCATTGTATCCAGAGTACATCAAACATGATTTTAGACCTTGTTCATGGAAAAGTGGTTATTACTGTAGTTCAATTGCTGCAACTTGCTGAAAATTGTCCACAGTGTCTCTATCATCTAGTTTGAACAGTTATGTTTAAAACATTGTATCCAGATTGCATCAAACATGATTTTAGACTTTGTTTATGGAAAATTGGTTATTTCTGTAGTTCAATTGCTGCAACTTGCTGAAAATTGTCCCTATCATCTAGTTTGAACAGTTATGTTTAAAACATTTTATCCAGAATTCATCAAACATGATTTTAGAGCTTGTTTATTGAAAAGTGGTTATTTCTGTAATTCAATTGCTGCAACTTGCTGAAAATTGTCCAGTGTCCCTATCATCTACTTTGAACAGTTCTGTAAAAAATGTACTTCCAAAGTGCAACCAAACATGATTTAGACCTTGTTTATGGAAAAGTGGTTATTTCTGTAGTTCAATTGCTGCAACTTGCTGAAAATTGTCCCTATCATCTAGTTTGAACAGTTATGTTTAAAACATTGTATCCAGAATTCATCAAACATGATTTTAGAGCTTGTTTATTGAAAAGTGGTTATTTCTGTAATTCAATTGCTGCAACTTGCTGAAAATTGTCCATAGTGTCCCTATCATCTAGTTTGAACAGTTATGTTTAAAACATTGTATCCAGAGTGCATCAAACATGATTTTAGACCTTGTTTATGGAAAAGTGGTTATTTCTGTAGTTCAATTGCTGCAACTTGCTGAAAATTGTCCAGTGTCCCTATCATCTAGTTTGAACAGTTCTGTAAAAAATGTACTTCCAAAGTGCAACCAAACATGATTTAGACCTTGTTTATGGAAAAGTGGTTATTTCTGTAGTTCAATTGCTGCAACTTGCTGAAAATGGTACAGTGTCCCTATCATCTAGTTTGAACAGTTATGTTTAAAACATTGTATCCAGAGTGCATCAAACATGATTTTAGACCTTGTTTATGGAAAAGTGATTATTTCTGTAGTTCAATTGCTGCAACTTGCTGAAAATTGGCCATAGTGTCCCTATCATCTAGTTTGAACAGTTATGTTTAAAACATTGTATCCAGAGTGCATCAAACATGATTTTAGACCTTGTTTATGGAAAAGTGGTTATTTCTGTAGTTCAATTGCTGCAACTTGCTGAAAAATGTCCACAGTGTCCCTATCATCTAGTTTGAACAGTTATGTTTAAAACTTTGTATCCAGAGTGCATCCAATATGATTTTAGACCTTGTTTATGGAAAAGTGGTTATTTCTGTAGTTCAATTGCTGCAACTTGCTGAAAATTGTCCACAGTGTCCCTATCATCTAGTTTGAACAGTTCTTAAAAAATGTACTTCCAAAGTGCAACGAAACATGATTTAGACCTTGTTTATGTAAAAGTGGTTATTTCTGTAGTTCAATTGCTGCAACTTGCTGAAAATTGTCCCTATCATCTAGTTTGAACAGTTATGTTTTAAACATTGTATCCAGTTATGTTTTAAACATTGTATCCAGAGTTCATCAAACATGATTTTAGAGCTTGTTTATGGAAAGTAGTTATTTCTGTAGTTCAATTGCTGCAACTTGCTGAAAATTGTCCATAGTGTCCCTATCATCTAGTTTGAACAGTTCTGTAAAAAATGTACTTCCAAAGTGCAACCAAACATGATTTAGACCTTGTTTATGGAAAAGTGGTTATTTCTGTAGTTCAATTGCTGCAACTTGCTGAAAATGGTCCAGTGTCCCTATCATCTAGTTTGAACAGTTATGTTTAAAACATTGTATCCAGAGTGCATCAAACATGATTTTAGACCTTGTTTATGGAAAAGTGATTATTTCTGTAGTTCAATTGCTGCAACTTGCTGAAAATTGTCCCTATCATCTAGTTTGAACAGTTATGTTTTAAACATTGTATCCAGTTATGTTTTAAACATTGTATCCAGAGTTCATCAAACATGATTTTAGAGCTTGTTTATGGAAAGTAGTTATTTCTGTAGTTCAATTGCTGCAACTTGCTGAAAATTGTCCATAGTGTCCCTATCATCTAGTTTGAACAGTTATGTTTAAAACATTGTATCCAGAGTGCATCAAACATGATTTTAGACCTTGTTTATGGAAAAGTGATTATTTCTGTAGTTCAATTTCTGCAACTTGCTGAAAATGGTCCAGTGTCCCTATCATCTAGTTTGAACAGTTATGTTTAAAGCATTGTATCCAGAGTACATCAAACATGATTTTAGACCTTGTTCATGGAAAAGTGGTTATTACTGTAGTTCAATTGCTGCAACTTGCTGAAAATTGTCCACAGTGTCTCTATCATCTAGTTTGAACAGTTATGTTTAAAACATTGTATCCAGATTGCATCAAACATGATTTTAGACTTTGTTTATGGAAAATTGGTTATTTCTGTAGTTCAATTGCTGCAACTTGCTGAAAATTGTCCCTATCATCTAGTTTGAACAGTTATGTTTAAAACATTTTATCCAGAATTCATCAAACATGATTTTAGAGCTTGTTTATTGAAAAGTGGTTATTTCTGTAATTCAATTGCTGCAACTTGCTGAAAATTGTCCAGTGTCCCTATCATCTACTTTGAACAGTTCTGTAAAAAATGTACTTCCAAAGTGCAACCAAACATGATTTAGACCTTGTTTATGGAAAAGTGGTTATTTCTGTAGTTCAATTGCTGCAACTTGCTGAAAATTGTCCCTATCATCTAGTTTGAACAGTTATGTTTAAAACATTGTATCCAGAATTCATCAAACATGATTTTAGAGCTTGTTTATTGAAAAGTGGTTATTTCTGTAATTCAATTGCTGCAACTTGCTGAAAATTGTCCATAGTGTCCCTATCATCTAGTTTGAACAGTTATGTTTAAAACATTGTATCCAGAGTGCATCAAACATGATTTTAGACCTTGTTTATGGAAAAGTGGTTATTTCTGTAGTTCAATTGCTGCAACTTGCTGAAAATTGTCCAGTGTCCCTATCATCTAGTTTGAACAGTTCTGTAAAAAATGTACTTCCAAAGTGCAACCAAACATGATTTAGACCTTGTTTATGGAAAAGTGGTTATTTCTGTAGTTCAATTGTTGCAACTTGCTGAAAATTGTCCAGTGTCCCTATCATCTAGTTTGAACAGTTATGTTTAAAACATTGTATCCAGAGTGCATCAAACATGATTTTAGACCTTGTTTATGGAAAAGTGGTTATTTCTGTAGTTCAATTGCTGCAACTTGCTGAAAATTGTCCACAGTGTCCCTATCATCTAGTTTGAACAGTTATGTTTAAAACTTTGTATCCAGAGTGCATCAAACATGATTTTAGACCTTGTTTATGGAAAAGTGGTTATTTCTGTAGTTCAATTGCTGCAACTTGCTGAAAATTGTCCACAGTGTCCCTATCATCTAGTTTGAACAGTTCTTTAAAAAATGTACTTCCAAAGTGCAACGAAACATGATTTTAGACCTTGTTTATGGAAAAGTGATTATTTCTGTAGTTCAATTGCTGCAACTTGCTGAAAATTGTCCCTATAATCTAGTTTGAACAGTTATGTTTTAAACATTGTATCCAGTTATGTTTTAAACATTGTATCCAGAGTTCATCAAACATGATTTTAGACCTTGTTTAAGGAAAAGTGGTTATTTCTGTAGTTCAATTGCTGCAACTTGCTGAAAATTGTCCACAGTGTCCCTATCATCTAGTTTGAACAGTTATGTTTAAAACTTTGTATCCAGAGTGCATCAAACATGATTTTGGACCTTGTTTATGGAAAAGTCGTTATTTGTGTAGTTCAATTGCTGCAACTTGCTGAAAATTGTCCAGTGTCCCTATCATCTAGTTTGAACAGTTCTTTAAAAAATGTACTTCCAAAGTGCAACCAAACATGATTTAGACCTTGTTTATGGAAAAGTGGTTATTTCTGTAGTTCAATTGTTGCAACTTGCTGAAAATTGTCCAGTGTCCCTATCATCTAGTTTGAACAGTTATGTTTAAAACATTGTATCCAGAGTGCATCAAACATGATTTTAGACCTTGTTTATGGAAAAGTGGTTATTTCTGTAGTTCAATTGCTGCAATTTGCTGAAAATTGTCCACAGTGTCCCTATCATCTAGTTTGAACAGTTCTTTAAAAAATGTACTTCCAAAGTGCAACGAAACATGATTTTAGACCTTGTTTATGGAAAAGTGATTATTTCTGTAGTTCAATTGCTGCAACTTGCTGAAAATTGTCCCTATCATCTAGTTTGAACAGTTATGTTTTAAACATTGTATCCAGTTATGTTTTAAACATTGTATCCAGAGTTCATCAAACATGATTTTAGAGCTTGTTTATGGAAAGTAGTTATTTCTGTAGTTCAATTGCTGCAACTTGCTGAAAATTGTCCATAGCCATAGTGTCCCTATCATCTAGTTTGAACAGTTCTGTAAAAAATGTACTTCCAAAGTGCAACCAAACATGATTTAGACCTTGTTTATGGAAAAGTGGTTATTTCTGTAGTTCAATTGCTGCAACTTGCTGAAAATGGTCCAGTGTCCCTATCATCTAGTTTGAACAGTTATGTTTAAAACATTGTATCCAGAGTGCATCAAACATGATTTTAGACCTTGTTTATGGAAAAGTGATTATTTCTGTAGTTCAATTGCTGCAACTTGCTGAAAATTGTCCCTATCATCTAGTTTGAACAGTTATGTTTTAAACATTGTATCCAGTTATGTTTTAAACATTGTATCCAGAGTTCATCAAACATGATTTTAGAGCTTGTTTATGGAAAGTAGTTATTTCTGTAGTTCAATTGCTGCAACTTGCTGAAAATTGTCCATAGTGTCCCTATCATCTAGTTTGAACAGTTATGTTTAAAACATTGTATCCAGAGTGCATCAAACATGATTTTAGACCTTGTTTATGGAAAAGTGGTTATTTCTGTAGTTCAATTGCTGCAACTTGCTGAAAATTGTCCACAGTGTCCCTATCATCTAGTTTGAACAGTTATGTTTAAAACTTTGTATCCAGAGTGCATCAAACATGATTTTAGACCTTGTTTATGGAAAAGTGGTTATTTCTGTAGTTCAATTGCTGCAACTTGCTGAAAATTGTCCACAGTGTCTCTATCATCTAGTTTGAACTGTTATGTTTAAAACATTGTATCCAGAGTGCATCAAACATGATTTTAGACTTTGTTTATGGAAAATTGGTTATTTCTGTAGTTCAATTGCTGCAACTTTTTGAATATTGTCCAGTGTCCCTATCATCTAGTTTGAACAGTTCTGTAAAAAATGTACTTCCAAAGTGCAACCAAACATGATTTAGACCTTGTTTATGGAAAAGTGGTTATTTCTGTAGTTCAATTGTTGCAACTTGCTGAAAATTGTCCAGTGTCCCTATCATCTAGTTTGAACAGTTATGTTTAAAACATTGTATCCAGAGTGCATCAAACATGATTTTAGACCTTGTTTATGGAAAAGTGGTTATTTCTGTAGTTCAATTGCTGCAACTTGCTGAAAATTGTCCACAGTGTCCCTATCATCTAGTTTGAACAGTTATGTTTAAAACTTTGTATCCAGAGTGCATCAAACATGATTTTAGACCTTGTTTATGGAAAAGTGGTTATTTCTGTAGTTCAATTGCTGCAACTTGCTGAAAATTGTCCACAGTGTCCCTATCATCTAGTTTGAACAGTTCTTTAAAAAATGTACTTCCAAAGTGCAACGAAACATGATTTTAGACCTTGTTTATGGAAAAGTGATTATTTCTGTAGTTCAATTGCTGCAACTTGCTGAAAATTGTCCCTATCATCTAGTTTGAACAGTTATGTTTTAAACATTGTATCCTGTTATGTTTTTAACATTGTATCCAGAGTTCATCAAACATGATTTTAGAGCTTGTTTATGGAAAGTAGTTATTTCTGTAGTTCAATTGCTGCAACTTGCTGAAAATTGTCCATAGTGTCCCTATCATCTAGTTTGAACAGTTCTGTAAAAAATGTACTTCCAAAGTGCAACCAAACATGATTTAGACCTTGTTTATGGAAAAGTGGTTATTTCTGTAGTTCAATTGCTGCAACTTGCTGAAAATTGTCCAGTGTCCCTATCATCTAGTTTGAACAGTTATGTTTAAAACATTGTATCCAGAGTGCATCAAACATGATTTTAGACCTTGTTTATGGAAAAGTGGTTATTTCTGTAGTTCAATTGCTGCAACTTGCTGAAAATTGTCCACAGTGTCCCTATCATCTAGTTTGAACAGTTATGTTTAAAACTTTGTATCCAGAGTGCATCAAACATGATTTTAGACCTTGTTTATGGAAAAGTGGTTATTTATGTAGTTCAATTGCTGCAACTTGCTGAAAATTGTCCACAGTGTCTCTATCATCTAGTTTGAACTGTTATGTTTAAAACATTGTATCCAGAGTGCATCAAACATGATTTTAGACTTTGTTTATGGAAAATTGGTTATTTCTGTAGTTCAATTGCTGCAACTTTTTGAATATTGTCCAGTGTCCCTATCATCTAGTTTGAACAGTTCTGTAAAAAATGTACTTCCAAAGTGCAACCAAACATGATTTAGACCTTGTTTATGGAAAAGTGGTTATTTCTGTAGTTCAATTGTTGCAACTTGCTGAAAATTGTCCAGTGTCCCTATCATCTAGTTTGAACAGTTATGTTTAAAACATTGTATCCAGAGTGCATCAAACATGATTTTAGACCTTGTTTATGGAAAAGTGGTTATTTCTGTAGTTCAATTGCTGCAACTTGCTGAAAATTGTCCACAGTGTCCCTATCATCTAGTTTGAACAGTTATGTTTAAAACTTTGTATCCAGAGTGCATCAAACATGATTTTAGACCTTGTTTATGGAAAAGTGGTTATTTCTGTAGTTCAATTGCTGCAACTTGCTGAAAATTGTCCACAGTGTCCCTATCATCTAGTTTGAACAGTTCTTTAAAAAAATGTACTTCCAAAGTGCAACGAAACATGATTTTAGACCTTGTTTATGGAAAAGTGATTATTTCTGTAGTTCAATTGCTGCAACTTACTGAAAATTGTCCCTAATCATCTAGTTTGAACAGTTATGTTTTAAACATTGCATCCAGTTATGTTTTAAACATTGTATCCAGAGTTCATCAAACATGATTTTAGAGCTTGTTTATGGAAAGTAGTTATTTCTGTAGTTCAATTGCTGCAACTTGCTGAAAATTGTCCATAGTGTCCCTATCATCTAGTTTGAACAGTTCTGTAAAAAATGTACTTCCAAAGTGCAACCAAACATGATTTAGACCTTGTTTATGGAAAAGTGGTTATTTCTGTAGTTCAATTGCTGCAACTTGCTGAAAATGGTCCAGTGTCCCTATCATCTAGTTTGAACAGTTATGTTTAAAACATTGTATCCAGAGTGCATCAAACATGATTTTAGACCTTGTTTATGGAAAAGTGGTTATTTCTGTAGTTCAATTGCTGCAACTTGCTGAAAATTGTCCACAGTGTCTCTATCATCTAGTTTGAACTGTTATGTTTAAAACATTGTATCCAGAGTGCATCAAACATGATTTTAGACTTTGTTTATGGAAAATTGGTTATTTCTGTAGTTCAATTGCTGCAACTTTTTGAATATTGTCCAGTGTCCCTATCATCTAGTTTGAACAGTTCTGTAAAAAATGTACTTCCAAAGTGCAACCAAACATGATTTAGACCTTGTTTATGGAAAAGTGGTTATTTCTGTAGTTCAATTGTTGCAACTTGCTGAAAATTGTCCAGTGTCCCTATCATCTAGTTTGAACAGTTATGTTTAAAACATTGTATCCAGAGTGCATCAAACATGATTTTAGACCTTGTTTATGGAAAAGTGGTTATTTCTGTAGTTCAATTGCTGCAACTTGCTGAAAATTGTCCACAGTGTCCCTATCATCTAGTTTGAACAGTTATGTTTAAAACTTTGTATCCAGAGTGCATCAAACATGATTTTAGACCTTGTTTATGGAAAAGTGGTTATTTCTGTAGTTCAATTGCTGCAACTTGCTGAAAATTGTCCACAGTGTCCCTATCATCTAGTTTGAACAGTTCTTTAAAAAATGTACTTCCAAAGTGCAACGAAACATGATTTTAGACCTTGTTTATGGAAAAGTGATTATTTCTGTAGTTCAATTGCTGCAACTTGCTGAAAATTGTCCCTAATCATCTAGTTTGAACAGTTATGTTTTAAACATTGTATCCAGTTATGTTTTAAACATTGTATCCAGAGTTCATCAAACATGATTTTAGAGCTTGTTTATGGAAAGTAGTTATTTCTGTAGTTCAATTGCTGCAACTTGCTGAAAATTGTCCATAGTGTCCCTATCATCTAGTTTGAACAGTTCTGTAAAAAATGTACTTCCAAAGTGTAACCAAACATGATTTAGACCTTGTTTATGGAAAAGTGGTTATTTCTGTAGTTCAATTGCTGCAACTTGCTGAAAATGGTCCAGTGTCCCTATCATCTAGTTTGAACAGTTATGTTTAAAACATTGTATCCAGAGTGCATCAAACATGATTTTAGACCTTGTTTATGGAAAAGTGGTTATTTCTGTAGTTCAATTGCTGCAACTTGCTGAAAATTGTCCACAGTGTCTCTATCATCTAGTTTGAACTGTTATGTTTAAAACATTGTATCCAGAGTGCATCAAACATGATTTTAGACTTTGTTTATGGAAAATTGGTTATTTCTGTAGTTCAATTGCTGCAACTTGTTGAATATTGTCCAGTGTCCCTATCATCTAGTTTGAACAGTTCTGTAAAAAATGTACTTCCAAAGTGCAACCAAACATGATTTAGACCTTGTTTATGGAAAAGTGGTTATTTCTGTAGTTCAATTGTTGCAACTTGCTGAAAATTGTCCAGTGTCCCTATCATCTAGTTTGAACAGTTATGTTTAAAACATTGTATCCAGAGTGCATCAAACATGATTTTAGACCTTGTTTATGGAAAAGTGGTTATTTCTGTAGTTCAATTGCTGCAACTTGCTGAAAATTGTCCACAGTGTCCCTATCATCTAGTTTGAACAGTTATGTTTAAAACTTTGTATCCAGAGTGCATCAAACATGATTTTAGACCTTGTTTATGGAAAAGTGGTTATTTCTGTAGTTCAATTGCTGCAACTTGCTGAAAATTGTCCACAGTGTCCCTATCATCTAGTTTGAACAGTTCTTTAAAAAATGTACTTCCAAAGTGCAACGAAACATGATTTTAGACCTTGTTTATGGAAAAGTGATTATTTCTGTAGTTCAATTGCTGCAACTTGCTGAAAATTGTCCCTATCATCTAGTTTGAACAGTTATGTTTTAAACATTGTATCCAGTTATGTTTTAAACATTGTATCCAGAGTTCATCAAACATGATTTTAGACCTTGTTTATGGAAAAGTGGTTATTTCTGTAGTTCAATTGCTGCAACTTGCTGAAAATTGTCCACAGTGTCCCTATCATCTAGTTTGAACAGTTATGTTTAAAACTTTGTATCCAGAGTGCATCAAACATGATTTTGGACCTTGTTTATGGAAAAGTCGTTATTTGTGTAGTTCAATTGCTGCAACTTGCTGAAAATTGTCCAGTGTCCCTATCATCTAGTTTGAACAGTTCTTTAAAAAATGTACTTCCAAAGTGCAACGAAACATGATTTAGACCTTGTTCATGTAAAAGTGGTTATTTCTGTAGTTCAATTGCTGCAACCTGCTGAAAATTGTCCCTATCATCTAGTTTGAACAGTTATGTTTTAAACATTGTATCCAGTTATGTTTTAAACATTGTATCCAGAGTTCATCAAACATGATTTTAGAGCTTGTTTATGGAAAGTAGTTATTTCTGTAGTTCAATTGCTGCAACTTGCTGAAAATTGTCCATAGTGTCCCTATCATCTAGTTTGAACAGTTCTGTAAAAAATGTACTTCCAAAGTGCAACCAAACATGATTTAGACCTTGTTTATGGAAAAGTGGTTATTTCTGTAGTTCAATTTCTGCAACTTGCTGAAAATGGTCCAGTGTCCCTATCATCTAGTTTGAACAGTTATGTTTAAAACATTGTATCCAGAATGCATCAAACATGATTTTAGACCTTGTTTCATGGAAAAGTGGTTATTTCTGTAGTTCAATTGCTGCAACTTGCTGAAAATTGTCCACAGTGTCTCTATCATCTAGTTTGAACTGTTATGATTAAAACATTGTATCCAGAGTGCATCAAACATGATTTTAGACTTTGTTTATGGAAAATTGGTTATTTCTGTAGTTCAATTGCTGCAACTTTTTGAATATTGTCCAGTGTCCCTATCATCTAGTTTGAACAGTTCTGTAAAAAATGTACTTCCAAAGTGCAACCAAACATGATTTAGACCTTGTTTATGGAAAAGTGGTTATTTCTGTAGTTCAATTGTTGCAACTTGCTGAAAATTGTCCAGTGTCCCTATCATCTAGTTTGAACAGTTATGTTTAAAACATTGTATCCAGAGTGCATCAAACATGATTTTAGACCTTGTTTATGGAAAAGTGGTTATTTCTGTAGTTCAATTGCTGCAACTTGCTGAAAATTGTCCACAGTGTCCCTATCATCTAGTTTGAACAGTTATGTTTAAAACTTTGTATCCAGAGTGCATCAAACATGATTTTAGACCTTGTTTATGGAAAAGTGGTTATTTCTGTAGTTCAATTGCTGCAACTTGCTGAAAATTGTCCACAGTGTCCCTATCATCTAGTTTGAACAGTTCTTTAAAAAATGTACTTCCAAAGTGCAACGAAACATGATTTTAGACCTTGTTTATGGAAAAGTGATTATTTCTGTAGTTCAATTGCTGCAACTTGCTGAAAATTGTCCCTATCATCTAGTTTGAACAGTTATGTTTTAAACATTGTATCCAGTTATGTTTTTAACATTGTATCCAGAGTTCATCAAACATGATTTTAGAGCTTGTTTATGGAAAGTAGTTATTTCTGTAGTTCAATTGCTGCAACTTGCTGAAAATTGTCCATAGTGTCCCTATCATCTAGTTTGAACAGTTCTGTAAAAAATGTACTTCCAAAGTGCAACCAAACATGATTTAGACCTTGTTTATGGAAAAGTGGTTATTTCTGTAGTTCAATTGCTGCAACTTGCTGAAAATTGTCCAGTGTCCCTATCATCTAGTTTGAACAGTTATGTTTAAAACATTGTATCCAGAGTGCATCAAACATGATTTTAGACCTTGTTTATGGAAAAGTGGTTATTTCTGTAGTTCAATTGCTGCAACTTGCTGAAAATTGTCCAGTGTCCCTATCATCTAGTTTGAACAGTTATGTTTAAAACTTTGTATCCAGAGTGCATCAAACATGATTTTAGACCTTGTTTATGGAAAAGTGGTTATTTATGTAGTTCAATTGCTGCAACTTGCTGAAAATTGTCCACAGTGTCTCTATCATCTAGTTTGAACTGTTATGTTTAAAACATTGTATCCAGAGTGCATCAAACATGATTTTAGACTTTGTTTATGGAAAATTGGTTATTTCTGTAGTTCAATTGCTGCAACTTTTTGAATATTGTCCAGTGTCCCTATCATCTAGTTTGAACAGTTCTGTAAAAAATGTACTTCCAAAGTGCAACCAAACATGATTTAGACCTTGTTTATGGAAAAGTGGTTATTTCTGTAGTTCAATTGTTGCAACTTGCTGAAAATTGTCCAGTGTCCCTATCATCTAGTTTGAACAGTTATGTTTAAAACATTGTATCCAGAGTGCATCAAACATGATTTTAGACCTTGTTTATGGAAAAGTGGTTATTTCTGTAGTTCAATTGCTGCAACTTGCTGAAAATTGTCCACAGTGTCCCTATCATCTAGTTTGAACAGTTATGTTTAAAACTTTGTATCCAGAGTGCATCAAACATGATTTTAGACCTTGTTTATGGAAAAGTGGTTATTTCTGTAGTTCAATTGCTGCAACTTGCTGAAAATTGTCCACAGTGTCCCTATCATCTAGTTTGAACAGTTCTTTAAAAAAATGTACTTCCAAAGTGCAACGAAACATGATTTTAGACCTTGTTTATGGAAAAGTGATTATTTCTGTAGTTCAATTGCTGCAACTTGCTGAAAATTGTCCCTAATCATCTAGTTTGAACAGTTATGTTTTAAACATTGCATCCAGTTATGTTTTAAACATTGTATCCAGAGTTCATCAAACATGATTTTAGAGCTTGTTTATGGAAAGTAGTTATTTCTGTAGTTCAATTGCTGCAACTTGCTGAAAATTGTCCATAGTGTCCCTATCATCTAGTTTGAACAGTTCTGTAAAAAATGTACTTCCAAAGTGCAACCAAATATGATTTAGACCTTGTTTATGGAAAAGTGGTTATTTCTGTAGTTCAATTGCTGCAACTTGCTGAAAATGGTCCAGTGTCCCTATCATCTAGTTTGAACAGTTATGTTTAAAACATTGTATCCAGAGTGCATCAAACATGATTTTAGACCTTGTTTATGGAAAAGTGGTTATTTCTGTAGTTCAATTGCTGCAACTTGCTGAAAATTGTCCACAGTGTCTCTATCATCTAGTTTGAACTGTTATGTTTAAAACATTGTATCCAGAGTGCATCAAACATGATTTTAGACTTTGTTTATGGAAAATTGGTTATTTCTGTAGTTCAATTGCTGCAACTTTTTGAATATTGTCCAGTGTCCCTATCATCTAGTTTGAACAGTTCTGTAAAAAATGTACTTCCAAAGTGCAACCAAACATGATTTAGACCTTGTTTATGGAAAAGTGGTTATTTCTGTAGTTCAATTGTTGCAACTTGCTGAAAATTGTCCAGTGTCCCTATCATCTAGTTTGAACAGTTATGTTTAAAACATTGTATCCAGAGTGCATCAAACATGATTTTAGACCTTGTTTATGGAAAAGTGGTTATTTCTGTAGTTCAATTGCTGCAACTTGCTGAAAATTGTCCACAGTGTCCCTATCATCTAGTTTGAACAGTTATGTTTAAAACTTTGTATCCAGAGTGCATCAAACATGATTTTAGACCTTGTTTATGGAAAAGTGGTTATTTCTGTAGTTCAATTGCTGCAACTTGCTGAAAATTGTCCACAGTGTCCCTATCATCTAGTTTGAACAGTTCTTTAAAAAATGTACTTCCAAAGTGCAACGAAACATGATTTTAGACCTTGTTTATGGAAAAGTGATTATTTCTGTAGTTCAATTGCTGCAACTTGCTGAAAATTGTCCCTATCATCTAGTTTGAACAGTTATGTTTTAAACATTGTATCCAGTTATGTTTTAAACATTGTATCCAGAGTTCATCAAACATGATTTTAGACCTTGTTTATGGAAAAGTGGTTATTTCTGTAGTTCAATTGCTGCAACTTGCTGAAAATTGTCCACAGTGTCCCTATCATCTAGTTTGAACAGTTATGTTTAAAACTTTGTATCCAGAGTGCATCAAACATGATTTTGGACCTTGTTTATGGAAAAGTCGTTATTTGTGTAGTTCAATTGCTGCAACTTGCTGAAAATTGTCCAGTGTCCCTATCATCTAGTTTGAACAGTTCTTTAAAAAATGTACTTCCAAAGTGCAACGAAACATGATTTAGACCTTGTTTATGTAAAAGTGGTTATTTCTGTAGTTCAATTGCTGCAACCTGCTGAAAATTGTCCCTATCATCTAGTTTGAACAGTTATGTTTTAAACATTGTATCCAGTTATGTTTTAAACATTGTATCCAGAGTTCATCAAACATGATTTTAGAGCTTGTTTATGGAAAGTAGTTATTTCTGTAGTTCAATTGCTGCAACTTGCTGAAAATTGTCCATAGTGTCCCTATCATCTAGTTTGAACAGTTCTGTAAAAAATGTACTTCCAAAGTGCAACCAAACATGATTTAGACCTTGTTTATGGAAAAGTGGTTATTTCTGTAGTTCAATTGCTGCAACTTGCTGAAAATTGTCCAGTGTCCCTATCATCTAGTTTGAACAGTTATGTTTAAAACATTGTATCCAGAGTGCATCAAACATGATTTTAGACCTTGTTTATGGAAAAGTGGTTATTTCTGTAGTTCAATTGCTGCAACTTGCTGAAAATTGTCCAGTGTCCCTATCATCTAGTTTGAACAGTTATGTTTAAAACTTTGTATCCAGAGTGCATCAAACATGATTTTAGACCTTGTTTATGGAAAAGTGGTTATTTATGTAGTTCAATTGCTGCAACTTGCTGAAAATTGTCCACAGTGTCTCTATCATCTAGTTTGAACTGTTATGTTTAAAACATTGTATCCAGAGTGCATCAAACATGATTTTAGACTTTGTTTATGGAAAATTGGTTATTTCTGTAGTTCAATTGCTGCAACTTTTTGAATATTGTCCAGTGTCCCTATCATCTAGTTTGAACAGTTCTGTAAAAAATGTACTTCCAAAGTGCAACCAAACATGATTTAGACCTTGTTTATGGAAAAGTGGTTATTTCTGTAGTTCAATTGTTGCAACTTGCTGAAAATTGTCCAGTGTCCCTATCATCTAGTTTGAACAGTTATGTTTAAAACATTGTATCCAGAGTGCATCAAACATGATTTTAGACCTTGTTTATGGAAAAGTGGTTATTTCTGTAGTTCAATTGCTGCAACTTGCTGAAAATTGTCCACAGTGTCCCTATCATCTAGTTTGAACAGTTATGTTTAAAACTTTGTATCCAGAGTGCATCAAACATGATTTTAGAGCTTGTTTATGGAAAGTAGTTATTTCTGTAGTTCAATTGCTGCAACTTGCTGAAAATTGTCCATAGTGTCCCTATCATCTAGTTTGAACAGTTCTGTAAAAAATGTACTTCCAAAGTGCAACCAAACATGATTTAGACCTTGTTTATGGAAAAGTGGTTATTTCTGTAGTTCAATTGCTGCAACTTGCTGAAAATGGTCCAGTGTCCCTATCATCTAGTTTGAACAGTTATGTTTAAAACATTGTATCCAGAGTGCATCAAACATGATTTTAGACCTTGTTTATGGAAAAGTGGTTATTTCTGTAGTTCAATTGCTGCAACTTGCTGAAAATTGTCCACAGTGTCTCTATCATCTAGTTTGAACTGTTATGTTTAAAACATTGTATCCAGAGTGCATCAAACATGATTTTAGACTTTGTTTATGGAAAATTGGTTATTTCTGTAGTTCAATTGCTGCAACTTTTTGAATATTGTCCAGTGTCCCTATCATCTAGTTTGAACAGTTCTGTAAAAAATGTACTTCCAAAGTGCAACCAAACATGATTTAGACCTTGTTTATGGAAAAGTGGTTATTTCTGTAGTTCAATTGTTGCAACTTGCTGAAAATTGTCCAGTGTCCCTATCATCTAGTTTGAACAGTTATGTTTAAAACATTGTATCCAGAGTGCATCAAACATGATTTTAGACCTTGTTTATGGAAAAGTGGTTATTTCTGTAGTTCAATTGCTGCAACTTGCTGAAAATTGTCCACAGTGTCCCTATCATCTAGTTTGAACAGTTATGTTTAAAACTTTGTATCCAGAGTGCATCAAACATGATTTTAGACCTTGTTTATGGAAAAGTGGTTATTTCTGTAGTTCAATTGCTGCAACTTGCTGAAAATTGTCCACAGTGTCCCTATCATCTAGTTTGAACAGTTCTTTAAAAAATGTACTTCCAAAGTGCAACGAAACATGATTTTAGACCTTGTTTATGGAAAAGTGATTATTTCTGTAGTTCAATTGCTGCAACTTGCTGAAAATTGTCCACAGTGTCCCTATCATCTAGTTTGAACAGTTATGTTTAAAACTTTGTATCCAGAGTGCATCAAACATGATTTTGGACCTTGTTTATGGAAAAGTCGTTATTTGTGTAGTTCAATTGCTGCAACTTGCTGAAAATTGTCCAGTGTCCCTATCATCTAGTTTGAACAGTTCTTTAAAAAATGTACTTCCAAAGTGCAACGAAACATGATTTAGACCTTGTTTATGTAAAAGTGGTTATTTCTGTAGTTCAATTGCTGCAACCTGCTGAAAATTGTCCCTATCATCTAGTTTGAACAGTTATGTTTTAAACATTGTATCCAGTTATGTTTTAAACATTGTATCCAGAGTTCATCAAACATGATTTTAGAGCTTGTTTATGGAAAGTAGTTATTTCTGTAGTTCAATTGCTGCAACTTGCTGAAAATTGTCCATAGTGTCCCTATCATCTAGTTTGAACAGTTCTGTAAAAAATGTACTTCCAAAGTGCAACCAAACATGATTTAGACCTTGTTTATGGAAAAGTGGTTATTTCTGTAGTTCAATTTCTGCAACTTGCTGAAAATGGTCCAGTGTCCCTATCATCTAGTTTGAACAGTTATGTTTAAAACATTGTATCCAGAATGCATCAAACATGATTTTAGACCTTGTTTATGGAAAAGTGGTTATTACTGTAGTTCAATTGCTGCAACTTGCTGAAAATTGTCCACAGTGTCTCTATCATCTAGTTTGAACAGTTATGTTTAAAACTTTGTATCCAGAGTGCATCAAACATGATTTTAGACCTTGTTTCATGGAAAAGTGGTTATTTCTGTAGTTCAATTGCTGCAACTTGCTGAAAATTGTCCACAGTGTCTCTATCATCTAGTTTGAACTGTTATGTTTAAAACATTGTATCCAGAGTGCATCAAACATGATTTTAGACTTTGTTTATGGAAAATTGGTTATTTCTGTAGTTCAATTGTTGCAACTTGCTGAAAATTGTCCAGTGTCCCTATCGTCTAGTTTGAACAGTTATGTTTAAAACATTGTATCCAGAGTGCATCAAACATGATTTTAGACCTTGTTTATGGAAAAGTGGTTATTTCTGTAGTTCAATTGCTGCAACTTGCTGAAAATTGTCCACAGTGTCCCTATCATCTAGTTTGAACAGTTATGTTTAAAACTTTGTATCCAGAGTGCATCAAACATGATTTTAGACCTTGTTTATGGAAAAGTGGCTATTTCTGTAGTTCAATTGCTGCAACTTGCTGCAAATTGTCCACAGTGTCTCTATCATCTAGTTTGAACTGTTATGTTTAAAACATTGTATCCAGAGTGCATCAAACATGATTTTAGACTTTGTTTATGGAAAATTGGTTATTTCTGTAGTTCAATTGCTGCAACTTGCTGAATATTGTCCAGTGTCCCTATCATCTAGTTTGAACAGTTCTGTAAAAAATGTACTTCCAAAGTGCAACCAAACATGATTTAGACCTTGTTTATGGAAAAGTGGTTATTTCTGTAGTTCAATTGTTGCAACTTGCTGAAAATTGTCCAGTGTCCCTATCATCTAGTTTGAACAGTTATGTTTAAAACATTGTATCCAGAGTGCATCAAACATGATTTTAGACCTTGTTTATGGAAAAGTGGTTATTTCTGTAGTTCAATTGCTGCAACTTGCTGAAAATTGTCCACAGTGTCCCTATCATCTAGTTTGAACAGTTCTTTAAAAAATGTACTTCCAAAGTGCAACGAAACATGATTTTAGACCTTGTTTATGGAAAAGTGATTATTTCTGTAGTTCAATTGCTGCAACTTGCTGAAAATTGTCCCTATCATCTAGTTTGAACAGTTATGTTTTAAACATTGTATCCAGTTATGTTTTAAACATTGTATCCAGAGTTCATCAAACATGATTTTAGAGCTTGTTTAAGGAAAGTAGTTATTTCTGTAGTTCAATTGCTGCAACTTGCTGAAAATTGTCCATAGTGTCCCTATCATCTAGTTTGAACAGTTCTGTAAAAAATGTACTTCCAAAGTGCAACCAAACATGATTTAGACCTTGTTTATGGAAAAGTGGTTATTTCTGTAGTTCAATTGCTGCAACTTGCTGAAAATGGTCCAGTGTCCCTATCATCTAGTTTGAACAGTTATGTTTAAAACTTTGTATCCAGAGTGCATCAAACATGATTTTAGACCTTGTTTATGGAAAAGTGGTTATTTCTGTAGTTCAATTGCTGCAACTTGCTGAAAATTGTCCACAGTGTCCCTATCATCTAGTTTGAACAGTTATGTTTAAAACTTTGTATCCAGAGTGCATCAAACATGATTTTAGACCTTGTTTATGGAAAAGTGGTTATTTCTGTAGTTCAATTGCTGCAACTTGCTGAAAATTGTCCACAGTGTCTCTATCATCTAGTTTGAACTGTTATGTTTAAAACATTGTATCCAGAGTGCATCAAACATGATTTTAGACTTTGTTTATGGAAAATTGGTTATTTCTGTAGTTCAATTGCTGCAACTTTTTGAATATTGTCCAGTGTCCCTATCATCTAGTTTGAACAGTTCTGTAAAAAATGTACTTCCAAAGTGCAACCAAACATGATTTAGACCTTGTTTATGGAAAAGTGGTTATTTCTGTAGTTCAATTGTTGCAACTTGCTGAAAATTGTCCAGTGTCCCTATCATCTAGTTTGAACAGTTATGTTTAAAACATTGTATCCAGAGTGAATCAAACATGATTTTAGACCTTGTTTATGGAAAAGTGGTTATTTCTGTAGTTCAATTGCTGCAACTTGCTGAAAATTGTCCAGTGTCCCTATCATCTAGTTTGAACAGTTATGTTTAAAACATTGTATCCAGAGTGCATCAAACATGATTTTAGACCTTGTTTATGGAAAAGTGGTTATTTCTGTAGTTCAATTGCTGCAACTTGCTGAAAATTGTCCACAGTGTCCCTATCATCTAGTTTGAACAGTTCTTTAAAAAATGTACTTCCAAAGTGCAACGAAACATGATTTTAGACCTTGTTTATGGAAAAGTGATTATTTCTGTAGTTCAATTGCTGCAACTTGCTGAAAATTGTCCCTATCATCTAGTTTGAACAGTTATGTTTTAAACATTGTATCCAGTTATGTTTTAAACATTGTATCCAGAGTTCATCAAACATGATTTTAGAGCTTGTTTATGGAAAGTAGTTATTTCTGTAGTTCAATTGCTGCAACTTGCTGAAAATTGTCCATAGTGTCCCTATCATCTAGTTTGAACAGTTCTGTAAAAAATGTACTTCCAAAGTGCAACCAAACATGATTTAGACCTTGTTTATGGAAAAGTGGTTATTTCTGTAGTTCAATTGCTGCAACTTGCTGAAAATGGTCCAGTGTTCCTATCATCTAGTTTGAACAGTTATGTTTAAAACATTGTATCCAGAGTGCATCAAACATGATTTTAGACCTTGTTTATGGAAAAGTGGTTATTTCTGTAGTTCAATTGCTGCAACTTGCTGAAAATTGTCCACAGTGTCCCTATCATCTAGTTTGAACAGTTATGTTTAAAACTTTGTATCCAGAGTGCATCAAACATGATTTTAGACCTTGTTTATGGAAAAGTGGCTATTTCTGTAGTTCAATTGCTGCAACTTGCTGCAAATTGTCCACAGTGTCTCTATCATCTAGTTTGAACTGTTATGTTTAAAACATTGTATCCAGAGTGCATCAAACATGATTTTAGACTTTGTTTATGGAAAATTGGTTATTTCTGTAGTTCAATTGCTGCAACTTGCTGAATATTGTCCAGTGTCCCTATCATCTAGTTTGAACAGTTCTGTAAAAAATGTACTTCCAAAGTGCAACCAAACATGATTTAGACCTTGTTTATGGAAAAGTGGTTATTTCTGTAGTTCAATTGTTGCAACTTGCTGAAAATTGTCCAGTGTCCCTATCATCTAGTTTGAACAGTTATGTTTAAAACATTGTATCCAGAGTGCATCAAACATGATTTTAGACCTTGTTTATGGAAAAGTGGTTATTTCTGTAGTTCAATTGCTGCAACTTGCTGAAAATTGTCCACAGTGTCCCTATCATCTAGTTTGAACAGTTCTTTAAAAAATGTACTTCCAAAGTGCAACGAAACATGATTTTAGACCTTGTTTATGGAAAAGTGATTATTTCTGTAGTTCAATTGCTGCAACTTGCTGAAAATTGTCCCTATCATCTAGTTTGAACAGTTATGTTTTAAACATTGTATCCAGTTATGTTTTAAACATTGTATCCAGAGTTCATCAAACATGATTTTAGAGCTTGTTTAAGGAAAGTAGTTATTTCTGTAGTTCAATTGCTGCAACTTGCTGAAAATTGTCCATAGTGTCCCTATCATCTAGTTTGAACAGTTCTGTAAAAAATGTACTTCCAAAGTGCAACCAAACATGATTTAGACCTTGTTTATGGAAAAGTGGTTATTTCTGTAGTTCAATTGCTGCAACTTGCTGAAAATGGTCCAGTGTCCCTATCATCTAGTTTGAACAGTTATGTTTAAAACTTTGTATCCAGAGTGCATCAAACATGATTTTAGACCTTGTTTATGGAAAAGTGGTTATTTCTGTAGTTCAATTGCTGCAACTTGCTGAAAATTGTCCACAGTGTCCCTATCATCTAGTTTGAACAGTTATGTTTAAAACTTTGTATCCAGAGTGCATCAAACATGATTTTAGACCTTGTTTATGGAAAAGTGGTTATTTCTGTAGTTCAATTGCTGCAACTTGCTGAAAATTGTCCACAGTGTCTCTATCATCTAGTTTGAACTGTTATGTTTAAAACATTGTATCCAGAGTGCATCAAACATGATTTTAGACTTTGTTTATGGAAAATTGGTTATTTCTGTAGTTCAATTGCTGCAACTTTTTGAATATTGTCCAGTGTCCCTATCATCTAGTTTGAACAGTTCTGTAAAAAATGTACTTCCAAAGTGCAACCAAACATGATTTAGACCTTGTTTATGGAAAAGTGGTTATTTCTGTAGTTCAATTGTTGCAACTTGCTGAAAATTGTCCAGTGTCCCTATCATCTAGTTTGAACAGTTATGTTTAAAACATTGTATCCAGAGTGAATCAAACATGATTTTAGACCTTGTTTATGGAAAAGTGGTTATTTCTGTAGTTCAATTGCTGCAACTTGCTGAAAATTGTCCACAGTGTCCCTATCATCTAGTTTGAACAGTTATGTTTAAAACTTTGTATCCAGAGTGCATCAAACATGATTTTAGACCTTGTTTATGGAAAAGTGGTTATTTCTGTAGTTCAATTGCTGCAACTTGCTGAAAATTGTCCACAGTGTCCCTATCATCTAGTTTGAACAGTTCTTTAAAAAATGTACTTCCAAAGTGCAACGAAACATGATTTTAGACCTTGTTTATGGAAAAGTGATTATTTCTGTAGTTCAATTGCTGCAACTTGCTGAAAATTGTCCCTAATCATCTAGTTTGAACAGTTATGTTTTAAACATTGTATCCAGTTATGTTTTAAACATTGTATCCAGAGTTCATCAAACATGATTTTAGAGCTTGTTTATGGAAAGTAGTTATTTCTGTAGTTCAATTGCAGCAACTTGCTGAAAATTGTCCATAGTGTCCCTATCATCTAGTTTGAACAGTTCTGTAAAAAATGTACTTCCAAAGTGCAACCAAACATGATTTAGACCTTGTTTATGGAAAAGTGGTTATTTCTGTAGTTCAATTGCTGCAACTTGCTGAAAATGGTCCAGTGTCCCTATCATCTAGTTTGAACAGTTATGTTTAAAACATTGTATCCAGAGTGCATCAAACATGATTTTAGACCTTGTTTATGGAAAAGTGATTATTTCTGTAGTTCAATTGCTGCAACTTGCTGAAAATTGTCCCTATAATCTAGTTTGAACAGTTATGTTTTAAACATTGTATCCAGTTATGTTTTAAACATTGTATCCAGAGTTCATCAAACATGATTTTAGAGCTTGTTTATGGAAAGTAGTTATTTCTGTAGTTCAATTGCTGCAACTTGCTGAAAATTGTCCATAGTGTCCCTATCATCTAGTTTGAACAGTTCTGTAAAAAATGTACTTCCAAAGTGCAACCAAACATGATTTAGACCTTGTTTATGGAAAAGTGGTTATTTCTGTAGTTCAATTGCTGCAACTTGCTGAAAATGGTCCAGTGTCCCTATCATCTAGTTTGAACAGTTATGTTTAAAACATTGTATCCAGAGTGCATCAAACATGATTTTAGACCTTGTTTATGGAAAAGTGATTATTTCTGTAGTTCAATTGCTGCAACTTGCTGAAAATTGGCCATAGTGTCCCTATCATCTAGTTTGAACAGTTATGTTTAAAACATTGTATCCAGAGTACATCAAACATGATTTTAGACCTTGTTTATGGAAAAGTGGTTATTTCTGTAGTTCAATTGCTGCAACTTGCTGAAAATTGTCCACAGTGTCTCTATCATCTAGTTTGAACAGTTATGTTTAAAACATTGTATCCAGATTGCATCAAACATGATTTTAGACTTTGTTTATGGAAAATTGGTTATTTCTGTAGTTCAATTGCTGCAACTTGCTGAAAATTGTCCAGTGTCCCTATCATCTAGTTTGAACAGTTCTGTAAAAAATGTACTTCCAAAGTGCAACCAAACATGATTTAGACCTTGTTTATGGAAAAGTGGTTATTTCTGTAGTTCAATTGCTGCAACTTGCTGAAAATTGTCCCTATCATCTAGTTTGAACAGTTATGTTTAAAACATTGTATCCAGAGTTCATCAAACATGATTTTAGAGCTTGTTTATTGAAAAGTGGTTATTTCTGTAGTTCAATTGCTGCAACTTGCTGAAAATTGTCCACAGTGTCTCTATCATCTAGTTTGAACTGTTATGTTTAAAACATTGTATCCAGAGTGCATCAAACATGATTTTAGACTTTGTTTATGGAAAATTGGTTATTTCTGTAGTTCAATTGCTGCAACTTTTTGAATATTGTCCAGTGTCCCTATCATCTAGTTTGAACAGTTCTGTAAAAAATGTACTTCCAAAGTGCAACCAAACATGATTTAGACCTTGTTTATGGAAAAGTGGTTATTTCTGTAGTTCAATTGTTGCAACTTGCTGAAAATTGTCCAGTGTCCCTATCATCTAGTTTGAACAGTTATGTTTAAAACATTGTATCCAGAGTGCATCAAACATGATTTTAGACCTTGTTTATGGAAAAGTGATTATTTCTGTAGTTCAATTGCTGCAACTTGCTGAAAATTGGCCATAGTGTCCCTATCATCTAGTTTGAACAGTTATGTTTAAAACATTGTATCCAGAGTGCATCAAACATGATTTTAGACCTTGTTTATGGAAAAGTGGTTATTTCTGTAGTTCAATTGCTGCAACTTGCTGAAAATTGTCCACAGTGTCTCTATCATCTAGTTTGAACAGTTATGTTTAAAACATTGTATCCAGATTGCATCAAACATGATTTTAGACTTTGTTTATGGAAAATTGGTTATTTCTGTAGTTCAATTGCTGCAACTTGCTGAAAATTGTCCAGTGTCCCTATCATCTAGTTTGAACAGTTCTGTAAAAAATGTACTTCTAAAGTGCAACCAAACATGATTTAGACCTTGTTTATGGAAAAGTGGTTATTTCTGTAGTTCAATTGCTGCAACTTGCTGAAAATTGTCCCTATCATCTAGTTTGAACAGTTATGTTTAAAACATTGTATCCAGAGTTCATCAAACATGATTTTAGAGCTTGTTTATTGAAAAGTGGTTATTTCTGTAATTCAATTGCTGCAACTTGCTGAAAATTGTCCATAGTGTCCCTATCATCTAGTTTGAACAGTTATGTTTAAAACATTGTATCCAGAGTGCATCAAACATGATTTTAGACCTTGTTTATGGAAAATTGGTTATTTCTGTAGTTCAATTGCTGCAACTTGCTGAAAATTGTCCACAGTGTCCCTATCATCTAGTTTGAACAGTTATGTTTAAAACTTTGTATCCAGAGTGCATCAAACATGATTTTGGACCTTGTTTATGGAAAAGTCGTTATTTGTGTAGTTCAATTGCTGCAACTTGCTGAAAATTGTCCATTGTCCCTATCATCTAGTTTGAACAGTTCTTTAAAAAATGTACTTCCAAAGTGCAACGAAACATGATTTAGACCTTGTTTATGTAAAAGTGGTTATTTCTGTAGTTCAATTGCTGCAACCTGCTGAAAATTGTCCCTATCATCTAGTTTGAACAGTTATGTTTTAAACATTGTATCCAGTTATGTTTTAAACATTGTATCCAGAGTTCATCAAACATGATTTTAGAGCTTGTTTATGGAAAGTAGTTATTTCTGTAGTTCAATTGCTGCAACTTGCTGAAAATTGTCCATAGTTTCCCTATCATCTAGTTTGAACAGTTCTGTAAAAAATGTACTTCCAAAGTGCAACCAAACATGATTTAGACCTTGTTTATGGAAAAGTGGTTATTTTTGTAGTTCAATTTCTGCAACTTGCTGAAAATGGTCCAGTGTCCCTATCATCTAGTTTGAACAGTTATGTTTAAAACATTGTATCCAGAGTACATCAAACATGATTTTAGACCTTGTTTATGGAAAAGTGATTATTTCTGTAGTTCAATTTCTGCAACTTGCTGAAAATGGTCCAGTGTCCCTATCATCTAGTTTGAACAGTTATGTTTAAAACATTGTATCCAGAGTACATCAAACATGATTTTAGACCTTGTTCATGGAAAAGTGGTTATTACTGTAGTTCAATTGCTGCAACTTGCTGAAAATTGTCCCTATCATCTAGTTTGAACAGTTATGTTTAAAACATTGTATCCAGAATTCATCAAACATGATTTTAGAGCTTGTTTATTGAAAAGTGGTTATTTCTGTAATTCAATTGCTGCAACTTGCTGAAAATTGTCCAGTGTCCCTATCATCTAGTTTGAACAGTTCTGTAAAAAATGTACTTCCAAAGTGCAACCAAACATGATTTAGACCTTGTTTATGGAAAAGTGGTTATTTCTGTAGTTCAATTGCTGCAACTTGCTGAAAATTGTCCCTATCATCTAGTTTGAACAGTTCTGTAAAAAATGTACTTCCAAAGTGCAACCAAACATGATTTAGACCTTGTTTATGGAAAAGTGGTTATTTCTGTAGTTCAATTTCTGCAACTTGCTGAAAATGGTCCAGTGTCCCTATCATCTAGTTTGAACAGTTATGTTTAAAACATTGTATCCAGATTGCATCAAACATGATTTTAGACTTTGTTTATGGAAAATTGGTTATTTCTGTAGTTCAATTGCTGCAACTTGCTGAAAATTGTCCCTATCATCTAGTTTGAACAGTTATGTTTAAAACATTGTATCCAGAATTCATCAAACATGATTTTAGAGCTTGTTTATTGAAAAGTGGTTATTTCTGTAATTCAATTGCTGCAACTTGCTGAAAATTGTCCAGTGTCCCTATCATCTAGTTTGAACAGTTCTGTAAAAAATGTACTTCCAAAGTGCAACCAAACATGATTTAGACCTTGTTTATGGAAAAGTGGTTATTTCTGTAGTTCAATTGCTGCAACTTGCTGAAAATTGTCCCTATCATCTAGTTTGAACAGTTCTGTAAAAAATGTACTTCCAAAGTGCAACCAAACATGATTTAGACCTTGTTTATGGAAAAGTGGTTATTTCTGTAGTTCAATTTCTGCAACTTGCTGAAAATGGTCCAGTGTCCCTATCATCTAGTTTGAACAGTTATGTTTAAAACATTGTATCCAGAGTGCATCAAACATGATTTTAGACCTTGTTTATGGAAAAGTGATTATTTCTGTAGTTCAATTTCTGCAACTTGCTGAAAATGGTCCAGTGTCCCTATCATCTAGTTTGAACAGTTATGTTTAAAACATTGTATCCAGAGTGCATCAAATATGATTTTAGACCTTGTTTATGGAAAAGTGGTTATTTCTGTAGTTCAATTGCTGCAACTTGCTGAAAATTGTCCACAGTGTACCTATCATCTAGTTTGAACAGTTATGTTTAAAACTTTGTATCCAGAGTGCATCAAACATGATTTTGGACCTTGTTTATGGAAAAGTCGTTATTTCTGTAGTTCAATTGCTGCAACTTGCTGAAAATTGTCCCTATCATCTAGTTTGAACAGTTATGTTTTAAACATTGTATCCAGTTATGTTTTAAACATTGTATCCAGAGTTCATCAAACATGATTTTAGAGCTTGTTTATGGAAAGTAGTTATTTCTGTAGTTCAATTGCTGCAACTTGCTGAAAATTGTCCATAGTGTCCCTATCATCTAGTTTGAACAGTTCTGTAAAAAATGTACTTCCAAAGTGCAACCAAACATGATTTAGACCTTGTTTATGGAAAAGTGGTTATTTCTGTAGTTCAATTGCTGCAACTTGCTGAAAATGGTCCAGTGTCCCTATCATCTAGTTTGAACAGCTATGTTTAAAACATTGTATCCAGAGTGCATCCAAACATGATTTTAGACCTTGTTTATGGAAAAGTGATTATTTCTGTAGTTCAATTGCTGCAACTTGCTGAAAATTGGCCATAGTGTCCCTATCATCTAGTTTGAACAGTTATGTTTAAAACATTGTATCCAGAGTACATCAAACATGATTTTAGACCTTGTTTATGGAAAAGTGGTTATTTCTGTAGTTCAATTGCTGCAACTTGCTGAAAATTGTCCACAGTGTCTCTATCATCTAGTTTGAACAGTTATGTTTAAAACATTATATCCAGATTGCATCAAACATGATTTTAGACTTTGTTTATGGAAAATTGGTTATTTCTGTAGTTCAATTGCTGCAACTTGCTGAAAATTGTCCAGTGTCCCTATCATCTAGTTTGAACAGTTCTGTAAAAAATGTACTTCCAAAGTGCAACCAAACATGATTTAGACCTTGTTTATGGAAAAGTGGTTATTTCTGTAGTTCAATTGCTGCAACTTGCTGAAAATTGTCCCTATCATCTAGTTTGAACAGTTATGTTTAAAACATTGTATCCAGAGTTCATCAAACATGATTTTAGAGCTTGTTTATTGAAAAGTGGTTATATCTGTAATTCAATTGCTGCAACTTGCTGAAAATTGTCCATAGTGTCCCTATCATCTAGTTTGAACAGTTATGTTTAAAACATTGTATCCAGAGTGCATCAAACATGATTTTAGACTTTGTTTATGGAAAATTGGTTATTTCTGTAGTTCAATTGCTGCAACTTGCTGAAAATTGTCCAGTGTCCCTATCATCTAGTTTGAACAGTTCTGTAAAAAATGTACTTCCAAAGTGCAACCAAACATGATTTAGACCTTGTTTATGGAAAAGTGGTTATTTCTGTAGTTCAATTGCTGCAACTTGCTGAAAATTGTCCCTATCATCTAGTTTGAACAGTTATGTTTAAAACATTGTATCCAGAGTTCATCAAACATGATTTTAGAGCTTGTTTATTGAAAAGTGGTTATATCTGTAATTCAATTGCTGCAACTTGCTGAAAATTGTCCATAGTGTCCCTATCATCTAGTTTGAACAGTTATGTTTAAAACATTGTATCCAGAGTGCATCAAACATGATTTTAGACCTTGTTTATGGAAAAGTGGTTATTTCTGTAGTTCAATTGCTGCAACTTGCTGAAAATTGTCCCTATCATCTAGTTTGAACAGTTCTGTAAAAAATGTACTTCCAAAGTGCAACCAAACATGATTTAGACCTTGTTTATGGAAAAGTGGTTATTTCTGTAGTTCAATTTCTGCAACTTGCTGAAAATGGTCCAGTGTCCCTATCATCTAGTTTGAACAGTTATGTTTAAAACATTGTATCCAGAGTGCATCAAACATGATTTTAGACCTTGTTTATGGAAAAGTGATTATTTCTGTAGTTCAATTTCTGCAACTTGCTGAAAATGGTCCAGTGTCCCTATCATCTAGTTTGAACAGTTATGTTTAAAACATTGTATCCAGAGTGCATCAAATATGATTTTAGACCTTGTTTATGGAAAAGTGGTTATTTCTGTAGTTCAATTGCTGCAACTTGCTGAAAATTGTCCACAGTGTCCCTATCATCTAGTTTGAACAGTTATGTTTAAAACTTTGTATCCAGAGTGCATCAAACATGATTTTGGACCTTGTTTATGGAAAAGTCGTTATTTCTGTAGTTCAATTGCTGCAACTTGCTGAAAATTGTCCCTATCATCTAGTTTGAACAGTTATGTTTTAAACATTGTATCCAGTTATGTTTTAAACATTGTATCCAGAGTTCATCAAACATGATTTTAGAGCTTGTTTATGGAAAGTAGTTATTTCTGTAGTTCAATTGCTGCAACTTGCTGAAAATTGTCCATAGTGTCCCTATCATCTAGTTTGAACAGTTCTGTAAAAAATGTACTTCCAAAGTGCAACCAAACATGATTTAGACCTTGTTTATGGAAAAGTGGTTATTTCTGTAGTTCAATTGCTGCAACTTGCTGAAAATGGTCCAGTGTCCCTATCATCTAGTTTGAACAGCTATGTTTAAAACATTGTATCCAGAGTGCATCCAAACATGATTTTAGACCTTGTTTATGGAAAAGTGATTATTTCTGTAGTTCAATTGCTGCAACTTGCTGAAAATTGGCCATAGTGTCCCTATCATCTAGTTTGAACAGTTATGTTTAAAACATTGTATCCAGAGTACATCAAACATGATTTTAGACCTTGTTTATGGAAAAGTGGTTATTTCTGTAGTTCAATTGCTGCAACTTGCTGAAAATTGTCCACAGTGTCTCTATCATCTAGTTTGAACAGTTATGTTTAAAACATTATATCCAGATTGCATCAAACATGATTTTAGACTTTGTTTATGGAAAATTGGTTATTTCTGTAGTTCAATTGCTGCAACTTGCTGAAAATTGTCCAGTGTCCCTATCATCTAGTTTGAACAGTTCTGTAAAAAATGTACTTCCAAAGTGCAACCAAACATGATTTAGACCTTGTTTATGGAAAAGTGGTTATTTCTGTAGTTCAATTGCTGCAACTTGCTGAAAATTGTCCCTATCATCTAGTTTGAACAGTTATGTTTAAAACATTGTATCCAGAGTTCATCAAACATGATTTTAGAGCTTGTTTATTGAAAAGTGGTTATATCTGTAATTCAATTGCTGCAACTTGCTGAAAATTGTCCATAGTGTCCCTATCATCTAGTTTGAACAGTTATGTTTAAAACATTGTATCCAGAGTGCATCAAACATGATTTTAGACCTTGTTTATGGAAAAGTGGTTATTTCTGTAGTTCAATTGCTGCAACTTGCTGAAAATTGTCCATAGTGTCCGTATTATCTAGTTTGAAGTGTTCTGTAAAAAATGTACTTCCAAAGTGCAACCAAACATGATTTAGACCTTGTTTATGTAAAAGTGGTTATTTCTGTAGTTCAATTGCTGCAACTTGCTGAAAATTGTCCCTATCATCTAGTTTGAACAGTTATGTTTAAAACATTGTATCCAGAGTTCATTAAACATGATTTTAGAGCTTGTTTATGGAAAAGTGGTTATTTCTGTAGTTCAATTGCTGCAACTTGCTGAAAATTGTCCACAGTGTCCCTATCATCTAGTTTGAACAGTTCTGTAAAAAATGTACTTCCAAAGTGCAACCAAACATGATTTAGACCTTGTTTATGTAAAAGTGGTTATTTCTGTAGTTCAACTGCTTCAACTTGCAGAAAATTGTCCAGTGTCCCTATCATCTAGTTTGAACAGTTACGTTTAAAACATTGTATCCAGAGTGCATCAAATATGATTTTAGACCTTGTTTATGGAAAAGTGGTTATTTCTGTAGTTCAATTGCTGCAACTTGCTGAAAATTGTCCACAGTGTCTCTATCATCTAGTTTGAACAGTTATGTTTAAAACATTGTATCCAGATTGCATCAAACATGATTTTAGACTTTGTTTATGTAAAAGTGGTTATTTCTGTAGTTCAATTGCTGCAACTTGCTGAAAATTGTCCCTATCATCTAGTTTGAACAGTTAAGTTTTTAAATATTGTATCCAGTTATGTTTTAAACATTGTATCCAGAGTTCATCAAACATGATTTTAGAGCTTGTTTATGGAAAGTAGTTATTTCTGTAGTTCAATTGCTGCAACTTGCTGAAAATTGTCCATAGTGTCCCTATCATCTAGTTTGAACAGTTCTGTAAAAAATGTACTTCCAAAGTGCAACCAAACATGATTTAGACCTTGTTTATGTAAACGTGGTTATTTCTGTAGTTCAATTGCTGCAACTTGCTGAAAATGGTCCAGTGTCCCTATCATCTAGTTTGAACAGTTATGTTTAAAACATTGTATCCAGAGTACATCAAACATGATTTTAGACCTTGTTTATGGAAAAGTGGTTATTTCTGTAGTTCAATTGCTGCAACTTGCTGAAAATTGTCCACAGTGTCCCTATCATCTAGTTTGAACAGTTCTGTAAAAAATGTACTTCCAAAGTGCAACCAAACATGATTTAGACCTTGTTTATGGAAAAGTGGTTATTTCTGTAGTTCAATTGCTGCAACTTGCTGAAAATTGTCCAGTGTCCCTATCATCTAGTTTGAACAGTTCTGTAAAAAATTTACTTCTAAAGTGCAACCAAACATGATTTAGACCTTGTTTATGTAAAAGTGATTATTTCTGTAGTTCAATTGCTGCAACTTGCTGAAAATTGTCCATAGTGTCCCTATCATCTAGTTTGAACAGTTATGTTTAAAACATTGTATCCTGTTATGTTTTAAACATTGTATCCAGAGATCATCAAACATGATTTTAGAGCTTGTTTTTGGAAAGTAGTTATTTCTGTAGTTCAATTGCTGCAACTTGCTGAAAATTGTCCATAGTGTCCCTATCATCTAGTTTGAACAGTTATGTTTAAAACATTGTATCCAGAGTACATCAAACATGATTTTAGACCTTGTTTATGGAAAAGTGGTTATTTCTGTAGTTCAATTGCTGCAACTTGCTGAAAATTGTCCACAGTGTCCCTATCATCTAGTTTGAACAGTTCTGTAAAAAATGTACTTCCAAAGTGCAACCAAACATGATTTAGACCTTGTTTATGGAAAAGTGGTTATTTCTGTAGTTCAATTGCTGCAACTTGCTGAAAATTGTCCAGTGTCCCTATCATCTAGTTTGAACAGTTCTGTAAAAAATTTACTTCTAAAGTGCAACCAAACATGATTTAGACCTTGTTTATGTAAAAGTGATTATTTCTGTAGTTCAATTGCTGCAACTTGCTGAAAATTGTCCATAGTGTCCCTATCATCTAGTTTGAACAGTTATGTTTAAAACATTGTATCCTGTTATGTTTTAAACATTGTATCCAGAGATCATCAAACATGATTTTAGAGCTTGTTTTTGGAAAGTAGTTATTTCTGTAGTTCAATTGCTGCAACTTGCTGAAAATTGTCCATAGTGTCCCTATCATCTAGTTTGAACAGTTCTGTAAAAACTGTACTTCCAAAGTGCAACCAAACATGATTTAGACCTTGTTTATGGAAAAGTGGTTATTTCTGTTGTTCAATTTCTGCAACTTGCTGAAAATGGTCCAGTGTCCCTATCATCTAGTTTGAACAGTTATGTTTAAAACATTGTATCCAGAGTGCATCAAACATGATTTTAGACCTTGTTTATGGAAAAGTGATTATTTCTGTAGTTCAATTTCTGCAACTTGCTGAAAATGGTCCAGTGTCCCTATCATCTAGTTTGAACAGTTATGTTTAAAACATTGTATCCAGAGTACATCAAACATGATTTTAGACCTTGTTTATGGAAAAGTGGTTATTACTGTAGTTCAATTGCTGCAACTTGCTGAAAATTGTCCACAGTGTCTCTATCATCCAATTTGAACAGTTATGTTTAAAACATTGTATCCAGATTGCATCAAACATGATTTTAGACTTTGTTTATGAAAATTGGTTATTTCTGTAGTTCAATTGCTGCAACTTGCTGAAAATTGTCCAGTGTCCCTATCATCTAGTTTGAACAGTTCTGTAAAAAATGTACTTCCAAAGTGCAACCAAACATGATTTAGACCTTGTTTATGGAAAAGTGGTTATTTCTGTAGTTCAATTGCTGCAACTTGCTGAAAATTGTCCCTATCATCTAGTTTGAACAGTTATGTTTAAAACATTGTATCCAGAGTTCATCAAACATGATTTTAGAGCTTGTTTATTGAAAAGTGGTTATTTCTGTAATTCAATTGCTGCAACTTGCTGAAAATTGTCCATAGTGTCCCTATCATCTAGTTTGAACAGTTATGTTTAAAACATTGTATCCAGAGTGCATCAAACATGATTTTAGACCTTGTTTATGGAAAAGTGGTTATTTCTGTAGTTCAATTGCTGCAACTTGCTGAAAATTGTCCACAGTGTCCCTATCATCTAGTTTGAACAGTTATGTTTAAAACTTTGTATCCAGAGTGCATCAAACATGATTTTGGACCTTGTTTATGGAAAAGTCGTTATTTCTGTAGTTCAATTGCTGCAACTTGCTGAAAATTGTCCATAGTGTCCCTATCATCTAGTTTGAACAGTTCTGTAAAAAATGTACTTCCAAAGTGCAACCAAACATGATTTAGACCTTGTTTATGGAAAAGTGGTTATTTCTGTAGTTCAATTGCTGCAACTTGCTGAAAATGGTCCAGTGTCCCTATCATCTAGTTTGAACAGTTATGTTTAAAACATTGTATCCAGAGTGCATCAAACATGATTTTAGACCTTGTTTATGGAAAAGTGATTATTTCTGTAGTTCAATTTCTGCAACTTGCTGAAAATGGTCCAGTGTCCCTATCATCTAGTTTGAACAGTTATGTTTAAAACATTGTATCCAGAGTACATCAAACATGATTTTAGACCTTGTTTATGGAAAAGTGATTATTTCTGTAGTTCAATTGCTGCAACTTGCTGAAAATTGTCCAGTGTCCCTATCATCTAGTTTGAACAGTTCTGTAAAAAATGTACTTCCAAAGTGCAACCAAACATGATTTAGACCTTGTTTATGGAAAAGTGGTTATTTCTGTAGTTCAATTGTTGCAACTTGCTGAAAATTGTCCAGTGTCCCTATCATCTAGTTTGAACAGTTATGTTTAAAACATTGTATCCAGAGATCATCAAACATGATTTTAGAGCTTGTTTTTGGAAAGTAGTTATTGCTGTAGTTCAATTGCTGCAACTTGCTGAAAATTGTCCATAGTGTCCCTATCATCTAGTTTGAACAGTTCTGTAAAAACTGTACTTCCAAAGTGCAACCAAACATGATTTAGACCTTGTTTATGGAAAAGTGGTTATTTCTGTTGTTCTATTTCTGCAACTTGCTGAAAATGGTCCAGTGTCCCTATCATCTAGTTTGAACAGTTATGTTTAAAACATTGTATCCAGAGTGCATCAAACATGATTTTAGACCTTGTTTATGGAAAAGTGATTATTTCTGTAGTTCAATTTCTGCAACTTGCTGAAAATGGTCCAGTGTCCCTATCATCTAGTTTGAACAGTTATGTTTAAAACATTGTATCCAGAGTACATCAAACATGATTTTAGACCTTGTTTATGGAAAAGTGGTTATTACTGTAGTTCAATTGCTGCAACTTGCTGAAAATTGTCCACAGTGTCTCTATCATCTAGTTTGAACAGTTATGTTTAAAACATTGTATCCAGATTGCATCAAACATGATTTTAGACTTTGTTTATGGAAAATTGGTTATTTCTGTAGTTCAATTGCTGCAACTTGCTGAAAATTGTCCAGTGTCCCTATCATCTAGTTTGAACAGTTCTGTAAAAAATGTACTTCCAAAGTGCAACCAAACATTATTTAGACCTTGTTTATGGAAAAGTGGTTATTTCTGTAGTTCAATTGCTGCAACTTGCTGAAAATTGTCCCTATCATCTAGTTTGAACAGTTATGTTTAAAACATTGTATCCAGAGTTCATCAAACATGATTTTAGAGCTTGTTTATTGAAAAGTGGTTATTTCTGTAATTCAATTGCTGCAACTTGCTGAAAATTGTCCATAGTGTCCCTATCATCTAGTTTGAACAGTTATGTTTAAAACATTGTATCCAGAGTGCATCAAACATGATTTTAGACCTTGTTTATGGAAAAGTGGTTATTTCTGTAGTTCAATTGCTGCAACTTGCTGAAAATTGTCCACAGTGTCCCTATCATCTAGTTTGAACAGTTATGTTTAAAACTTTGTATCCAGAGTGCATCAAACATGATTTTGGACCTTGTTTATGGAAAAGTCGTTATTTCTGTAGTTCAATTGCTGCAACTTGCTGAAAATTGTCCATAGTGTCCCTATCATCTAGTTTGAACAGTTCTGTAAAAAATGTACTTCCAAAGTGCAACCAAACATTATTTAGACCTTGTTTATGGAAAAGTGGTTATTTCTGTAGTTCAATTGCTGCAACTTGCTGAAAATTGTCCCTATCATCTAGTTTGAACAGTTATGTTTAAAACATTGTATCCAGAGTTCATCAAACATGATTTTAGAGCTTGTTTATTGAAAAGTGGTTATTTCTGTAATTCAATTGCTGCAACTTGCTGAAAATTGTCCATAGTGTCCCTATCATCTAGTTTGAACAGTTATGTTTAAAACATTGTATCCAGAGTGCATCAAACATGATTTTAGACCTTGTTTATGGAAAAGTGGTTATTTCTGTAGTTCAATTGCTGCAACTTGCTGAAAATTGTCCACAGTGTCCCTATCATCTAGTTTGAACAGTTATGTTTAAAACTTTGTATCCAGAGTGCATCAAACATGATTTTGGACCTTGTTTATGGAAAAGTCGTTATTTCTGTAGTTCAATTGCTGCAACTTGCTGAAAATTGTCCATAGTGTCCCTATCATCTAGTTTGAACAGTTCTGTAAAAAATGTACTTCCAAAGTGCAACCAAACATGATTTAGACCTTGTTTATGGAAAAGTGGTTATTTCTGTAGTTCAATTGTTGCAACTTGCTGAAAATTGTCCAGTGTCCCTATCATCTAGTTTGAACAGTTATGTTTAAAACATTGTATCCAGAGTGCATCAAACATGATTTTAGACCTTGTTTATTGAAAAGTGGTTATTTCTGTAATTCAATTGCTGCAACTTGCTGAAAATTGTCCATAGTGTCCCTATCATCTAGTTTGAACAGTTATGTTTAAAACATTGTATCCAGAGTGCATCAAACATGATTTTAGACCTTGTTTATGGAAAAGTGGTTATTTCTGTAGTTCAATTGCTGCAACTTGCTGAAAATTGTCCACAGTGTCCCTATCATCTAGTTTGAACAGTTATGTTTAAAACTTTGTATCCAGAGTGCATCAAACATGATTTTGGACCTTGTTTATGGAAAAGTCGTTATTTCTGTAGTTCAATTGCTGCAACTTGCTGAAAATTGTCCATAGTGTCCCTATCATCTAGTTTGAACAGTTCTGTAAAAAATGTACTTCCAAAGTGCAACCAAACATTATTTAGACCTTGTTTATGGAAAAGTTGTCCATAGTGTCCCTATCATCTAGTTTGAACAGTTATGTTTAAAACATTGTATCCAGAGTGCATCAAACATGATTTTAGACCTTGTTTATGGAAAAGTGGTTATTTGTGTAGTTCAATTGCTGCAACTTGCTGAAAATTGTCCAGTGTCCCTATCATCTAGTTTGAACAGTTCTTTAAAAAATGTACTTCCAAAGTGCAACGAAACATGATTTAGACCTTGTTTATGTAAAAGTGGTTATTTCTGTAGTTCAATTGCTGCAACCTGCTGAAAATTGTCCCTATCATCTAGTTTGAACAGTTATGTTTTAAACATTGTATGCTGTTATGTTTTAAACATTGTATCCAGAGTTCATCAAACATGATTTTAGAGCTTGTTTATGGAAAGTAGTTATTTCTGTAGTTCAATTGCTGCAACTTGCTGAAAATTGTCCATAGTGTCCCTATCATCTAGTTTAAACAGTTCTGTAAAAACTGTACTTCCAAAGTTCAACCAAACATGATTTAGACCTTGTTTATGGAAAAGTGGTTATTTCTGTAGTTCAATTTCTGCAACTTGCTGAAAATGGTCCAGTGTCCCTATCATCTAGTTTGAACAGTTATGTTTAAAACATTGTATCCAGAGTGCATCAAACATGATTTTAGACCTTGTTTATGGAAAAGTGATTATTTCTGTAGTTCAATTTCTGCAACTTGCTGAAAATTGTCCACAGTGTCTCTATCATCTAGTTTGAACAGTTATGTTTAAAACATTGTATCCTGTTATGTTTTAAACATTGTATCCAGAGATCATCAAACATGATTTTAGAGCTTGTTTTTGGAAAGTAGTTATTTCTGTAGTTCAATTGCTGCAACTTGCTGAAAATTGTCCATAGTGTCCCTATCATCTAGTTTGAACAGTTCTGTAAAAACTGTACTTCCAAAGTGCAACCAAACATGATTTAGACCTTGTTTATGGAAAAGTGGTTATTTCTGTTGTTCTATTTCTGCAACTTGCTGAAAATGGTCCAGTGTCCCTATCATCTAGTTTGAACAGTTATGTTTAAAACATTGTATCCAGAGTGCATCAAACATGATTTTAGACCTTGTTTATGGAAAAGTGATTATTTCTGTAGTTCAATTTCTGCAACTTGCTGAAAATGGTCCAGTGTCCCTATCATCTAGTTTGAACAGTTATGTTTAAAACATTGTATCCAGAGTACATCAAACATGATTTTAGACCTTGTTTATGGAAAAGTGGTTATTACTGTAGTTCAATTGCTGCAACTTGCTGAAAATTGTCCACAGTGTCTCTATCATCTAGTTTGAACAGTTATGTTTAAAACATTGTATCCAGATTGCATCAAACATGATTTTAGACTTTGTTTATGGAAAATTGGTTATTTCTGTAGTTCAATTGCTGCAACTTGCTGAAAATTGTCCAGTGTCCCTATCATCTAGTTTGAACAGTTCTGTAAAAAATGTACTTCCAAAGTGCAACCAAACATGATTTAGACCTTGTTTATGGAAAAGTGGTTATTTCTGTAGTTCAATTGCTGCAACTTGCTGAAAATTGTCCCTATCATCTAGTTTGAACAGTTATGTTTAAAACATTGTATCCAGAGTTCATCAAACATGATTTTAGAGCTTGTTTATTGAAAAGTGGTTATTTCTGTAATTCAATTGCTGCAACTTGCTGAAAATTGTCCATAGTGTCCCTATCATCTAGTTTGAACAGTTATGTTTAAAACATTGTATCCAGAGTGCATCAAACATGATTTTAGACCTTGTTTATGGAAAAGTGGTTATTTGTGTAGTTCAATTGCTGCAACTTGCTGAAAATTGTCCAGTGTCCCTATCATCTAGTTTGAACAGTTCTTTAAAAAATGTACTTCCAAAGTGCAACGAAACATGATTTAGACCTTGTTTATGTAAAAGTGGTTATTTCTGTAGTTCAATTGCTGCAACCTGCTGAAAATTGTCCCTATCATCTAGTTTGAACAGTTATGTTTTAAACATTGTATGCTGTTATGTTTTAAACATTGTATCCAGAGTTCATCAAACATGATTTTAGAGCTTGTTTATGGAAAGTAGTTATTTCTGTAGTTCAATTGCTGCAACTTGCTGAAAATTGTCCATAGTGTCCCTATCATCTAGTTTGAACAGTTCTGTAAAAACTGTACTTCCAAAGTTCAACCAAACATGATTTAGACCTTGTTTATGGAAAAGTGGTTATTTCTGTAGTTCAATTTCTGCAACTTGCTGAAAATGGTCCAGTGTCCCTATCATCTAGTTTGAACAGTTATGTTTAAAACATTGTATCCAGAGTGCATCAAACATGATTTTAGACCTTGTTTATGGAAAAGTGATTATTTCTGTAGTTCAATTTCTGCAACTTGCTGAAAATTGTCCACAGTGTCTCTATCATCTAGTTTGAACAGTTATGTTTAAAACATTGTATCCTGTTATGTTTTAAACATTGTATCCAGAGATCATCAAACATGATTTTAGAGCTTGTTTTTGGAAAGTAGTTATTTCTGTAGTTCAATTGCTGCAACTTGCTGAAAATTGTCCATAGTGTCCCTATCATCTAGTTTGAACAGTTCTGTAAAAACTGTACTTCCAAAGTGCAACCAAACATGATTTAGACCTTGTTTATGGAAAAGTGGTTATTTCTGTTGTTCTATTTCTGCAACTTGCTGAAAATGGTCCAGTGTCCCTATCATCTAGTTTGAACAGTTATGTTTAAAACATTGTATCCAGAGTGCATCAAACATGATTTTAGACCTTGTTTATGGAAAAGTGATTATTTCTGTAGTTCAATTTCTGCAACTTGCTGAAAATGGTCCAGTGTCCCTATCATCTAGTTTGAACAGTTATGTTTAAAACATTGTATCCAGAGTACATCAAACATGATTTTAGACCTTGTTTATGGAAAAGTGGTTATTACTGTAGTTCAATTGCTGCAACTTGCTGAAAATTGTCCACAGTGTCTCTATCATCTAGTTTGAACAGTTATGTTTAAAACATTGTATCCAGATTGCATCAAACATGATTTTAGACTTTGTTTATGGAAAATTGGTTATTTCTGTAGTTCAATTGCTGCAACTTGCTGAAAATTGTCCAGTGTCCCTATCATCTAGTTTGAACAGTTCTGTAAAAAATGTACTTCCAAAGTGCAACCAAACATTATTTAGACCTTGTTTATGGAAAAGTGGTTATTTCTGTAGTTCAATTGCTGCAACTTGCTGAAAATTGTCCCTATCATCTAGTTTGAACAGTTATGTTTAAAACATTGTATCCAGAGTTCATCAAACATGATTTTAGAGCTTGTTTATTGAAAAGTGGTTATTTCTGTAATTCAATTGCTGCAACTTGCTGAAAATTGTCCATAGTGTCCCTATCATCTAGTTTGAACAGTTATGTTTAAAACATTGTATCCAGAGTGCATCAAACATGATTTTAGACCTTGTTTATGGAAAAGTGGTTATTTCTGTAGTTCAATTGCTGCAACTTGCTGAAAATTGTCCACAGTGTCCCTATCATCTAGTTTGAACAGTTATGTTTAAAACTTTGTATCCAGAGTGCATCAAACATGATTTTGGACCTTGTTTATGGAAAAGTCGTTATTTCTGTAGTTCAATTGCTGCAACTTGCTGAAAATTGTCCATAGTGTCCCTATCATCTAGTTTGAACAGTTCTGTAAAAAATGTACTTCCAAAGTGCAACCAAACATGATTTAGACCTTGTTTATGGAAAAGTGGTTATTTCTGTAGTTCAATTGTTGCAACTTGCTGAAAATTGTCCAGTGTCCCTATCATCTAGTTTGAACAGTTATGTTTAAAACATTGTATCCAGAGTGCATCAAACATGATTTTAGACCTTGTTTATGGAAAAGTCGTTATTTCTGTAGTTCAATTGCTGCAACTTGCTGAAAATTGTCCAGTGTCCCTATCATCTAGTTTGAACAGTTCTGTAAAAAATGTACTTCCAAAGTGCAACCAAACATGATTTAGACCTTGTTTATGGAAAAGTGGTTATTTCTGTAGTTCAATTGCTGCAACTTGCTGAAAATGGTCCAGTGTCCCTATCATCTAGTTTGAACAGTTATGTTTAAAACATTGTATCCAGAGTGCATCAAACATGATTTTAGACCTTGTTTATGGAAAAGTGATTATTTCTGTAGTTCAATTGCTGCAACTTGCTGAAAATTGGCTATAGTGTCCCTATCATCTAGTTTGAACAGTTATGTTTAAAACATTGTATCCAGAGTACATCAAACATGATTTTAGACCTTGTTTATGGAAAAGTGGTTATTTCTGTAGTTCAATTGCTGCAACTTGCTGAAAATTGTCCACAGTGTCTCTATCATCTAGTTTGAACAGTTATGTTTAAAACATTGTATCCAGATTGCATCAAACATGATTTTAGACTTTGTTTATGGAAAATTGGTTATTTCTGTAGTTCAATTGCTGCAACTTGCTGAAAATTGTCCAGTGTCCCTATCATCTAGTTTGAACAGTTCTGTAAAAAATGTACTTCCAAAGTGCAACCAAACATGATTTAGACCTTGTTTATGGAAAAGTGGTTATTTCTGTAGTTCAATTGCTGCAACTTGCTGAAAATTGTCCCTATCATCTAGTTTGAACAGTTATGTTTAAAACATTGTATCCAGAGTTCATCAAACATGATTTTAGAGCTTGTTTATGGAAAAGTGGTTATTTCTGTTGTTCTATTTCTGCAACTTGCTGAAAATGGTCCAGTGTCCCTATCATCTAGTTTGAACAGTTATGTTTAAAACATTGTATCCAGAGTGCATCAAACATGATTTTAGACCTTGTTTATGGAAAAGTGATTATTTCTGTAGTTCAATTTCTGCAACTTGCTGAAAATGGTCCAGTGTCCCTATCATCTAGTTTGAACAGTTATGTTTAAAACATTGTATCCAGAGTACATCAAACATGATTTTAGACCTTGTTTATGGAAAAGTGGTTATTACTGTAGTTCAATTGCTGCAACTTGCTGAAAATTGTCCACAGTGTCTCTATCATCTAGTTTGAACAGTTATGTTTAAAACATTGTATCCAGATTGCATCAAACATGATTTTAGACTTTGTTTATGGAAAATTGGTTATTTCTGTAGTTCAATTGCTGCAACTTGCTGAAAATTGTCCAGTGTCCCTATCATCTAGTTTGAACAGTTCTGTAAAAAATGTACTTCCAAAGTGCAACCAAACATTATTTAGACCTTGTTTATGGAAAAGTGGTTATTTCTGTAGTTCAATTGCTGCAACTTGCTGAAAATTGTCCCTATCATCTAGTTTGAACAGTTATGTTTAAAACATTGTATCCAGAGTTCATCAAACATGATTTTAGAGCTTGTTTATTGAAAAGTGGTTATTTCTGTAATTCAATTGCTGCAACTTGCTGAAAATTGTCCATAGTGTCCCTATCATCTAGTTTGAACAGTTATGTTTAAAACATTGTATCCAGAGTGCATCAAACATGATTTTAGACCTTGTTTATGGAAAAGTGGTTATTTCTGTAGTTCAATTGCTGCAACTTGCTGAAAATTGTCCACAGTGTCCCTATCATCTAGTTTGAACAGTTATGTTTAAAACTTTGTATCCAGAGTGCATCAAACATGATTTTGGACCTTGTTTATGGAAAAGTCGTTATTTCTGTAGTTCAATTGCTGCAACTTGCTGAAAATTGTCCATAGTGTCCCTATCATCTAGTTTGAACAGTTCTGTAAAAAATGTACTTCCAAAGTGCAACCAAACATGATTTAGACCTTGTTTATGGAAAAGTGGTTATTTCTGTAGTTCAATTGTTGCAACTTGCTGAAAATTGTCCAGTGTCCCTATCATCTAGTTTGAACAGTTCTGTAAAAAATGTACTTCCAAAGTGCAACCAAACATGATTTAGACCTTGTTTATGGAAAAGTGGTTATTTCTGTAGTTCAATTGCTGCAACTTGCTGAAAATGGTCCAGTGTCCCTATCATCTAGTTTGAACAGTTATGTTTAAAACATTGTATCCAGAGTGCATCAAACATGATTTTAGACCTTGTTTATGGAAAAGTGATTATTTCTGTAGTTCAATTGCTGCAACTTGCTGAAAATTGGCCATAGTGTCCCTATCATCTAGTTTGAACAGTTATGTTTAAAACATTGTATCCAGAGTACATCAAACATGATTTTAGACCTTGTTTATGGAAAAGTGGTTATTTCTGTAGTTCAATTGCTGCAACTTGCTGAAAATTGTCCACAGTGTCTCTATCATCTAGTTTGAACAGTTATGTTTAAAACATTGTATCCAGATTGCATCAAACATGATTTTAGACTTTGTTTATGGAAAATTGGTTATTTCTGTAGTTCAATTGCTGCAACTTGCTGAAAATTGTCCAGTGTCCCTATCATCTAGTTTGAACAGTTCTGTAAAAAATGTACTTCCAAAGTGCAACCAAACATGATTTAGACCTTGTTTATGGAAAAGTGGTTATTTCTGTAGTTCAATTGCTGCAACTTGCTGAAAATTGTCCCTATCATCTAGTTTGAACAGTTATGTTTAAAACATTGTATCCAGAGTTCATCAAACATGATTTTAGAGCTTGTTTATTGAAAAGTGGTGATTTCTGTAATTCAATTGCTGCAACTTGCTGAAAATTGTCCATAGTGTCCCTATCATCTAGTTTGAACAGTTATGTTTAAAACATCGTATCCAGAGTGCATCAAACATGATTTTAGACCTTGTTTATGGAAAAGTGGTTATTTGTGTAGTTCAATTGCTGCAACTTGCTGAAAATTGTCCAGTGTCCCTATGATCTAGTTTGAACAGTTCTTTAAAAAATTTACTTCCAAAGTGCAACGAAACATGATTTAGACCTTGTTTATGTAAAAGTGGTTATTTCTGTAGTTCAATTGCTGCAACCTGCTGAAAATTGTCCCTATCATCTAGTTTGAACAGTTATGTTTAAAACATTGTATCCAGATTGCATCAAACATGATTTTAGACCGTGTTTATGGAAAGAAAAGTGGTTATTTCTGTAGTTCAATTGCTGCAACTTGCTGAAAATTGGCCCTATCATCTAGTCTGAACAGTTATGTTTAAAACATTGTATCCAGAGTGCATCAAAGATGATTTTAGACCGTGTTTATGGAAAGAAAAGTGGTTATTTCTGTAGTTCAATTGCTGCAACTTGCTGAAAATTGGCCCTATCATCTAGTTTGAACAGTTATGTTTAAACATTGTATCCAGAGTGCATCAAACATGATTTTAGACCGTGTTTATGGAAAGAAAAGTGGTTATTTCTGCAGTTCAATTGCTGCAACTTGGCCCTATCATCTAGTCTGAACAGTTATGTTTAAAACATTGTATCCAGAGTGCATCAAACATGATTTTAGACCGTGTTTATTTAAAGAAAAGTGGTTATTTCTGTAGTTCAATTGCTGCAACTTGCTGAAAATTGGCCCTATCATCTAGTTTGAACAGTTATGTTTAAAACATTGTATCCAGAGTGCATCAAACATGATTTTAGACCGTGTTTATGGAAAGAAAAGTGGTTATTTCTGTAGTTCAATTGCTGCAACTTGGCCCTATCATCTAGTTTGAACAGTTATGTTTAAAACATTGTATCCAGAGTGCATCAAATATGATTTTAGACCGTGTTTATGGAAAGAAAAGTGGTTATTTCTGTAGTTCAATTGCTGCAACTTGCTGAAAATTGGCCCTATCATCTAGTTTGAACAGTTATGTTTAAACATTGTATCCAGAGTGCATCAAACATGATTTTAGACCGTGTTTATGGAAAGAAAAGTGGTTATTTCTGCAGTTCAATTGCTGCAACTTGGCCCTATCATCTAGTTTGAACAGTTATGTTTAAAACATTGTATCCAGAGTGCATCAAACATGATTTTAGACCGTGTTTATGGAAAGAAAAGTGGTTATTTCTGTAGTTCAATTATTGCAACTTGCTGAAAATTGGCCCTATCATCTAGTTTGAACAGTTATGTTTAAACATTGTATCCAGAGTGCATCAAACATGATTTTAGATCGTGTTTATGGAAAGAAAAGTGGTTATTTCTGTAGTTCAATTGCTGCAACTTGCTGAAAATTGGCCTTATCATCTAGTTTGAACAGTTATGTTTAAAACATTGTATCCAGAGTGCATCAAAGATGATTTTAGACCGTGTTTATGGAAAGAAAAGTGGTCATTTCTGTAGTTCAATTGCTGCAACTTGCTGAAAATTGGCCCTATCATCTAGTCTGAACAGTTATGTTTAAAACATTGTATCCAGAGTGCATCAAACATGATTTTAGACCGTGTTTATGGAAAGAAAAGTGGTTATTTCTGTAGTTCAATTGCTGCAACTTGCTGAAAATTGGCCCTATCATCTAGTTTGAACAGTTATGTTTAAACATTGTATCCAGAGTGTATCAAACATGATTTTAGACCGTGTTTATGGAAAGAAAAGTGGTTATTTCTGCAGTTCAATTGCTGCAACTTGGCCCTATCATCTAGTTTGAACAGTTATGTTTAAAACATTGTATCCAGAGTGCATCAAACATGATTTTAGACCGTGTTTATGGAAAGAAAAGTGGTTATTTCTGTAGTTCAATTGCTGCAACTTGCTGAAAATTGGCCCTATCATCTAGTCTGAACAGTTATGTTTAAAACATTGTATCCAGAGTGCATCAAACATGATTTTAGACCGTGTTTATGGAAAGAAAAGTGGTTATTTCTGTAGTTCAATTGCTGCAACTTGCTGAAAATTGGCCCTATCATCTAGTTTGAACAGTTATGTTTAAACATTGTATCCAGAGTGTATCAAACATGATTTTAGACCGTGTTTATGGAAAGAAAAGTGGTTATTTCTGCAGTTCAATTGCTGCAACTTGGCCCTATCATCTAGTTTGAACAGTTATGTTTAAAACATTGTATCCAGAGTGCATCAAACATGATTTTAGACCATGTTTATGGAAAGAAAAGTGGTTATTTCTGTAGTTCAATTGCTGCAACTTGCTGAAAATTGGCCCTATCATCTAGTTTGAACAGTTATGTTTAAAACATTGTATCCAGAGTGCATCAAACATGATTTTAGACCGTGTTTATGGAAAGAAAATTGGTTATTTCTGTAGTTCAATTGCTGCAACTTGCTGAAAATTGGCCCTATCATCTAGTTTGAACAGTTATGTTTAAAACATTGTATCCAGAGTGCATCAAACATGATTTTAGACCGTGTTTATGGAAAGAAAAGTGGTTATTTCTGTAGTTCAATTGCTGCAACTTGGCCCTATCATCTAGTTTGAACAGTTATGTTTAAAACATTGTATCCAGAGTGCATCAAATATGATTTTAGACCGTGTTTATGGAAAGAAAAGTGGTTATTTCTGTAGTTCAATTGCTGCAACTTGCTGAAAATTGGCCCTATCATCTAGTTTGAACAGTTATGTTTAAACATTGTATCCAGAGTGCATCAAACATGATTTTAGATCGTGTTTATGGAAAGAAAAGTGGTTATTTCTGTAGTTCAATTGCTGCAACTTGCTGAAAATTGGCCCTATCATCTAGTTTGAACAGTTATGTTTAAACATTGTATCCAGAGTGCATCAAACATGATTTTAGACCGTGTTTATGGAAAGAAAAGTGGTTATTTCTGCAGTTCAATTGCTGCAACTTGGCCCTATCATCTAGTTTGAACAGTTATGTTTAAAACATTGTATCCAGAGTGCATCAAACATGATTTTAGACCGTGTTTATGGAAAGAAAAGTGGTTATTTCTGTAGTTCAATTATTGCAACTTGCTGAAAATTGGCCCTATCATCTAGTTTGAACAGTTATGTTTAAAACATTGTATCCAGAGTGCATCAAAGATGATTTTAGACCGTGTTTATGGAAAGAAAAGTGGTTATTTCTGTAGTTCAATTGCTGCAACTTGCTGAAAATTGGCCCTATCATCTAGTTTGAACAGTTATGTTTAAACATTGTATCCAGAGTGCATCAAACATGATTTTAGACCGTGTTTATGGAAAGAAAAGTGGTTATTTCTGTAGTTCAATTGCTGCAACTTGCTGAAAATTGGCCTTATCATCTAGTTTGAACAGTTATGTTTAAAACATTGTATCCAGAGTGCATCAAAGATGATTTTAGACCGTGTTTATGGAAAGAAAAGTGGTTATTTCTGTAGTTCAATTGCTGCAACTTGCTGAAAATTGGCCCTATCATCTAGTCTGAACAGTTATGTTTAAAACATTGTATCCAGAGTGCATCAAACATGATTTTAGACCGTGTTTATGGAAAGAAAAGTGGTTATTTCTGTAGTTCAATTGCTGCAACTTGCTGAAAATTGGCCCTATCATCTAGTTTGAACAGTTATGTTTAAACATTGTATCCAGAGTGTATCAAACATGATTTTAGACCGTGTTTATGGAAAGAAAAGTGGTTATTTCTGCAGTTCAATTGCTGCAACTTGGCCCTATCATCTAGTTTGAACAGTTATGTTTAAACATTGTATCCAGAGTGTATCAAACATGATTTTAGACCGTGTTTATGGAAAGAAAAGTGGTTATTTCTGCAGTTCAATTGCTGCAACTTGGCCCTATCATCTAGTTTGAACAGTTATGTTTAAAACATTGTATCCAGAGTGCATCAAACATGATTTTAGACCGTGTTTATGGAAAGAAAAGTGGTTATTTCTGTAGTTCAATTGCTGCAACTTGCTGAAAATTGGCCCTATCATCTAGTTTGAACAGTTATGTTTAAAACATTGTATCCAGAGTGCATCAAACATGATTTTAGACCGTGTTTATGGAAAGAAAAGTGGTTATTTCTGTAGTTCAATTGTTGCAACTTGCTGAAAATTGGCCCTATCATCTAGTTTGAACAGTTATGTTTAAACATTGTATCCAGAGTGCATCAAACATGATTTTAGACCGTGTTTATGTAAAGAAAAGTGGTTATTTCTGTAGTTCAATTGCTGCAACTTGCTGAAAATTGGCCTTATCATCTAGTTTGAACAGTTATGTTTAAAACATTGTATCCAGAGTGCATCAAAGATGATTTTAGACCGTGTTTATGGAAAGAAAAGTGGTTATTTCTGTAGTTCAATTATTGCAACTTGCTGAAAATTGGCCCTATCATCTAGTTTGAACAGTTATGTTTAAACATTGTATCCAGAGTGCATCAAACATGATTTTAGATCGTGTTTATGGAAAGAAAAGTGGTTATTTCTGTAGTTCAATTGCTGCAACTTGCTGAAAATTGGCCCTATCATCTAGTTTGAACAGTTATGTTTAAACATTGTATCCAGAGTGCATCAAACATGATTTTAGATCGTGTTTATGGAAAGAAAAGTGGTTATTTCTGTAGTTCAATTGCTGCAACTTGCTGAAAATTGGCCCTATCATCTAGTTTGAACAGTTATGTTTAAAACATTGTATCCAGAGTGCATCAAAGATGATTTTAGACCGTGTTTATGGAAAGAAAAGTGGTTATTTCTGTAGTTCAATTGCTGCAACTTGCTGAAAATTGGCCCTATCATCTAGTTTGAACAGTTATGTTTAAACATTGTATCCAGAGTGTATCAAACATGATTTTAGACCGTGTTTATGGAAAGAAAAGTGGTTATTTCTGTAGTTCAATTGCTGCAACTTGCTGAAAATTGGCCCTATCATCTAGTTTGAACAGTTATGTTTAAACATTGTATCCAGAGTGCATCAAACATGATTTTAGACCGTGTTTATGGAAAGAAAAGTGGTTATTTCTGTAGTTCAATTGCGGCAACTTGCTGAAAATTGGCCTTATCATCTAGTTTGAACAGTTATGTTTAAAACATTGTATCCAGAGTGCATCAAAGATGATTTTAGACCGTGTTTATGGAAAGAAAAGTGGTTATTTCTGTAGTTCAATTGCTGCAACTTGCTGAAAAATGGCCCTATCATCTAGTCTGAACAGTTATGTTTAAAACATTGTATCCAGAGTGCATCAAACATGATTTTAGACCGTGTTTATGGAAAGAAAAGTGGTTATTTCTGTAGTTCAATTGCTGCAACTTGCTGAAAATTGGCCCTATCATCTAGTTTGAACAGTTATGTTTAAAACATTGTATCCAGAGTGCATCAAACATGATTTTAGACCGTGTTTATGGAAAGAAAAGTGGTTATTTCTGTAGTTCAATTGCTGCAACTTGCTGAAAATTGGCCCTATCATCTAGTTTGAACAGTTATGTTTAAAACATTGTATCCAGAGTGCATCAAACATGATTTTAGACCGTGTTTATGGAAAGAAAAGTGGTTATTTCTGTAGTTCAATTGTTGCAACTTGCTGAAAATTGGCCCTATCATCTAGTTTGAACAGTTATGTTTAAACATTGTATCCAGAGTGCATCAAACATGATTTTAGACCGTGTTTATGTAAAGAAAAGTGGTTATTTCTGTAGTTCAATTGCTGCAACTTGCTGAAAATTGGCCTTATCATCTAGTTTGAACAGTTATGTTTAAAACATTGTATCCAGAGTGCATCAAAGATGATTTTAGACCGTGTTTATGGAAAGAAAAGTGGTTATTTCTGTAGTTCAATTATTGCAACTTGCTGAAAATTGGCCCTATCATCTAGTTTGAACAGTTATGTTTAAACATTGTATCCAGAGTGCATCAAACATGATTTTAGACCGTGTTTATGGAAAGAAAAGTGGTTATTTCTGTAGTTCAATTGCTGCAACTTGCTGAAAATTGGCCCTATCATCTAGTTTGAACAGTTATGTTTAAACATTGTATCCAGAGTGCATCAAACATGATTTTAGACCGTGTTTATGGAAAGAAAAGTGGTTATTTCTGTAGTTCAATTGCTGCAACTTGCTGAAAATTGGCCTTATCATCTAGTTTGAACAGTTATGTTTAAAACATTGTATCCAGAGTGCATCAAAGATGATTTTAGACCGTGTTTATGGAAAGAAAAGTGGTTATTTCTGTAGTTCAATTGCTGCAACTTGCTGAAAATTGGCCCTATCATCTAGTCTGAACAGTTATGTTTAAAACATTGTATCCAGAGTGCATCAAACATGATTTTAGACCGTGTTTATGGAAAGAAAAGTGGTTATTTCTGTAGTTCAATTGCTGCAACTTGCTGAAAATTGGCCCTATCATCTAGTTTGAACAGTTATGTTTAAACATTGTATCCAGAGTGTATCAAACATGATTTTAGACCGTGTTTATGGAAAGAAAAGTGGTTATTTCTGTAGTTCAATTGCTGCAACTTGCTGAAAATTGGCCCTATCATCTAGTTTGAACAGTTATGTTTAAACATTGTATCCAGAGTGCATCAAACATGATTTTAGACCGTGTTTATGGAAAGAAAAGTGGTTATTTCTGTAGTTCAATTGCTGCAGCTTGCTGAAAATTGGCCCTATCATCTAGTTTGAACAGTTATGTTTAAAACATTGTATCCAGAGTGCATCAAACATGATTTTAGACCGTGTTTATGGAAAGAAAAGTGGTTATTTCTGTAGTTCAATTGTTGCAACTTGCTGAAAATTGGCCCTATCATCTAGTTTGAACAGTTATGTTTAAACATTGTATCCAGAGTGCATCAAACATGATTTTAGACCGTGTTTATGTAAAGAAAAGTGGTTATTTCTGTAGTTCAATTGCTGCAACTTGCTGAAAATTGGCCTTATCATCTAGTTTGAACAGTTATGTTTAAAACATTGTATCCAGAGTGCATCAAAGATGATTTTAGACCGTGTTTATGGAAAGAAAAGTGATTATTTCTGTAGTTCAATTATTGCAACTTGCTGAAAATTGGCCCTATCATCTAGTTTGAACAGTTATGTTTAAACATTGTATCCAGAGTGCATCAAACATGATTTTAGATCGTGTTTATGGAAAGAAAAGTGGTTATTTCTGTAGTTCAATTGCTGCAACTTGCTGAAAATTGGCCCTATCATCTAGTTTGAACAGTTATGTTTAAACATTGTATCCAGAGTGCATCAAACATGATTTTAGACCGTGTTTATGGAAAGAAAAGTGGTTATTTCTGTAGTTCAATTGCTGCAACTTGCTGAAAATTGGCCCTATCATCTAGTTTGAACAGTTATGTTTAAAACATTGTATCCAGAGTGCATCAAACATGATTTTAGACCGTGTTTATGGAAAGAAAAGTGGTTATTTCTGTAGTTCAATTGCTGCAACTTGCTGAAAATTGGCCCTATCATCTAGTTTGAACAGTTATGTTTAAACATTGTATCCATAGTGCATCAAACATGATTTTAGACCGTGTTTATGGAAAGAAAAGTGGTTATTTCTGTAGTTCAATTGCTGCAACTTGCTGAAAATTGGCCCTATCATCTAGTCTGAACAGTTATGTTTAAAACATTGTATCCAGAGTGCATCAAACATGATTTTAGACCGTGTTTATGGAAAGAAAAGTGGTTATTTCTGTAGTTCAATTGCTGCAACTTGCTGAAAATTGGCCCTATCATCTAGTTTGAACAGTTATGTTTAAACATTGTATCCAGAGTGTATCAAACATGATTTTAGACCGTGTTTATGGAAAGAAAAGTGGTTATTTCTGTAGTTCAATTGCTGCAACTTGCTGAAAATTGGCCCTATCATCTAGTTTGAACAGTTATGTTTAAAACATTGTATCCAGAGTGCATCAAAGATGATTTTAGACCGTGTTTATGGAAAGAAAAGTGGTTATTTCTGTAGTTCAATTATTGCAACTTGCTGAAAATTGGCCCTATCATCTAGTTTGAACAGTTATGTTTAAACATTGTATCCAGAGTGCATCAAACATGATTTTAGATCGTGTTTATGGAAAGAAAAGTGGTTATTTCTGTAGTTCAATTGCTGCAACTTGCTGAAAATTGGCCCTATCATCTAGTTTGAACAGTTATGTTTAAAACATTGTATCCAGAGTGCATCAAAGATGATTTTAGACCGTGTTTATGGAAAGAAAAGTGGTTATTTCTGTAGTTCAATTGCTGCAACTTGCTGAAAATTGGCCCTATCATCTAGTTTGAACAGTTATGTTTAAACATTGTATCCAGAGTGTATCAAACATGATTTTAGACCGTGTTTATGGAAAGAAAAGTGGTTATTTCTGTAGTTCAATTGCTGCAACTTGCTGAAAATTGGCCCTATCATCTAGTTTGAACAGTTATGTTTAAACATTGTATCCAGAGTGCATCAAACATGATTTTAGACCGTGTTTATGGAAAGAAAAGTGGTTATTTCTGTAGTTCAATTGCTGCAACTTGCTGAAAAATGGCCCTATCATCTAGTCTGAACAGTTATGTTTAAAACATTGTATCCAGAGTGCATCAAACATGATTTTAGACCGTGTTTATGGAAAGAAAAGTGGTTATTTCTGTAGTTCAATTGCTGCAACTTGCTGAAAATTGGCCCTATCATCTAGTTTGAACAGTTATGTTTAAAACATTGTATCCAGAGTGCATCAAACATGATTTTAGACCGTGTTTATGGAAAGAAAAGTGGTTATTTCTGTAGTTCAATTGCTGCAACTTGCTGAAAATTGGCCCTATCATCTAGTTTGAACAGTTATGTTTAAAACATTGTATCCAGAGTGCATCAAACATGATTTTAGACCGTGTTTATGGAAAGAAAAGTGGTTATTTCTGTAGTTCAATTGTTGCAACTTGCTGAAAATTGGCCCTATCATCTAGTTTGAACAGTTATGTTTAAACATTGTATCCAGAGTGCATCAAACATGATTTTAGACCGTGTTTATGTAAAGAAAAGTGGTTATTTCTGTAGTTCAATTGCTGCAACTTGCTGAAAATTGGCCTTATCATCTAGTTTGAACAGTTATGTTTAAAACATTGTATCCAGAGTGCATCAAAGATGATTTTAGACCGTGTTTATGGAAAGAAAAGTGGTTATTTCTGTAGTTCAATTATTGCAACTTGCTGAAAATTGGCCCTATCATCTAGTTTGAACAGTTATGTTTAAACATTGTATCCAGAGTGCATCAAACATGATTTTAGATCGTGTTTATGGAAAGAAAAGTGGTTATTTCTGTAGTTCAATTGCTGCAACTTGCTGAAAATTGGCCCTATCATCTAGTTTGAACAGTTATGTTTAAACATTGTATCCAGAGTGCATCAAACATGATTTTAGACCGTGTTTATGGAAAGAAAAGTGGTTATTTCTGTAGTTCAATTGCTGCAACTTGCTGAAAATTGGCCTTATCATCTAGTTTGAACAGTTATGTTTAAAACATTGTATCCAGAGTGCATCAAAGATGATTTTAGACCGTGTTTATGGAAAGAAAAGTGGTTATTTCTGTAGTTCAATTATTGCAACTTGCTGAAAATTGGCCCTATCATCTAGTTTGAACAGTTATGTTTAAACATTGTATCCAGAGTGCATCAAACATGATTTTAGATCGTGTTTATGGAAAGAAAAGTGGTTATTTCTGTAGTTCAATTGCTGCAACTTGCTGAAAATTGGCCCTATCATCTAGTTTGAACAGTTATGTTTAAACATTGTATCCAGAGTGCATCAAACATGATTTTAGACCGTGTTTATGGAAAGAAAAGTGGTTATTTCTGTAGTTCAATTGCTGCAACTTGCTGAAAATTGGCCTTATCATCTAGTTTGAACAGTTATGTTTAAAACATTGTATCCAGAGTGCATCAAAGATGATTTTAGACCGTGTTTATGGAAAGAAAAGTGGTTATTTCTGTAGTTCAATTGCTGCAACTTGCTGAAAATTGGCCCTATCATCTAGTCTGAACAGTTATGTTTAAAACATTGTATCCAGAGTGCATCAAACATGATTTTAGACCGTGTTTATGGAAAGAAAAGTGGTTATTTCTGTAGTTCAATTGCTGCAACTTGCTGAAAATTGGCCCTATCATCTAGTTTGAACAGTTATGTTTAAACATTGTATCCAGAGTGTATCAAACATGATTTTAGACCGTGTTTATGGAAAGAAAAGTGGTTATTTCTGTAGTTCAATTGCTGCAACTTGCTGAAAATTGGCCCTATCATCTAGTTTGAACAGTTATGTTTAAACATTGTATCCAGAGTGCATCAAACATGATTTTAGACCGTGTTTATGGAAAGAAAAGTGGTTATTTCTGTAGTTCAATTGCTGCAGCTTGCTGAAAATTGGCCCTATCATCTAGTTTGAACAGTTATGTTTAAAACATTGTATCCAGAGTGCATCAAACATGATTTTAGACCGTGTTTATGGAAAGAAAAGTGGTTATTTCTGTAGTTCAATTGTTGCAACTTGCTGAAAATTGGCCCTATCATCTAGTTTGAACAGTTATGTTTAAACATTGTATCCAGAGTGCATCAAACATGATTTTAGACCGTGTTTATGTAAAGAAAAGTGGTTATTTCTGTAGTTCAATTGCTGCAACTTGCTGAAAATTGGCCTTATCATCTAGTTTGAACAGTTATGTTTAAAACATTGTATCCAGAGTGCATCAAAGATGATTTTAGACCGTGTTTATGGAAAGAAAAGTGATTATTTCTGTAGTTCAATTATTGCAACTTGCTGAAAATTGGCCCTATCATCTAGTTTGAACAGTTATGTTTAAACATTGTATCCAGAGTGCATCAAACATGATTTTAGATCGTGTTTATGGAAAGAAAAGTGGTTATTTCTGTAGTTCAATTGCTGCAACTTGCTGAAAATTGGCCCTATCATCTAGTTTGAACAGTTATGTTTAAACATTGTATCCAGAGTGCATCAAACATGATTTTAGACCGTGTTTATGGAAAGAAAAGTGGTTATTTCTGTAGTTCAATTGCTGCAACTTGCTGAAAATTGGCCCTATCATCTAGTTTGAACAGTTATGTTTAAAACATTGTATCCAGAGTGCATCAAACATGATTTTAGACCGTGTTTATGGAAAGAAAAGTGGTTATTTCTGTAGTTCAATTGCTGCAACTTGCTGAAAATTGGCCCTATCATCTAGTTTGAACAGTTATGTTTAAACATTGTATCCAGAGTGCATCAAACATGATTTTAGACCGTGTTTATGGAAAGAAAAGTGGTTATTTCTGTAGTTCAATTGCTGCAACTTGCTGAAAATTGGCCCTATCATCTAGTCTGAACAGTTATGTTTAAAACATTGTATCCAGAGTGCATCAAACATGATTTTAGACCGTGTTTATGGAAAGAAAAGTGGTTATTTCTGTAGTTCAATTGCTGCAACTTGCTGAAAATTGGCCCTATCATCTAGTTTGAACAGTTATGTTTAAACATTGTATCCAGAGTGTATCAAACATGATTTTAGACCGTGTTTATGGAAAGAAAAGTGGTTATTTCTGTAGTTCAATTGCTGCAACTTGCTGAAAATTGGCCCTATCATCTAGTTTGAACAGTTATGTTTAAACATTGTATCCAGAGTGCATCAAACATGATTTTAGACCGTGTTTATGGAAAGAAAAGTGGTTATTTCTGTAGTTCAATTGCTGCAGCTTGCTGAAAATTGGCCCTATCATCTAGTTTGAACAGTTATGTTTAAAACATTGTATCCAGAGTGCATCAAACATGATTTTAGACCGTGTTTATGGAAAGAAAAGTGGTTATTTCTGTAGTTCAATTGTTGCAACTTGCTGAAAATTGGCCCTATCATCTAGTTTGAACAGTTATGTTTAAACATTGTATCCAGAGTGCATCAAACATGATTTTAGACCGTGTTTATGTAAAGAAAAGTGGTTATTTCTGTAGTTCAATTGCTGCAACTTGCTGAAAATTGGCCTTATCATCTAGTTTGAACAGTTATGTTTAAAACATTGTATCCAGAGTGCATCAAAGATGATTTTAGACCGTGTTTATGGAAAGAAAAGTGATTATTTCTGTAGTTCAATTATTGCAACTTGCTGAAAATTGGCCCTATCATCTAGTTTGAACAGTTATGTTTAAACATTGTATCCAGAGTGCATCAAACATGATTTTAGATCGTGTTTATGGAAAGAAAAGTGGTTATTTCTGTAGTTCAATTGCTGCAACTTGCTGAAAATTGGCCCTATCATCTAGTTTGAACAGTTATGTTTAAACATTGTATCCAGAGTGCATCAAACATGATTTTAGACCGTGTTTATGGAAAGAAAAGTGGTTATTTCTGTAGTTCAATTGCTGCAACTTGCTGAAAATTGGCCCTATCATCTAGTTTGAACAGTTATGTTTAAAACATTGTATCCAGAGTGCATCAAACATGATTTTAGACCGTGTTTATGGAAAGAAAAGTGGTTATTTCTGTAGTTCAATTGCTGCAACTTGCTGAAAATTGGCCCTATCATCTAGTTTGAACAGTTATGTTTAAAACATTGTATCCAGAGTGCATCAAACATGATTTAGACCGTGTTTATGGAAAGAAAAGTGGTTATTTCTGTAGTTCAATTGTTGCAACTTGCTGAAAATTGGCCCTATCATCTAGTTTGAACAGTTATGTTTAAACATTGTATCCAGAGTGCATCAAACATGATTTTAGACCGTGTTTATGTAAAGAAAAGTGGTTATTTCTGTAGTTCAATTGCTGCAACTTGCTGAAAATTGGCCTTATCATCTAGTTTGAACAGTTATGTTTAAAACATTGTATCCAGAGTGCATCAAAGATGATTTTAGACCGTGTTTATGGAAAGAAAAGTGGTTATTTCTGTAGTTCAATTATTGCAACTTGCTGAAAATTGGCCCTATCATCTAGTTTGAACAGTTATGTTTAAACATTGTATCCAGAGTGCATCAAACATGATTTTAGACCGTGTTTATGGAAAGAAAAGTGGTTATTTCTGTAGTTCAATTGCTGCAACTTGCTGAAAATTGGCCTTATCATCTAGTTTGAACAGTTATGTTTAAAACATTGTATCCAGAGTGCATCAAAGATGATTTTAGACCGTGTTTATGGAAAGAAAAGTGGTTATTTCTGTAGTTCAATTGCTGCAACTTGCTGAAAATTGGCCCTATCATCTAGTCTGAACAGTTATGTTTAAAACATTGTATCCAGAGTGCATCAAACATGATTTTAGACCGTGTTTATGGAAAGAAAAGTGGTTATTTCTGTAGTTCAATTGCTGCAACTTGCTGAAAATTGGCCCTATCATCTAGTTTGAACAGTTATGTTTAAACATTGTATCCAGAGTGTATCAAACATGATTTTAGACCGTGTTTATGGAAAGAAAAGTGGTTATTTCTGTAGTTCAATTGCTGCAACTTGCTGAAAATTGGCCCTATCATCTAGTTTGAACAGTTATGTTTAAACATTGTATCCAGAGTGCATCAAACATGATTTTAGACCGTGTTTATGGAAAGAAAAGTGGTTATTTCTGTAGTTCAATTGCTGCAGCTTGCTGAAAATTGGCCCTATCATCTAGTTTGAACAGTTATGTTTAAAACATTGTATCCAGAGTGCATCAAACATGATTTTAGAACGTGTTTATGGAAAGAAAAGTGGTTATTTCTGTAGTTCAATTGTTGCAACTTGCAGAAAATTGGCCCTATCATCTAGTTTGAACAGTTATGTTTAAACATTGTATCCAGAGTGCATCAAACATTATTTTAGACCGTGTTTATGTAAAGAAAAGTGGTTATTTCTGTAGTTCAATTGCTGCAACTTGCTGAAAATTGGCCTTATCATCTAGTTTGAACAGTTATGTTTAAAACATTGTATCCAGAGTGCATCAAAGATGATTTTAGACCGTGTTTATGGAAAGAAAAGTGATTATTTCTGTAGTTCAATTATTGCAACTTGCTGAAAATTGGCCCTATCATCTAGTTTGAACAGTTATGTTTAAACATTGTATCCAGAGTGCATCAAACATGATTTTAGATCGTGTTTATGGAAAGAAATTGGTTATTTCTGTAGTTCAATTGCTGCAACTTGCTGAAAATTGGCCCTATCATCTAGTTTGAACAGTTATGTTTAAACATTGTATCCAGAGTGCATCAAACATGATTTTAGACCGTGTTTATGGAAAGAAAAGTGGTTATTTCTGTAGTTCAATTGCTGCAACTTGCTGAAAATTGGCCCTATCATCTAGTTTGAACAGTTATGTTTAAAACATTGTATCCAGAGTGCATCAAACATGATTTTAGACCGTGTTTATGGAAAGAAAAGTGGTTATTTCTGTAGTTCAATTGCTGCAACTTGCTGAAAATTGGCCCTATCATCTAGTTTGAACAGTTATGTTTAAAACATTGTATCCAGAGTGCATCAAACATGATTTAGACCGTGTTTATGGAAAGAAAAGTGGTTATTTCTGTAGTTCAATTGTTGCAACTTGCTGAAAATTGGCCCTATCATCTAGTTTGAACAGTTATGTTTAAACATTGTATCCAGAGTGCATCAAACATGATTTTAGACCGTGTTTATGTAAAGAAAAGTGGTTATTTCTGTAGTTCAATTGCTGCAACTTGCTGAAAATTGGCCTTATCATCTAGTTTGAACAGTTATGTTTAAAACATTGTATCCAGAGTGCATCAAAGATGATTTTAGACCGTGTTTATGGAAAGAAAAGTGGTTATTTCTGTAGTTCAATTATTGCAACTTGCTGAAAATTGGCCCTATCATCTAGTTTGAACAGTTATGTTTAAACATTGTATCCAGAGTGCATCAAACATGATTTTAGACCGTGTTTATGGAAAGAAAAGTGGTTATTTCTGTAGTTCAATTGCTGCAACTTGCTGAAAATTGGCCTTATCATCTAGTTTGAACAGTTATGTTTAAAACATTGTATCCAGAGTGCATCAAAGATGATTTTAGACCGTGTTTATGGAAAGAAAAGTGGTTATTTCTGTAGTTCAATTGCTGCAACTTGCTGAAAATTGGCCCTATCATCTAGTCTGAACAGTTATGTTTAAAACATTGTATCCAGAGTGCATCAAACATGATTTTAGACCGTGTTTATGGAAAGAAAAGTGGTTATTTCTGTAGTTCAATTGCTGCAACTTGCTGAAAATTGGCCCTATCATCTAGTTTGAACAGTTATGTTTAAACATTGTATCCAGAGTGTATCAAACATGATTTTAGACCGTGTTTATGGAAAGAAAAGTGGTTATTTCTGTAGTTCAATTGCTGCAACTTGCTGAAAATTGGCCCTATCATCTAGTTTGAACAGTTATGTTTAAACATTGTATCCAGAGTGCATCAAACATGATTTTAGACCGTGTTTATGGAAAGAAAAGTGGTTATTTCTGTAGTTCAATTGCTGCAGCTTGCTGAAAATTGGCCCTATCATCTAGTTTGAACAGTTATGTTTAAAACATTGTATCCAGAGTGCATCAAACATGATTTTAGAACGTGTTTATGGAAAGAAAAGTGGTTATTTCTGTAGTTCAATTGTTGCAACTTGCTGAAAATTGGCCCTATCATCTAGTTTGAACAGTTATGTTTAAACATTGTATCCAGAGTGCATCAAACATGATTTTAGACCGTGTTTATGTAAAGAAAAGTGGTTATTTCTGTAGTTCAATTGCTGCAACTTGCTGAAAATTGGCCTTATCATCTAGTTTGAACAGTTATGTTTAAAACATTGTATCCAGAGTGCATCAAAGATGATTTTAGACCGTGTTTATGGAAAGAAAAGTGATTATTTCTGTAGTTCAATTATTGCAACTTGCTGAAAATTGGCCCTATCATCTAGTTTGAACAGTTATGTTTAAACATTGTATCCAGAGTGCATCAAACATGATTTTAGATCGTGTTTATGGAAAGAAATTGGTTATTTCTGTAGTTCAATTGCTGCAACTTGCTGAAAATTGGCCCTATCATCTAGTTTGAACAGTTATGTTTAAACATTGTATCCAGAGTGCATCAAACATGATTTTAGACCGTGTTTATGGAAAGAAAAGTGGTTATTTCTGTAGTTCAATTGCTGCAACTTGCTGAAAATTGGCCTTATCATCTAGTTTGAACAGTTATGTTTAAAACATTGTATCCAGAGTGCATCAAAGATGATTTTAGACCGTGTTTATGGAAAGAAAAGTGGTTATTTCTGTAGTTCAATTGCTGCAACTTTCTGAAAATTGGCCCTATCATCTAGTCTGAACAGTTATGTTTAAAACATTGTATCCAGAGTGCATCAAACATGATTTTAGACCGTGTTTATGGAAAGAAAAGTGGTTATTTCTGTAGTTCAATTGCTGCAACTTGCTGAAAATTGGCCTTATCATCTAGTTTGAACAGTTATGTTTAAAACATTGTATCCAGAGTGCATCAAAGATGATTTTAGACCGTGTTTATGGAAAGAAAAGTGGTTATTTCTGTAGTTCAATTGCTGCAACTTGCTGAAAATTGTCCCTATCATCTAGTCTGAACAGTTATGTTTAAAACATTGTATCCAGAGTGCATCAAACATGATTTTAGACCGTGTTTATGGAAAGAAAAGTGGTTATTTCTGTAGTTCAATTGCTGCAACTTGCTGAAAATTGGCCTTATCATCTAGTTTGAACAGTTATGTTTAAAACATTGTATCCAGAGTGCATCAAAGATGATTTTAGACCGTGTTTATGGAAAGAAAAGTGGTTATTTCTGTAGTTCAATTGCTGCAACTTGCTGAAAATTGGCCCTATCATCTAGTTTGAGCAGTTATGTTTAAACATTGTATCCAGAGTGCATCAAACATGATTTTAGACTGTGTTTATGGAAAGAAAAGTGGTTATTTCTGTAGTTCAATTGCTGCAACTTGCTGAAAATTGGCCCTATCATCTAGTTTGAACAGTTATGTTTAAACATTGTATCCAGAGTGCATCAAACATGATTTTAGACCGTGTTTATGGAAAGAAAAGTGGTTATTTCTGTAGTTCAATTGCTGCAACTTGCTGAAAATTGGCCCTATCATCTAGTTTGAACAGTTATGTTTAAAACATTGTATCCAGAGTGCATCAAACATGATTTTAGACCGTGTTTATGGAAAGAAAAGTGGTTATTTCTGTAGTTCAATTGTTGCAACTTGCTGAAAATTGGCCCTATCATCTAGTTTGAACAGTTATGTTTAAACATTGTATCCAGAGTGCATCAAACATGATTTTAGATCGTGTTTATGGAAAGAAAAGTGGTTATTTCTGTAGTTCAATTGCTGCAACTTGCTGAAAATTGGCCCTATCATCTAGTTTGAACAGTTATGTTTAAACATTGTATCCAGAGTGCATCAAACATGATTTTAGACCGTGTTTATGGAAAGAAAAGTGGTTATTTCTGTAGTTCAATTGCTGCAACTTGCTGAAAATTGGCCCTATCATCTAGTTTGAACAGTTATGTTTAAAACATTGTATCCAGAGTGTATCAAACATGATTTTAGACCGTGTTTATGGAAAGAAAAGTGGTTATTTCTGTAGTTCAATTGCTGCAACTTGGCCCTATCATCTAGTTTGAACAGTTATGTTTAAAACATTGTATCCAGAGTGCATCAAACATGATTTTAGACCGTGTTTATGGAAAGAAAAGTGGTTATTTCTGTAGTTCAATTGCTGCAACTTGCTGAAAATTGGCCCTATCATCTAGTTTGAACAGTTATGTTTAAACATTGTATCCAGAGTGCATCAAACATGATTTTAGACCGTGTTTATGGAAAGAAAAGTGGTTATTTCTGTAGTTCAATTGCTGCAACTTGCTGAAAATTGGCCCTATCATCTAGTTTGAACAGTTATGTTTAAACATTGTATCCAGAGTGCATCAAACATGATTTTAGACCGTGTTTATGGAAAGAAAAGTGGTTATTTCTGTAGTTCAATTGCTGCAACTTGCTGAAAATTGGCCCTATCATCTAGTTTGAACAGTTATGTTTAAAACATTGTATCCAGAGTGCATCAAACATGATTTTAGACCGTGTTTATGGAAAGAAAAGTGGTTATTTCTGTAGTTCAATTGTTGCAACTTGCTGAAAATTGGCCCTATCATCTAGTTTGAACAGTTATGTTTAAACATTGTATCCAGAGTGCATCAAACATGATTTTAGATCGTGTTTATGGAAAGAAAAGTGGTTATTTCTGTAGTTCAATTGCTGCAACTTGCTGAAAATTGGCCCTATCATCTAGTTTGAACAGTTATGTTTAAACATTGTATCCAGAGTGCATCAAACATGATTTTAGACCGTGTTTATGGAAAGAAAAGTGGTTATTTCTGTAGTTCAATTGCTGCAACTTGCTGAAAATTGGCCCTATCATCTAGTTTGAACAGTTATGTTTAAAACATTGTATCCAGAGTGTATCAAACATGATTTTAGACCGTGTTTATGGAAAGAAAAGTGGTTATTTCTGTAGTTCAATTGCTGCAACTTGGCCCTATCATCTAGTTTGAACAGTTATGTTTAAAACATTGTATCCAGAGTGCATCAAACATGATTTTAGACCGTGTTTATGGAAAGAAAAGTGGTTATTTCTGTAGTTCAATTGCTGCAACTTGCTGAAAATTGGCCCTATCATCTAGTTTGAACAGTTATGTTTAAACATTGTATCCAGAGTGCATCAAACATGATTTTAGACCGTGTTTATGGAAAGAAAAGTGGTTATTTCTGTAGTTCAATTGCTGCAACTTGCTGAAAATTGGCCCTTTCATCTAGTTTGAACAGTTATGTTTAAAACATTGTATCCAGAGTGCATCAAACATGATTTTAGACCGTGTTTATGGAAAGAAAAGTGGTTATTTCTGTAGTTCAATTGCTGCAACTTGGCCCTATCATCTAGTTTGAACAGTTATGTTTAAAACATTGTATCCAGAGTGCATCAAACATGATTTTAGACCGTGTTTATGGAAAGAAAAGTGGTTATTTCTGTAGTTCAATTGCTGCAACTTGCTGAAAATTGGCCCTATCATCTAGTTTGAACAGTTATGTTTAAAACATTGTATCCAGAGTGCATCAAACATGATTTTAGACCGTGTTTATGGAAAGAAAAGTGGTTATTTCTGTAGTTCAATTGCTGCAACTTGCTGAAAATTGGCCCTATCATCTAGTTTGAACAGTTATGTTTAAAACATTGTATCCAGAGTGCATCAAACATGATTTTAGACCGTGTTTATGGAAAGAAAAGTGGTTATTTCTGTAGTTCAATTGCTGCAACTTGCTGAAAATTGGCCCTATCATCTAGTTTGAACAGTTATGTTTAAAACATTGTATCCAGAGTGCATCAAACATGATTTTAGACCGGGTTTATGGAAAGAAAAGTGGTTATTTCTGTAGTTCAATTGCTGCAACTTGCTGAAAATTGGCCCTATCATCTAGTTTGAACAGTTATGTTTAAAACATTGTATCCAGAGTGCATCAAACATGATTTTAGACCGTGTTTATGGAAAGAAAAGTGGTTATTTCTGTAGTTCAATTGCTGCAACTTGCTGAAAATTGGCCTTATCATCTAGTTTGAACAGTTATGTTTAAACATTGTATCTAGAGTGCATCAAACATGATTTTAGATCGTGTTCATGGAAAGAAAAGTGGTTATTTCTGTAGTTCAATTGCTGCAACTTGGCCCTATCATCTAGTTTGAACAGTTATGTTTAAAACATTGTATCCAGAGTGCATCAAACATGATTTTAGACCGTGTTTATGGAAAGAAAAGTGGTTATTTCTGTAGTTCAATTGCTGCAACTTGCTGAAAATTGGCCTTATCATCTAGTTTGAACAGTTATGTTTAAAACATTGTATCCAGAGTGCATCAAAGATGATTTTAGACCGTGTTTATGGAAAGAAAAGTGGTTATGTCTGTAGTTCAATTGCTGCAACTTGCTGAAAATTGGCCCCATCATCTAGTTTGAACAGTTATTTTTAAAACATTGTATCCAGAGTGCATCAAAGATGATTTTAGACCGTGTTTATGGAAAGAAAAGTGGTTATTTCTGTAGTTCAATTGCTGCAACTTGCTGAAAATTGGCCCTATCATCTAGTTTGAACAGTTATGTTTAAAATATTGTATCCAGAGTGCATCAAACATGATTTTAGACCGTGTTTATGGAAAGAAAAGTGGTTATTTCTGTAGTTCAATTGCTGCAACTTGGCCCTATCATCTAGTTTGAACAGTTATGTTTAAAACATTGTATCCAGAGTGCATCAAACATGATTTTAGACCGTGTTTATGGAAAGAAAAGTGGTTATTTCTGTAGTTCAATTGCTGCAACTTGCTGAAAATTGGCCCCATCATCTAGTTTGAACAGTTATTTTTAAAACATTGTATCCAGAGTGCATCAAACATGATTTTAGACCGTGTTTATGGAAAGAAAAGTGGTTATTTCTGTAGTTCAATTGCTGCAACTTGCTGAAAATTGGCCCTATCATCTAGTTTGAACAGTTATGTTTAAAACATTGTATCCAGAGTGCATCAAACATGATTTTAGACCGTGTTTATGGAAAGAAAGTGGTTATTTCTGTAGTTCAATTGCTGCAACTTGCTGAAAATTGGCCCTATCATCTAGTTTGAACAGTTATGTTTAAAACATTGTATCCAGAGTGCATCAAACATGATTTTAGACCGTGTTTATTGAAAGAAAAGTGGTTATTGCTGTAGTTCAATTGCTGCAACTTGGCCCTATCATCTAGTTTGAACAGTTATGTTTAAAACATTGTATCCAGAGTGCATCAAACATGATTTTAGACCGTGTTTATGGAAAGAAAAGTGGTTATTTCTGTAGTTCAATTGCTGCAACTTGCTGAAAATTGGCCCTATCATCTAGTTTGAACAGTTATGTTTAAAACATTGTATCCAGAGTGCATCAAACATGATTTTAGACCGGGTTTATGGAAAGAAAAGTGCTTATTTCTGTAGTTCAATTGCTGCAACTTGCTGAAAATTGGCCCTATCATCTAGTTTGAACAGTTATGTTTAAAACATTGTATCCAGAGTGCATCAAACATGATTTTAGACCGTGTTTATGGAAAGAAAAGTGGTTATTTCTGTAGTTCAATTGCTGCAACTTGCTGAAAATTGGCATTATCATCTAGTTTGAACAGTTATGTTTAAACATTGTATCTAGAGTGCATCAAACATGATTTTAGATCGTGTTTATGGAAAGAAAAGTGGTTATTTCTGTAGTTCAATTGCTGCAACTTGGCCCTATCATCTAGTTTGAACAGTTATGTTTAAAACATTGTATCCAGAGTGCATCAAACATGATTTTAGACCGTGTTTATGGAAAGAAAAGTGGTTATTTCTGTAGTTCAATTGCTGCAACTTGCTGAAAATTGGCCTTATCATCTAGTTTGAACAGTTATGTTTAAAACATTGTATCCAGAGTGCATCAAAGATGATTTTAGAGCGTGTTTATGGAAAGAAAAGTGGTTATGTCTGTAGTTCAATTGCTGCAACTTGCTGAAAATTGGCCCTATCATCTAGTTTGAACAGTTATGTTTAAACATTGTATCCAGAGTGCATCAAACATGATTTTAGACCGTGTTCATGGAAAGAAAGTGGTTATTTCTGTAGTTCAATTGCTGCAACTTGCTGAAAATTGGCCCTATCATCTAGTTTGAACAGTTATGTTTAAAACATTGTATCCAGAGTGCATCAAACATGATTTTAGAGCGTGTTTATGGAAAGAAAAGTGGTTATTTCTGTAGTTCAATTGCTGCAACTTGGCCCTATCATCTAGTTTGAACAGTTATGTTTAAAACATTGTATCCAGAGTGCATCAAACATGATTTTAGACCGGGTTTATGGAAAGAAAAGTGGTTATTTCTGTAGTTCAATTGCTGCAACTTGCTGAAAATTGGCCCTATCATCTAGTTTGAACAGTTATGTTTAAAACATTGTATCCAGAGTGCATCAAACATGATTTTAGACCGTGTTTATGGAAAGAAAAGTGGTTATTTCTGTAGTTCAATTGCTGCAACTTGCTGAAAATTGGCCTTATCATCTAGTTTGAACAGTTATGTTTAAACATTGTATCTAGAGTGCATCAAACATGATTTTAGATCGTGTTTATGGAAAGAAAAGTGGTTATTTCTGTAGTTCAATTGCTGCAACTTGGCCCTATCATCTAGTTTGAACAGTTATGTTTAAAACATTGTATCCAGAGTGCATCAAACATGATTTTAGACCGTGTTTATGGAAAGAAAAGTGGTTATTTCTGTAGTTCAATTGCTGCAACTTGCTGAAAATTGGACTTATCATCTAGTTTGAACAGTTATGTTTAAAACATTGTATCCAGAGTGCATCAAAGATGATTTTAGACCGTGTTTATGGAAAGAAAAGTGGTTATGTCTGTAGTTCAATTGCTGCAACTTGCTGAAAATTGGCATTATCATCTAGTTTGAACAGTTATGTTTAAACATTGTATCTAGAGTGCATCAAACATGATTTTAGATCGTGTTTATGGAAAGAAAAGTGGTTATTTCTGTAGTTCAATTGCTGCAACTTGGCCCTATCATCTAGTTTGAACAGTTATGTTTAAAACATTGTATCCAGAGTGCATCAAACATGATTTTAGACCGTGTTTATGGAAAGAAAAGTGGTTATTTCTGTAGTTCAATTGCTGCAACTTGCTGAAAATTGGCCTTATCATCTAGTTTGAACAGTTATGTTTAAAACATTGTATCCAGAGTGCATCAAAGATGATTTTAGAGCGTGTTTATGGAAAGAAAAGTGGTTATGTCTGTAGTTCAATTGCTGCAACTTGCTGAAAATTGGCCCTATCATCTAGTTTGAACAGTTATGTTTAAACATTGTATCCAGAGTGCATCAAACATGATTTTAGACCGTGTTCATGGAAAGAAAGTGGTTATTTCTGTAGTTCAATTGCTGCAACTTGCTGAAAATTGGCCCTATCATCTAGTTTGAACAGTTATGTTTAAAACATTGTATCCAGAGTGCATCAAACATGATTTTAGAGCGTGTTTATGGAAAGAAAAGTGGTTATTTCTGTAGTTCAATTGCTGCAACTTGGCCCTATCATCTAGTTTGAACAGTTATGTTTAAAACATTGTATCCAGAGTGCATCAAACATGATTTTAGACCGGGTTTATGGAAAGAAAAGTGGTTATTTCTGTAGTTCAATTGCTGCAACTTGCTGAAAATTGGCCCTATCATCTAGTTTGAACAGTTATGTTTAAAACATTGTATCCAGAGTGCATCAAACATGATTTTAGACCGTGTTTATGGAAAGAAAAGTGGTTATTTCTGTAGTTCAATTGCTGCAACTTGCTGAAAATTGGCCTTATCATCTAGTTTGAACAGTTATGTTTAAACATTGTATCTAGAGTGCATCAAACATGATTTTAGATCGTGTTTATGGAAAGAAAAGTGGTTATTTCTGTAGTTCAATTGCTGCAACTTGGCCCTATCATCTAGTTTGAACAGTTATGTTTAAAACATTGTATCCAGAGTGCATCAAACATGATTTTAGACCGTGTTTATGGAAAGAAAAGTGGTTATTTCTGTAGTTCAATTGCTGCAACTTGCTGAAAATTGGCCTTATCATCTAGTTTGAACAGTTATGTTTAAAACATTGTATCCAGAGTGCATCAAACATGATTTTAGACCGTGTTTATGGAAAGAAAAGTGGTTATGTCTGTAGTTCAATTGCTGCAACTTGCTGAAAATTGGCCCCATCATCTAGTTTGAACAGTTATTTTTAAAACATTGTATCCAGAGTGCATCAAACATGATTTTAGACCGTGTTTATGGAAAGAAAAGTGGTTATTTCTGTAGTTCAATTGCTGCAACTTGCTGAAAATTGGCCCTATCATCTAGTTTGAACAGTTATGTTTAAAATATTGTATCCAGAGTGCATCAAACATGATTTTAGACCGTGTTTGTGGAAAGAAAAGTGGTTATTTATGTAGTTCAATTGCTGCAACTTGGCCCTATCATCTAGTTTGAACAGTTATGTTTAAAACATTGTATCCAGAGTGCATCAAACATGATTTTAGACCGTGTTTATGGAAAGAAAAGTGGTTATTTCTGTAGTTCAATTGCTGCAACTTGCTGAAAATTGGCCCTATCATCTTGTTTGAACAGTTATTTTTAAAACATTGTATCCAGAGTGCATCAAACATGATTTTAGACCGTGTTTATGGAAAGAAAAGTGGTTATTTCTGTAGTTCAATTGCTGCAACTTGCTGAAAATTGGCCCTATCATCTAGTTTGAACAGTTATGTTTAAACATTGTATCCAGAGTGCATCAAACATGATTTTAGACCGTGTTCATGGAAAGAAAGTGGTTATTTCTGTAGTTCAATTGCTGCAACTTGCTGAAAATTGGCCTTATCATCTAGTTTGAACAGTTATGTTTAAACATTGTATCTAGAGTGCATCAAACATGATTTTAGATCGTGTTTATGGAAAGAAAAGTGGTTATTTCTGTAGTTCAATTGCTGCAACTTGGCCCTATCATCTAGTTTGAACAGTTATGTTTAAAACATTGTATCCAGAGTGCATCAAACATGATTTTAGACCGTGTTTATGGAAAGAAAAGTGGTTATTTCTGTAGTTCAATTGCTGCAACTTGCTGAAAATTGGACTTATCATCTAGTTTGAACAGTTATGTTTAAAACATTGTATCCAGAGTGCATCAAAGATGATTTTAGACCGTGTTTATGGAAAGAAAAGTGGTTATGTCTGTAGTTCAATTGCTGCAACTTGCTGAAAATTGGCATTATCATCTAGTTTGAACAGTTATGTTTAAACATTGTATCTAGAGTGCATCAAACATGATTTTAGATCGTGTTTATGGAAAGAAAAGTGGTTATTTCTGTAGTTCAATTGCTGCAACTTGGCCCTATCATCTAGTTTGAACAGTTATGTTTAAAACATTGTATCCAGAGTGCATCAAACATGATTTTAGACCGTGTTTATGGAAAGAAAAGTGGTTATTTCTGTAGTTCAATTGCTGCAACTTGCTGAAAATTGGCCTTATCATCTAGTTTGAACAGTTATGTTTAAAACATTGTATCCAGAGTGCATCAAAGATGATTTTAGAGCGTGTTTATGGAAAGAAAAGTGGTTATGTCTGTAGTTCAATTGCTGCAACTTGCTGAAAATTGGCCCTATCATCTAGTTTGAACAGTTATGTTTAAACATTGTATCCAGAGTGCATCAAACATGATTTTAGACCGTGTTCATGGAAAGAAAGTGGTTATTTCTGTAGTTCAATTGCTGCAACTTGCTGAAAATTGGCCCTATCATCTAGTTTGAACAGTTATGTTTAAAACATTGTATCCAGAGTGCATCAAACATGATTTTAGAGCGTGTTTATGGAAAGAAAAGTGGTTATTTCTGTAGTTCAATTGCTGCAACTTGGCCCTATCATCTAGTTTGAACAGTTATGTTTAAAACATTGTATCCAGAGTGCATCAAACATGATTTTAGACCGGGTTTATGGAAAGAAAAGTGGTTATTTCTGTAGTTCAATTGCTGCAACTTGCTGAAAATTGGCCCTATCATCTAGTTTGAACAGTTATGTTTAAAACATTGTATCCAGAGTGCATCAAACATGATTTTAGACCGTGTTTATGGAAAGAAAAGTGGTTATTTCTGTAGTTCAATTGCTGCAACTTGCTGAAAATTGGCCTTATCATCTAGTTTGAACAGTTATGTTTAAACATTGTATCTAGAGTGCATCAAACATGATTTTAGATCGTGTTTATGGAAAGAAAAGTGGTTATTTCTGTAGTTCAATTGCTGCAACTTGGCCCTATCATCTAGTTTGAACAGTTATGTTTAAAACATTGTATCCAGAGTGCATCAAACATGATTTTAGACCGTGTTTATGGAAAGAAAAGTGGTTATTTCTGTAGTTCAATTGCTGCAACTTGCTGAAAATTGGCCTTATCATCTAGTTTGAACAGTTATGTTTAAAACATTGTATCCAGAGTGCATCAAACATGATTTTAGACCGTGTTTATGGAAAGAAAAGTGGTTATGTCTGTAGTTCAATTGCTGCAACTTGCTGAAAATTGGCCCCATCATCTAGTTTGAACAGTTATTTTTAAAACATTGTATCCAGAGTGCATCAAACATGATTTTAGACCGTGTTTATGGAAAGAAAAGTGGTTATTTCTGTAGTTCAATTGCTGCAACTTGCTGAAAATTGGCCCTATCATCTAGTTTGAACAGTTATGTTTAAAATATTGTATCCAGAGTGCATCAAACATGATTTTAGACCGTGTTTGTGGAAAGAAAAGTGGTTATTTATGTAGTTCAATTGCTGCAACTTGGCCCTATCATCTAGTTTGAACAGTTATGTTTAAAACATTGTATCCAGAGTGCATCAAACATGATTTTAGACCGTGTTTATGGAAAGAAAAGTGGTTATTTCTGTAGTTCAATTGCTGCAACTTGCTGAAAATTGGCCCCATCATCTTGTTTGAACAGTTATTTTTAAAACATTGTATCCAGAGTGCATCAAACATGATTTTAGACCGTGTTTATGGAAAGAAAAGTGGTTATTTCTGTAGTTCAATTGCTGCAACTTGCTGAAAATTGGCCCTATCATCTAGTTTGAACAGTTATGTTTAAACATTGTATCCAGAGTGCATCAAACATGATTTTAGACCGTGTTCATGGAAAGAAAGTGGTTATTTCTGTAGTTCAATTGCTGCAACTTGCTGAAAATTGGCCCTATCATCTAGTTTGAACAGTTATGTTTAAAACATTGTATCCAGAGTGCATCAAACATGATTTTAGAGCGTGTTTATGGAAAGAAAAGTGGTTATTTCTGTAGTTCAATTGCTGCAACTTGGCCCTATCATCTAGTTTGAACAGTTATGTTTAAAACATTGTATCCAGAGTGCATCAAACATGATTTTAGACCGGGTTTATGGAAAGAAAAGTGGTTATTTCTGTAGTTCAATTGCTGCAACTTGCTGAAAATTGGCCCTATCATCTAGTTTGAACAGTTATGTTTAAAACATTGTATCCAGAGTGCATCAAACATGATTTTAGACCGTGTTTATGGAAAGAAAAGTGGTTATTTCTGTAGTTCAATTGCTGCAACTTGCTGAAAATTGGCCTTATCATCTAGTTTGAACAGTTATGTTTAAACATTGTATCTAGAGTGCATCAAACATGATTTTAGATCGTGTTTATGGAAAGAAAAGTGGTTATTTCTGTAGTTCAATTGCTGCAACTTGGCCCTATCATCTAGTTTGAACAGTTATGTTTAAAACATTGTATCCAGAGTGCATCAAACATGATTTTAGACCGTGTTTATGGAAAGAAAAGTGGTTATTTCTGTAGTTCAATTGCTGCAACTTGCTGAAAATTGGCCTTATCATCTAGTTTGAACAGTTATGTTTAAAACATTGTATCCAGAGTGCATCAAAGATGATTTTAGACCGTGTTTATGGAAAGAAAAGTGGTTATTTCTGTAGTTCAATTGCTGCAACTTGCTGAAAATTGGCCTTATCATCTAGTTTGAACAGTTATGTTTAAAACATTGTATCCAGAGTGCATCAAAGATGATTTTAGAGCGTGTTTATGGAAAGAAAAGTGGTTATGTCTGTAGTTCAATTGCTGCAACTTGCTGAAAATTGGCCCTATCATCTAGTTTGAACAGTTATGTTTAAACATTGTATCCAGAGTGCATCAAACATGATTTTAGACCATGTTCATGGAAAGAAAGTGGTTATTTCTGTAGTTCAATTGCTGCAACTTGCTGAAAATTGGCCCTATCATCTAGTTTGAACAGTTATGTTTAAAACATTGTATCCAGAGTGCATCAAACATGATTTTAGAGCGTGTTTATGGAAAGAAAAGTGGTTATTTCTGTAGTTCAATTGCTGCAACTTGGCCCTATCATCTAGTTTGAACAGTTATGTTTAAAATATTGTATCCAGAGTGCATCAAACATGATTTTAGACCGGGTTTATGGAAAGAAAAGTGGTTATTTCTGTAGTTCAATTGCTGCAACTTGCTGAAAATTGGCCCTATCATCTAGTTTGAACAGTTATGTTTAAAACATTGTATCCAGAGTGCATCAAACATGATTTTAGACCGTGTTTATGGAAAGAAAAGTGGTTATTTCTGTAGTTCAATTGCTGCAACTTGCTGAAAATTGGCCTTATCATCTAGTTTGAACAGTTATGTTTAAACATTGTATCTAGAGTGCATCAAACATGATTTTAGATCGTGTTTATGGAAAGAAAAGTGGTTATTTCTGTAGTTCAATTGCTGCAACTTGGCCCTATCATCTAGTTTGAACAGTTATGTTTAAAACATTGTATCCAGAGTGCATCAAACATGATTTTAGACCGTGTTTATGGAAAGAAAAGTGGTTATGTCTGTAGTTCAATTGCTGCAACTTGCTGAAAATTGGCCCTATCATCTAGTTTGAACAGTTATGTTTAAAATATTGTATCCAGAGTGCATCAAACATGATTTTAGACCGTGTTTGTGGAAAGAAAAGTGGTTATTTATGTAGTTCAATTGCTGCAACTTGGCCCTATCATCTAGTTTGAACAGTTATGTTTAAAACATTGTATCCAGAGTGCATCAAACATGATTTTAGACCGTGTTTATGGAAAGAAAAGTGGTTATTTCTGTAGTTCAATTGCTGCAACTTGCTGAAAATTGGCCCCATCATCTAGTTTGAACAGTTATTTTTAAAACATTGTATCCAGAGTGCATCAAACATGATTTTAGACCGTGTTTATGGAAAGAAAAGTGGTTATTTCTGTAGTTCAATTGCTGCAACTTGCTGAAAATTGGCCCTATCATCTAGTTTGAACAGTTATGTTTAAACATTGTATCCAGAGTGCATCAAACATGATTTTAGACCGTGTTCATGGAAAGAAAGTGGTTATTTCTGTAGTTCAATTGCTGCAACTTGCTGAAAATTGGCCCTATCATCTAGTTTGAACAGTTATGTTTAAAACATTGTATCCAGAGTGCATCAAACATGATTTTAGAGCGTGTTTATGGAAAGAAAAGTGGTTATTTCTGTAGTTCAATTGCTGCAACTTGGCCCTATCATCTAGTTTGAACAGTTATGTTTAAAACATTGTATCCAGAGTGCATCAAACATGATTTTAGACCGGGTTTATGGAAAGAAAAGTGGTTATTTCTGTAGTTCAATTGCTGCAACTTGCTGAAAATTGGCCCTATCATCTAGTTTGAACAGTTATGTTTAAAACATTGTATCCAGAGTGCATCAAACATGATTTTAGACCGTGTTTATGGAAAGAAAAGTGGTTATTTCTGTAGTTCAATTGCTGCAACTTGGCCCTATCATCTAGTTTGAACAGTTATGTTTAAAACATTGTATCCAGAGTGCATCAAACATGATTTTAGACCGTGTTTATGGAAAGAAAAGTGGTTATTTCTGTAGTTCAATTGCTGCAACTTGCTGAAAATTGGCCTTATCATCTAGTTTGAACAGTTATGTTTAAAACATTGTATCCAGAGTGCATCAAAGATGATTTTAGACCGTGTTTATGGAAAGAAAAGTGGTTATGTCTGTAGTTCAATTGCTGCAACTTGCTGAAAATTGGCCCCATCATCTAGTTTGAACAGTTATTTTTAAAACATTGTATCCAGAGTGCATCAAACATGATTTTAGACCGTGTTTATGGAAAGAAAAGTGGTTATTTCTGTAGTTCAATTGCTGCAACTTGCTGAAAATTGGCCCTATCATCTAGTTTGAACAGTTATGTTTAAAATATTGTATCCAGAGTGCATCAAACATGATTTTAGACCGTGTTTGTGGAAAGAAAAGTGGTTATTTATGTAGTTCAATTGCTGCAACTTGGCCCTATCATCTAGTTTGAACAGTTATGTTTAAAACATTGTATCCAGAGTGCATCAAACATGATTTTAGACCGTGTTTATGGAAAGAAAAGTGGTTATTTCTGTAGTTCAATTGCTGCAACTTGCTGAAAATTGGCCCCATCATCTAGTTTGAACAGTTATTTTTAAAACATTGTATCCAGAGTGCATCAAACATGATTTTAGACCGTGTTTATGGAAAGAAAAGTGGTTATTTCTGTAGTTCAATTGCTGCAACTTGCTGAAAATTGGCCCTATCATCTAGTTTGAACAGTTATGTTTAAACATTGTATCCAGAGTGCATCAAACATGATTTTAGATCGTGTTTATGGAAAGAAAAGTGGTTATTTCTGTAGTTCAATTGCTGCAACTTGGCCCTATCATCTAGTTTGAACAGTTATGTTTAAAACATTGTATCCAGAGTGCATCAAACATGATTTTAGACCGTGTTTATGGAAAGAAAAGTGGTTATGTCTGTAGTTCAATTGCTGCAACTTGCTGAAAATTGGCCCTATCATCTAGTTTGAACAGTTATGTTTAAAATATTGTATCCAGAGTGCATCAAACATGATTTTAGACCGTGTTTGTGGAAAGAAAAGTGGTTATTTATGTAGTTCAATTGCTGCAACTTGGCCCTATCATCTAGTTTGAACAGTTATGTTTAAAACATTGTATCCAGAGTGCATCAAACATGATTTTAGACCGTGTTTATGGAAAGAAAAGTGGTTATTTCTGTAGTTCAATTGCTGCAACTTGCTGAAAATTGGCCCCATCATCTAGTTTGAACAGTTATTTTTAAAACATTGTATCCAGAGTGCATCAAACATGATTTTAGACCGTGTTTATGGAAAGAAAAGTGGTTATTTCTGTAGTTCAATTGCTGCAACTTGCTGAAAATTGGCCCTATCATCTAGTTTGAACAGTTATGTTTAAACATTGTATCCAGAGTGCATCAAACATGATTTTAGACCGTGTTCATGGAAAGAAAGTGGTTATTTCTGTAGTTCAATTGCTGCAACTTGCTGAAAATTGGCCCTATCATCTAGTTTGAACAGTTATGTTTAAAACATTGTATCCAGAGTGCATCAAACATGATTTTAGACCGTGTTTATGGAAAGAAAAGTGGTTATTTCTGTAGTTCAATTGCTGCAACTTGGCCCTATCATCTAGTTTGAACAGTTATGTTTAAAACATTGTATCCAGAGTGCATCAAACATGATTTTAGACCGTGTTTATGGAAAGAAAAGTGGTTATTTCTGTAGTTCAATTGCTGCAACTTGCTGAAAATTGGCCTTATCATCTAGTTTGAACAGTTATGTTTAAAACATTGTATCCAGAGTGCATCAAAGATGATTTTAGACCGTGTTTATGGAAAGAAAAGTGGTTATGTCTGTAGTTCAATTGCTGCAACTTGCTGAAAATTGGCCCCATCATCTAGTTTGAACAGTTATTTTTAAAACATTGTATCCAGAGTGCATCAAACATGATTTTAGACCGTGTTTATGGAAAGAAAAGTGGTTATTTCTGTAGTTCAATTGCTGCAACTTGCTGAAAATTGGCCCTATCATCTAGTTTGAACAGTTATGTTTAAAATATTGTATCCAGAGTGCATCAAACATGATTTTAGACCGTGTTTGTGGAAAGAAAAGTGGTTATTTATGTAGTTCAATTGCTGCAACTTGGCCCTATCATCTAGTTTGAACAGTTATGTTTAAAACATTGTATCCAGAGTGCATCAAACATGATTTTAGACCGTGTTTATGGAAAGAAAAGTGGTTATTTCTGTAGTTCAATTGCTGCAACTTGCTGAAAATTGGCCCCATCATCTAGTTTGAACAGTTATTTTTAAAACATTGTATCCAGAGTGCATCAAACATGATTTTAGACCGTGTTTATGGAAAGAAAAGTGGTTATTTCTGTAGTTCAATTGCTGCAACTTGCTGAAAATTGGCCCTATCATCTAGTTTGAACAGTTATGTTTAAACATTGTATCCAGAGTGCATCAAACATGATTTTAGACCGTGTTCATGGAAAGAAAGTGGTTATTTCTGTAGTTCAATTGCTGCAACTTGCTGAAAATTGGCCCTATCATCTAGTTTGAACAGTTATGTTTAAAACATTGTATCCAGAGTGCATCAAACATGATTTTAGAGCGTGTTTATGGAAAGAAAAGTGGTTATTTCTGTAGTTCAATTGCTGCAACTTGGCCCTATCATCTAGTTTGAACAGTTATGTTTAAAACATTGTATCCAGAGTGCATCAAACATGATTTTAGACCGGGTTTATGGAAAGAAAAGTGGTTATTTCTGTAGTTCAATTGCTGCAACTTGCTGAAAATTGGCCCTATCATCTAGTTTGAACAGTTATGTTTAAAACATTGTATCCAGAGTGCATCAAACATGATTTTAGACCGTGTTTATGGAAAGAAAAGTGGTTATTTCTGTAGTTCAATTGCTGCAACTTGCTGAAAATTGGCCTTATCATCTAGTTTGAACAGTTATGTTTAAACATTGTATCTAGAGTGCATCAAACATGATTTTAGATCGTGTTTATGGAAAGAAAAGTGGTTATTTCTGTAGTTCAATTGCTGCAACTTGGCCCTATCATCTAGTTTGAACAGTTATGTTTAAAACATTGTATCCAGAGTGCATCAATCATGATTTTAGACCGTGTTTATGGAAAGAAAAGTGGTTATTTCTGTAGTTCAATTGCTGCAACTTGCTGAAAATTGGCCTTATCATCTAGTTTGAACAGTTATGTTTAAAACATTGTATCCAGAGTGCATCAAAGATGATTTTAGACCGTGTTTATGGAAAGAAAAGTGGTTATTTCTGTAGTTCAATTGCTGCAACTTGCTGAAAATTGGCCCTATCATCTAGTTTGAACAGTTATGTTTAAAATATTGTATCCAGAGTGCATCAAACATGATTTTAGACCGTGTTTGTGGAAAGAAAAGTGGTTATTTATGTAGTTCAATTGCTGCAACTTGGCCCTATCATCTAGTTTGAACAGTTATGTTTAAAACATTGTATCCAGAGTGCATCAAACATGATTTTAGAGCGTGTTTATGGAAAGAAAAGTGGTTATTTCTGTAGTTCAATTGCTGCAACTTGGCCCTATCATCTAGTTTGAACAGTTATGTTTAAAACATTGTATCCAGAGTGCATCAAACATGATTTTAGACCGGGTTTATGGAAAGAAAAGTGGTTATTTCTGTAGTTCAATTGCTGCAACTTGCTGAAAATTGGCCCTATCATCTAGTTTGAACAGTTATGTTTAAACATTGTATCCAGAGTGCATCAAACATGATTTTAGACCGTGTTTATGGAAAGAAAAGTGGTTATTTCTGTAGTTCAATTGCTGCAACTTGCTGAAAATTGGCCCTATCATCTAGTTTGAACAGTTATGTTTAAAATATTGTATCCAGAGTGCATCAAACATGATTTTAGACCGTGTTTGTGGAAAGAAAAGTGGTTATTTATGTAGTTCAATTGCTGCAACTTGGCCCTATCATCTAGTTTGAACAGTTATGTTTAAAACATTGTATCCAGAGTGCATCAAACATGATTTTAGACCGTGTTTATGGAAAGAAAAGTGGTTATTTCTGTAGTTCAATTGCTGCAACTTGCTGAAAATTGGCCCCATCATCTAGTTTGAACAGTTATTTTTAAAACATTGTATCCAGAGTGCATCAAACATGATTTTAGACCGTGTTTATGGAAAGAAAAGTGGTTATTTCTGTAGTTCAATTGCTGCAACTTGCTGAAAATTGGCCTTATCATCTAGTTTGAACAGTTATGTTTAAACATTGTATCTAGAGTGCATCAAACATGATTTTAGATCGTGTTTATGGAAAGAAAAGTGGTTATTTCTGTAGTTCAATTGCTGCAACTTGGCCCTATCATCTAGTTTGAACAGTTATGTTTAAAACATTGTATCCAGAGTGCATCAAACATGATTTTAGACCGTGTTTATGGAAAGAAAAGTGGTTATTGCTGTAGTTCAATTGCTGCAACTTGGCCCTATCATCTAGTTTGAACAGTTATGTTTAAAACATTGTATCCAGAGTGCATCAAACATGATTTTAGACCGTGTTTATGGAAAGAAAAGTGGTTATTTCTGTAGTTCAATTGCTGCAACTTGCTGAAAATTGTCCCTATCATCTAGTTTGAACAGTTATGTTTAAACATTGTATCCAGAGTGCATCAAACATGATTTTAGACCGTGTTTATGGAAAGAAAAGTGGTTATTTCTGTAGTTCAATTGCTGCAACTTGCTGAAAATTGGCCCTATCATCTAGTTTGAACAGTTATGTTTAAACATTGTATCCAGAGTGCATCAAACATGATTTTAGACCGTGTTTATGGAAAGAAAAGTGGTTATTTCTGTAGTTCAATTGCTGCAACTTGGCCCTATCATCTAGTTTGAACAGTTATGTTTAAAACATTGTATCCAGAGTGCATCAAACATGATTTTAGACCGTGTTTATGGAAAGAAAAGTGGTTATTTCTGTAGTTCAATTGCTGCAACTTGCTGAAAATTGGCCCTATAATCTAGTTTGAACAGTTATGTTTAAAACATTGTATCCAGAGTGCATCAAACATGATTTTAGACCGGGTTTATGGAAAGAAAAGTGGTTATTTCTGTAGTTCAATTGCTGCAACTTGCTGAAAATTGGCCCTATCATCTAGTTTGAACAGTTATGTTTAAAACATTGTATCCAGAGTGCATCAAACATGATTTTAGACCGTGTTTATGGAAAGAAAAGTGGTTATTTCTGTAGTTCAATTGCTGCAACTTGCTGAAAATTGGCATTATCATCTAGTTTGAACAGTTATGTTTAAACATTGTATCTAGAGTGCATCAAACATGATTTTAGATCGTGTTTATGGAAAGAAAAGTGGTTATTTCTGTAGTTCAATTGCTGCAACTTGGCCCTATCATCTAGTTTGAACAGTTATGTTTAAAACATTGTATCCAGAGTGCATCAAACATGATTTTAGACCGTGTTTATGGAAAGAAAAGTGGTTATTTCTGTAGTTCAATTGCTGCAACTTGCTGAAAATTGGCCTTATCATCTAGTTTGAACAGTTATGTTTAAAACATTGTATCCAGAGTGCATCAAAGATGATTTTAGAGCGTGTTCATGGAAAGAAAGTGGTTATTTCTGTAGTTCAATTGCTGCAACTTGGCCCTATCATCTAGTTTGAACAGTTATGTTTAAAACATTGTATCCAGAGTGCATCAAACATGATTTTAGACCGTGTTTATGGAAAGAAAAGTGGTTATTTCTGTAGTTCAATTGCTGCAACTTGCTGAAAATTGGCCCTATCATCTAGTTTGAACAGTTATGTTTAAAACATTGTATCCAGAGTGCATCAAACATGATTTTAGACCGGGTTTATGGAAAGAAAAGTGGTTATTTCTGTAGTTCAATTGCTGCAACTTGCTGAAAATTGGCCCTATCATCTAGTTTGAACAGTTATGTTTAAAACATTGTATCCAGAGTGCATCAAACATGATTTTAGACCGTGTTTATGGAAAGAAAAGTGGTTATTTCTGTAGTTCAATTGCTGCAACTTGCTGAAAATTGGCATTATCATCTAGTTTGAACAGTTATGATTAAACATTGTATCTAGAGTGCATCAAACATGATTTTAGATCGTGTTTATGGAAAGAAAAGTTGTTATTTCTGTAGTTCAATTGCTGCAACTTGGCCCTATCATCTAGTTTGAACAGTTATGTTTAAAACATTGTATCTAGAGTGCATCAAACATGATTTTAGACCGTGTTTATGGAAAGAAAAGTGGTTATTTCTGTAGTTCAATTGCTGCTACTTGCTGAAAATTGGCCCCATCATCTAGTTTGAACAGTTATGTTTAAACATTGTATCCAGAGTGCATCAAACATGATTTTAGACCGTGTTTATGGAAAGAAAAGTGGTTATTTCTGTAGTTCAATTGCTGCAACTTGCTGAAAATTGGCCCCATCATCTAGTTTGAACAGTTATTTTTAAAACATTGTATCCAGAGTGCATCAAACATGATTTTAGACCGTGTTTATGGAAAGAAAAGTGGTTATTTCTGTAGTTCAATTGCTGCAACTTGCTGAAAATTGGCCCTATCATCTAGTTTGAACAGTTATGTTTAAAACATTGTATCCAGAGTGCATCAAACATGAATTTTAGACCGTGTTTATGGAAAGAAAGTGGTTATTTCTGTAGTTCAATTGCTGCAACTTGCTGAAAATTGGCCCTATCATCTAGTTTGAACAGTTATGTTTAAAACATTGTATCCAGAGTGCATCAAACATGATTTTAGACCGTGTTTATGGAAAGAAAGTGGTTATTTCTGTAGTTCAATTGCTGCAACTTGCTGAAAATTGGCCCTATCATCTAGTTTGAACAGTTATGTTTAAAACATTGTATCCAGAGTGCATCAAACATGATTTTAGACCGTGTTTATGGAAAGAAAAGTGGTTATTGCTGTAGTTCAATTGCTGCAACTTGGCCCTATCATCTAGTTTGAACAGTTATGTTTAAAACATTGTATCCAGAGTGCATCAAACATGATTTTAGACCGTGTTTATGGAAAGAAAAGTGGTTATTTCTGTAGTTCAATTGCTGCAACTTGCTGAAAATTGGCCCTATCATCTAGTTTGAACAGTTATGTTTAAAACATTGTATCCAGAGTGCATCAAACATGATTTTAGACCGTGTTTATGGAAAGAAAAGTGGTTATTTCTGTAGTTCAATTGCTGCAACTTGCTGAAAATTGGCCCTATCATCTAGTTTGAACAGTTATGTTTAAAACATTGTATCCAGAGTGCATCAAACATGATTTTAGACCGTGTTTATGGAAAGAAAAGTGGTTATTTCTGTAGTTCAATTGCTGCAACTTGCTGAAAATTGGCCCTATAATCTAGTTTGAACAGTTATGTTTAAAACATTGTATCCAGAGTGCATCAAACATGATTTTAGACCGGGTTTATGGAAAGAAAAGTGGTTATTTCTGTAGTTCAATTGCTGCAACTTGCTGAAAATTGGCCCTATCATCTAGTTTGAACAGTTATGTTTAAAACATTGTATCCAGAGTGCATCAAACATGATTTTAGACCGTGTTTATGGAAAGAAAGTGGTTATTTCTGTAGTTCAATTGCTGCAACTTGCTGAAAATTGGCCCTATCATCTAGTTTGAACAGTTATGTTTAAAACATTGTATCCAGAGTGCATCAAACATGATTTTAGACCGTGTTTATGGAAAGAAAGTGGTTATTTCTGTAGTTCAATTGCTGCAACTTGCTGAAAATTGGCCCTATCATCTAGTTTGAACAGTTATGTTTAAAACATTGTATCCAGAGTGCATCAAACATGATTTTAGACCGTGTTTATGGAAAGAAAAGTGGTTATTGCTGTAGTTCAATTGCTGCAACTTGGCCCTATCATCTAGTTTGAACAGTTATGTTTAAAACATTGTATCCAGAGTGCATCAAACATGATTTTAGACCGTGTTTATGGAAAGAAAAGTGGTTATTTCTGTAGTTCAATTGCTGCAACTTGCTGAAAATTGGCCCTATCATCTAGTTTGAACAGTTATGTTTAAAACATTGTATCCAGAGTGCATCAAACATGATTTTAGACCGTGTTTATGGAAAGAAAAGTGGTTATTTCTGTAGTTCAATTGCTGCAACTTGCTGAAAATTGGCCCTATAATCTAGTTTGAACAGTTATGTTTAAAACATTGTATCCAGAGTGCATCAAACATGATTTTAGACCGTGTTTATGGAAAGAAAAGTGGTTATTTCTGTAGTTCAATTGCTGCAACTTGCTGAAAATTGGCCCTATCATCTAGTTTGAACAGTTATGTTTAAAACATTGTATCCAGAGTGCATCAAACATGATTTTAGACCGTGTTTATGGAAAGAAAAGTGGTTATTTCTGTAGTTCAATTGCTGCAACTTGCTGAAAATTGGCATTATCATCTAGTTTGAACAGTTATGTTTAAACATTGTATCTAGAGTGCATCAAACATGATTTTAGATCGTGTTTATGGAAAGAAAAGTGGTTATTTCTGTAGTTCAATTGCTGCAACTTGGCCCTATCATCTAGTTTGAACAGTTATGTTTAAAACATTGTATCCAGAGTGCATCAAACATGATTTTAGACCGTGTTTATGGAAAGAAAAGTGGTTATTTCTGTAGTTCAATTGCTGCAACTTGCTGAAAATTGGCCCTATCATCTAGTTTGAACAGTTATGTTTAAAACATTGTATCCAGAGTGCATCAAACATGATTTTAGACCGTGTTTATGGAAAGAAAAGTGGTTATTTCTGTAGTTCAATTGCTGCAACTTGCTGAAAATTGGCCCTATAATCTAGTTTGAACAGTTATGTTTAAAACATTGTATCCAGAGTGCATCAAACATGATTTTAGACCGGGTTTATGGAAAGAAAAGTGGTTATTTCTGTAGTTCAATTGCTGCAACTTGCTGAAAATTGGCCCTATCATCTAGTTTGAACAGTTATGTTTAAAACATTGTATCCAGAGTGCATCAAACATGATTTTAGACCGTGTTTATGGAAAGAAAAGTGGTTATTTCTGTAGTTCAATTGCTGCAACTTGCTGAAAATTGGCATTATCATCTAGTTTGAACAGTTATGTTTAAACATTGTATCTAGAGTGCATCAAACATGATTTTAGATCGTGTTTATGGAAAGAAAAGTGGTTATTTCTGTAGTTCAATTGCTGCAACTTGGCCCTATCATCTAGTTTGAACAGTTATGTTTAAAACATTGTATCCAGAGTGCATCAAACATGATTTTAGACCGTGTTTATGGAAAGAAAAGTGGTTATTTCTGTAGTTCAATTGCTGCAACTTGCTGAAAATTGGCCTTATCATCTAGTTTGAACAGTTATGTTTAAAACATTGTTTCCAGAGTGCATCAAAGATGATTTTAGATCGTGTTTATGGAAAGAAAAGTGGTTATTTCTGTAGTTCAATTGCTGCAACTTGGCCCTATCATCTAGTTTGAACAGTTATGTTTAAAACATTGTATCCAGAGTGCATCAAACATGATTTTAGACCGTGTTTATGGAAAGAAAAGTGGTTATTTCTGTAGTTCAATTGCTGCAACTTGCTGAAAATTGGCCCTATCATCTAGTTTGAACAGTTATGTTTAAAACATTGTATCCAGAGTGCATCAAACATGATTTTAGACCGTGTTTATGGAAAGAAAAGTGGTTATTTCTGTAGTTCAATTGCTGCAACTTGCTGAAAATTGGCCCTATAATCTAGTTTGAACAGTTATGTTTAAAACATTGTATCCAGAGTGCATCAAACATGATTTTAGACCGGGTTTATGGAAAGAAAAGTGGTTATTTCTGTAGTTCAATTGCTGCAACTTGCTGAAAATTGGCCCTATCATCTAGTTTGAACAGTTATGTTTAAAACATTGTATCCAGAGTGCATCAAACATGATTTTAGACCGTGTTTATGGAAAGAAAAGTGGATATTTCTGTAGTTCAATTGCTGCAACTTGCTGAAAATTGGCATTATCATCTAGTTTGAACAGTTATGTTTAAACATTGTATCTAGAGTGCATCAAACATGATTTTAGATCGTGTTTATGGAAAGAAAAGTGGTTATTTCTGTAGTTCAATTGCTGCAACTTGGCCCTATCATCTAGTTTGAACAGTTATGTTTAAAACATTGTATCCAGAGTGCATCAAACATGATTTTAGACCGTGTTTATGGAAAGAAAAGTGGTTATGTCTGTAGTTCAATTGCTGCAACTTGCTGAAAATTGGCCCCATCATCTAGTTTGAACAGTTATGTTTAAACATTGTATCCAGAGTGCATCAAAGATGATTTTAGACCGTGTTCATGGAAAGAAAGTGGTTATTTCTGTAGTTCAATTGCTGCAACTTGCTGAAAATTGGCCCTATCATCTAGTTTGAACAGTTATGTTTAAAACATTGTATCCAGAGTGCATCAAACATGATTTTAGACCGTGTTTATGGAAAGAAAAGTGGTTATTTCTGTAGTTCAATTGCTGCAACTTGCTGAAAATTGGCATTATCATCTAGTTTGAACAGTTATGTTTAAACATTGTATCTAGAGTGCATCAAACATGATTTTAGATCGTGTTTATGGAAAGAAAAGTGGTTATTTCTGTAGTTCAATTGCTGCAACTTGGCCCTATCATCTAGTTTGAACAGTTATGTTTAAAACATTGTATCCAGAGTGCATCAAACATGATTTTAGACCGTGTTTATGGAAAGAAAAGTGGTTATTTCTGTAGTTCAATTGCTGCAACTTGCTGAAAATTGGCCTTATCATCTAGTTTGAACAGTTATGTTTAAAACATTGTTTCCAGAGTGCATCAAAGATGATTTTAGATCGTGTTTATGGAAAGAAAAGTGGTTATTTCTGTAGTTCAATTGCTGCAACTTGGCCCTATCATCTAGTTTGAACAGTTATGTTTAAAACATTGTATCCAGAGTGCATCAAACATGATTTTAGACCGTGTTTATGGAAAGAAAAGTGGTTATTTCTGTAGTTCAATTGCTGCAACTTGCTGAAAATTGGCCCTATCATCTAGTTTGAACAGTTATGTTTAAAACATTGTATCCAGAGTGCATCAAACATGATTTTAGACCGTGTTTATGGAAAGAAAAGTGGTTATTTCTGTAGTTCAATTGCTGCAACTTGCTGAAAATTGGCCCTATAATCTAGTTTGAACAGTTATGTTTAAAACATTGTATCCAGAGTGCATCAAACATGATTTTAGACCGGGTTTATGGAAAGAAAAGTGGTTATTTCTGTAGTTCAATTGCTGCAACTTGCTGAAAATTGGCCCTATCATCTAGTTTGAACAGTTATGTTTAAAACATTGTATCCAGAGTGCATCAAACATGATTTTAGACCGTGTTTATGGAAAGAAAAGTGGATATTTCTGTAGTTCAATTGCTGCAACTTGCTGAAAATTGGCATTATCATCTAGTTTGAACAGTTATGTTTAAACATTGTATCTAGAGTGCATCAAACATGATTTTAGATCGTGTTTATGGAAAGAAAAGTGGTTATTTCTGTAGTTCAATTGCTGCAACTTGGCCCTATCATCTAGTTTGAACAGTTATGTTTAAAACATTGTATCCAGAGTGCATCAAACATGATTTTAGACCGTGTTTATGGAAAGAAAAGTGGTTATGTCTGTAGTTCAATTGCTGCAACTTGCTGAAAATTGGCCCCATCATCTAGTTTGAACAGTTATGTTTAAACATTGTATCCAGAGTGCATCAAAGATGATTTTAGACCGTGTTCATGGAAAGAAAGTGGTTATTTCTGTAGTTCAATTGCTGCAACTTGCTGAAAATTGGCCCTATCATCTAGTTTGAACAGTTATGTTTAAAACATTGTATCCAGAGTGCATCAAACATGATTTTAGACCGTGTTTATGGAAAGAAAAGTGTTTATTTCTGTAGTTCAATTGCTGCAACTTGCTGAAAATTGGCCTTATCATCTAGTTTGAACAGTTATGTTTAAAACATTGTATCCAGAGTGCATCAAAGATGATTTTAGAGCGTGTTTATGGAAAGAAAAGTGGTTATTTCTGTAGTTCAATTGCTGCAACTTGGCCCTATCATCTAGTTTGAACAGTTATGTTTAAAACATTGTATCCAGAGTGCATCAAACATGATTTTAGACCGTGTTTATGGAAAGAAAAGTGGTTATTTCTGTAGTTCAATTGCTGCAACTTGCTGAAAATTGGCCCTATCATCTAGTTTGAACAGTTATGTTTAAAACATTGTATCCAGAGTGCATCAAACATGATTTTAGACCGTGTTTATGGAAAGAAAAGTGGTTATTTCGGTAGTTCAATTCCTGCAACTTGGCCCTATCATCTAGTTTGAACAGTTATGTTTAAAACATTGTATCCAGAGTGCATCAAACATGATTTTAGACCGGGTTTATGGAAAGAAAAGTGGTTATTTCTGTAGTTCAATTGCTGCAACTTGCTGAAAATTGGCCCTATCATCTAGTTTGAACAGTTATGTTTAAAACATTGTATCCAGAGTGCATCAAACATGATTTTAGACCGTGTTTATGGAAAGAAAAGTGGTTATTTCTGTAGTTCAATTCCTGCAACTTGGCCCTATCATCTAGTTTGAACAGTTATGTTTAAAACATTGTATCCAGAGTGCATCAAACATGATTTTAGACCGTGTTTATGGAAAGAAAAGTGGTAATTTCTGTAGTTCAATTGCTGCAACTTGCTGAAAATTGGCATTATCATCTAGTTTGAACAGTTATGTTTAAACATTGTATCTAGAGTGCATCAAACATGATTTTAGATCGTGTTTATGGAAAGAAAAGTGGTTATTTCTGTAGTTCAATTGCTGCAACTTGGCCCTATCATCTAGTTTGAACAGTTATGTTTAAAACATTGTATCCAGAGTGCATCAAACATGATTTTAGACCGTGTTTATGGAAAGAAAAGTGGTTATTTCTGTAGTTCAATTGCTGCAACTTGCTGAAAATTGGCCCCATCATCTAGTTTGAACAGTTATGTTTAAACATTGTATCCAGAGTGCATCAAACATGATTTTAGACCGTGTTTATGGAAAGAAAAGTGGTTATTTCTGTAGTTCAATTGCTTCAACTTGCTGAAAATTGGCCTTATCATCTAGTTTGAACAGTTATGTTTAAACATTGTATCTAGAGTGCATCAAACATGATTTTAGATCGTGTTTATGGAAAGAAAAGTGGTTATTTCTGTAGTTCAATTGCTGCAACTTGGCCCTATCATCTAGTTTGAACAGTTATGTTTAAAACATTGTATCCAGAGTGCATCAAAGATGATTTTAGACCGTGTTTATGGAAAGAAAAGTGGTTATTTCTGTAGTTCAATTGCTGCAACTTGCTGAAAATTGGCCCTATCATCTAGTTTGAACAGTTATGTTTAAAACATTGTATCCAGAGTGCATCAAAGATGATTTTAGACCGTGTTTATGGAAAGAAAGTGGTTATTTCTGTAGTTCAATTGCTGCAACTTGCTGAAAATTGGCCCTATCATCTAGTTTGAACAGTTATGTTTAAAACATTGTATCCAGAGTGCATCAAACATGATTTTAGACCGTGTTTATGGAAAGAAAAGTGGTTATTTCTGTAGTTCAATTGCTGCAACTTGGCCCTATCATCTAGTTTGAACAGTTATGTTTAAAACATTGTATCCAGAGTGCATCAAAGATGATTTTAGACCGTGTTTATGGAAAGAAAAGTGGTTATGTCTGTAGTTCAATTGCTGCAACTTGCTGAAAATTGGCCCCATCATCTAGTTTGAACAGTTATGTTTAAACATTGTATCCAGAGTACATCAAACATGATTTTAGACCGTGTTTATGGAAAGAAAAGTGGTTATTTCTGTAGTTCAATTGCTGCAACTTGCTGAAAATTGGCCTTATCATCTAGTTTGAACAGTTATGTTTAAAACATTGTATCCAGAGTGCATCAAAGATGATTTTAGACCGTGTTTATGGAAAGAAAAGTGGTTATGTCTGTAGTTCAATTGCTGCAACTTGCTGAAAATTGGCCCCATCATCTAGTTTGAACAGTTATGTTTAAAACATTGTATCCAGAGTGCATCAAAGATGATTTTAGACCGTGTTTATGGAAAGAAAGTGGTTATTTCTGTAGTTCAATTGCTGCAACTTGCTGAAAATTGGCCCCATCATCTAGTTTGAACAGTTATGTTTAAAACATTGTATCCAGAGTGCATCAAAGATGATTTTAGACCGTGTTTATGGAAAGAAAAGTGGTTATTTCTGTAGTTCAATTGCTGCAACTTGGCCCTATCATCTAGTTTGAACAGTTATGTTTAAAACATTGTATCCAGAGTGCATCAAACATGATTTTAGACCGTGTTTATGGAAAGAAAAGTGGTTATGTCTGTAGTTCAATTGCTGCAACTTGCTGAAAATTGGCCCCATCATCTAGTTTGAACAGTTATTTTTAAAACATTGTATCCAGAGTGCATCAAACATGATTTTAGACCGTGTTTATGGAAAGAAAATTGGTTATTTCTGTAGTTCAATTGCTGCAACTTGCTGAAAATTGGCCCTATCATCTAGTTTGAACAGTTATGTTTAAAACATTGTATCCAGAGTGCATCAAAGATGATTTTAGACCGTGTTTATGGAAAGAAAGTGGTTATTTCTGTAGTTCAATTGCTGCAACTTGCTGAAAATTGGCCCTATCATCTAGTTTGAACAGTTATGTTTAAACATTGTATCCAGAGTGCATCAAACATGATTTTAGACCGTGTTTATGGAAAGAAAAGTGGTTATTTCTGTAGTTCAATTGCTGCAACTTGCTGAAAATTGGCCCTATCATCTAGTTTGAACAGTTATGTTTAAAACATTGTATCCAGAGTGCATCAAACATGATTTTAGACCGTGTTTATGGAAAGAAAAGTGGTTATTTCTGTATTTCAATTGCTGCAACTTGCTGAAAATTGGCCCTATCATCTAGTTTGAACAGTTATGTTTAAACATTGTATCCAGAGTGCATCAAACATGATTTTAGACCGTGTTTATGGAAAGAAAAGTGGTTATTTCTGTAGTTCAATTGCTGCAACTTGCTGAAAATTGGCCCTATCATCTAGTTTGAACAGTTATGTTTAAAACATTGTATCCAGAGTGCATCAAACATGATTTTAGACCGTGTTTATGGAAAGAAAAGTGGTTATTTCTGTAGTTCAATTGCTGCAACTTGGCCCTATCATCTAGTTTGAACAGTTATGTTTAAAACATTGTATCCAGAGTGCATCAAACATGATTTTAGACCGGGTTTATGGAAAGAAAAGTGGTTAATTCTGTAGTTCAATTGCTGCAACTTGCTGAAAATTGGCCCTATCATCTAGTTTGAACAGTTATGTTTAAACATTGTATCCAGAGTGCATCAAACATGATTTTAGACCGTGTTTATGGAAAGAAAAGTGGTTATTTCTGTAGTTCAATTGCTGCAACTTGCTGAAAATTGGCCCTATCATCTAGTTTGAACAGTTATGTTTAAAACATTGTATCCAGAGTGCATCAAACATGATTTTAGACCGTGTTTATGGAAAGAAAAGTGGTTATTTCTGTATTTCAATTGCTGCAACTTGCTGAAAATTGGCCCTATCATCTAGTTTGAACAGTTATGTTTAAACATTGTATCCAGAGTGCATCAAACATGATTTTAGACCGTGTTTATGGAAAGAAAAGTGGTTATTTCTGTAGTTCAATTGCTGCAACTTGCTGAAAATTGGCCTTATCATCTAGTTTGAACAGTTATGTTTAAAACATTGTATCCAGAGTGCATCAAACATGATTTTAGACCGGGTTTATGGAAAGAAAAGTGGTTATTTCTGTAGTTCAATTGCTGCAACTTGCTGAAAATTGGCCCTATCATCTAGTTTGAACAGTTATGTTTAAAACATTGTATCCAGAGTGCATCAAACATGATTTTAGACCGTGTTTATGGAAAGAAAAGTGGTTATTTCTGTAGTTCAATTCCTGCAACTTGGCCCTATCATCTAGTTTGAACAGTTATGTTTAAAACATTGTATCCAGAGTGCATCAAACATGATTTTAGACCGTGTTTATGGAAAGAAAAGTGGTTATTTCTGTAGTTCAATTGCTGCAACTTGCTGAAAATTGGCCCCATCATCTAGTTTGAACAGTTATGTTTAAACATTGTATCCAGAGTGCATCAAACATGATTTTAGACCGTGTTTATGGAAAGAAAAGTGGTTATTTCTGTAGTTCAATTGCTGCAACTTGCTGAAAATTGGCCTTATCATCTAGTTTGAACAGTTATGTTTAAAACATTGTATCCAGAGTGCATCAAAGATGATTTTAGACCGTGTTTATGGAAAGAAAGTGGTTATTTCTGTAGTTCAATTGCTGCAACTTGCTGAAAATTGGCCCTATCATCTAGTTTGAACAGTTATGTTTAAAACATTGTATCCAGAGTGCATCAAACATGATTTTAGACCGTGTTTATGGAAAGAAAAGTGGTTATTTCTGTAGTTCAATTGCTGCAACTTGGCCCTATCATCTAGTTTGAACAGTTATGTTTAAAACATTGTATCCAGAGTGCATCAAAGATGATTTTAGACCGTGTTTATGGAAAGAAAAGTGGTTATGTCTGTAGTTCAATTGCTGCAACTTGCTGAAAATTGGCCCCATCATCTAGTTTGAACAGTTATGTTTAAACATTGTATCCAGAGTACATCAAACATGATTTTAGACCGTGTTTATGGAAAGAAAAGTGGTTATTTCTGTAGTTCAATTGCTGCAACTTGCTGAAAATTGGCCTTATCATCTAGTTTGAACAGTTATGTTTAAAACATTGTATCCAGAGTGCATCAAAGATGATTTTAGACCGTGTTTATGGAAAGAAAAGTGGTTATGTCTGTAGTTCAATTGCTGCAACTTGCTGAAAATTGGCCCCATCATCTAGTTTGAACAGTTATGTTTAAAACATTGTATCCAGAGTGCATCAAAGATGATTTTAGACCGTGTTTATGGAAAGAAAGTGGTTATTTCTGTAGTTCAATTGCTGCAACTTGCTGAAAATTGGCCCTATCATCTAGTTTGAACAGTTATGTTTAAAACATTGTATCCAGAGTGCATCAAACATGATTTTAGACCGTGTTTATGGAAAGAAAAGTGGTTATTTCTGTAGTTCAATTGCTGCAACTTGGCCCTATCATCTAGTTTGAACAGTTATGTTTAAAACATTGTATCCAGAGTGCATCAAACATGATTTTAGACCGTGTTTATGGAAAGAAAAGTGGTTATGTCTGTAGTTCAATTGCTGCAACTTGCTGAAAATTGGCCCCATCATCTAGTTTGAACAGTTATTTTTAAAACATTGTATCCAGAGTGCATCAAACATGATTTTAGACCGTGTTTATGGAAAGAAAAGTGGTTATTTCTGTAGTTCAATTGCTGCAACTTGCTGAAAATTGGCCCTATCATCTAGTTTGAACAGTTATGTTTAAAACATTGTATCCAGAGTGCATCAAAGATGATTTTAGACCGTGTTTATGGAAAGAAAGTGGTTATTTCTGTAGTTCAATTGCTGCAACTTGCTGAAAATTGGCCCTATCATCTAGTTTGAACAGTTATGTTTAAACATTGTATCCAGAGTGCATCAAACATGATTTTAGACCGTGTTTATGGAAAGAAAAGTGGTTATTTCTGTAGTTCAATTGCTGCAACTTGCTGAAAATTGGCCCTATCATCTAGTTTGAACAGTTATGTTTAAAACATTGTATCCAGAGTGCATCAAACATGATTTTAGACCGTGTTTATGGAAAGAAAAGTGGTTATTTCTGTATTTCAATTGCTGCAACTTGCTGAAAATTGGCCCTATCATCTAGTTTGAACAGTTATGTTTAAACATTGTATCCAGAGTGCATCAAACATGATTTTAGACCGTGTTTATGGAAAGAAAAGTGGTTATTTCTGTAGTTCAATTGCTGCAACTTGCTGAAAATTGGCCCTATCATCTAGTTTGAACAGTTATGTTTAAAACATTGTATCCAGAGTGCATCAAACATGATTTTAGACCGTGTTTATGGAAAGAAAAGTGGTTATTTCTGTAGTTCAATTGCTGCAACTTGGCCCTATCATCTAGTTTGAACAGTTATGTTTAAAACATTGTATCCAGAGTGCATCAAACATGATTTTAGACCGGGTTTATGGAAAGAAAAGTGGTTAATTCTGTAGTTCAATTGCTGCAACTTGCTGAAAATTGGCCCTATCATCTAGTTTGAACAGTTATGTTTAAACATTGTATCCAGAGTGCATCAAACATGATTTTAGACCGTGTTTATGGAAAGAAAAGTGGTTATTTCTGTAGTTCAATTGCTGCAACTTGCTGAAAATTGGCCCTATCATCTAGTTTGAACAGTTATGTTTAAAACATTGTATCCAGAGTGCATCAAACATGATTTTAGACCGTGTTTATGGAAAGAAAAGTGGTTATTTCTGTATTTCAATTGCTGCAACTTGCTGAAAATTGGCCCTATCATCTAGTTTGAACAGTTATGTTTAAACATTGTATCCAGAGTGCATCAAACATGATTTTAGACCGTGTTTATGGAAAGAAAAGTGGTTATTTCTGTAGTTCAATTGCTGCAACTTGCTGAAAATTGGCCCTATCATCTAGTTTGAACAGTTATGTTTAAAACATTGTATCCAGAGTGCATCAAACATGATTTTAGACCGTGTTTATGGAAAGAAAAGTGGTTATTTCTGTAGTTCAATTGCTGCAACTTGCTGAAAATTGGCCCTATCATCTAGTTTGAACAGTTATGTTTAAACATTGTATCCAGAGTGCATCAAACATGATTTTAGACCGTGTTTATGGAAAGAAAAGTGGTTATTTCTGTAGTTCAATTGCTGCAACTTGCTGAAAATTGGCCCTATCATCTAGTTTGAACAGTTATGTTTAAAACATTGTATCCAGAGTGCATCAAACATGATTTTAGACCGTGTTTATGGAAAGAAAAGTGGTTATTTCTGTAGTTCAATTGCTGCAACTTGGCCCTATCATCTAGTTTGAACAGTTATGTTTAAAACATTGTATCCAGAGTGCATCAAACATGATTTTAGACCGTGTTTATGGAAAGAAAAGTGGTTATTTCTGTAGTTCAATTGCTGCAACTTGCTGAAAATTGGCCCTATCATCTAGTTTGAACAGTTATGTTTAAAACATTGTATCCAGAGTGCATCAAACATGATTTTAGACCGGGTTTATGGAAAGAAAAGTGGTTAATTCTGTAGTTCAATTGCTGCAACTTGCTGAAAATTGGCCCTATCATCTAGTTTGAACAGTTATGTTTAAACATTGTATCCAGAGTGCATCAAACATGATTTTAGACCGTGTTTATGGAAAGAAAAGTGGTTATTTCTGTAGTTCAATTGCTGCAACTTGCTGAAAATTGGCCTTATCATCTAGTTTGAACAGTTATGTTTAAAACATTGTATCCAGAGTGCATCAAAGATGATTTTAGACCGTGTTTATGGAAAGAAAAGTTGTTATTTCTGTAGTTCAATTGCTGCAACTTGCTGAAAATTGGCCCTATCATCTAGTTTGAACAGTTATGTTTAAACATTGTATCCAGAGTGCATCAAACATGATTTTAGACCGTGTTTATGGAAAGAAAAGTGGTTATTTCTGTAGTTCAATTGCTGCAACTTGCTGAAAATTGGCCTTATCATCTAGTTTGAACAGTTATGTTTAAAACATTGTATCCAGAGTGCATCAAATATGATTTTAGACCGTGTTTATGGAAAGAAAAGTGGTTATGTCTGTAGTTCAATTGCTGCAACTTGCTGAAAATTGGCCCTATCATCTAGTTTGAACAGTTATGTTTAAACATTGTATCCAGAGTGCATCAAACATGATTTTAGACCGTGTTTATGGAAAGAAAAGTGGTTATTTCTGTAGTTCAATTGCTGCAACTTGCTGAAAATTGGCCTTATCATCTAGTTTGAACAGTTATGTTTAAACATTGTATCCAGAGTGCATCAAACATGATTTTAGACCGTGTTTATGGAAAGAAAAGTGGTTATTTCTGTAGTTCAATTGCTGCAACTTGCTGAAAATTGGCCCTATCATCTAGTTTGAACAGTTATGTTTAAAACATTGTATCCAGAGTGCATCAAACATGATTTTAGACCGTGTTTATGGAAAGAAAAGTGGTTATTTCTGTAGTTCAATTGCTGCAACTTGGCCCTATCATCTAGTTTGAACAGTTATGTTTAAAACATTGTATCCAGAGTGCATCAAACATGATTTTAGACCGGGTTTATGGAAAGAAAAGTGGTTAATTCTGTAGTTCAATTGCTGCAACTTGCTGAAAATTGGCCCTATCATCTAGTTTGAACAGTTATGTTTAAACATTGTATCCAGAGTGCATCAAACATGATTTTAGACCGTGTTTATGGAAAGAAAAGTGGTTATTTCTGTAGTTCAATTGCTGCAACTTGCTGAAAATTGGCCCTATCATCTAGTTTGAACAGTTATGTTTAAAACATTGTATCCAGAGTGCATCAAACATGATTTTAGACCGTGTTTATGGAAAGAAAAGTGGTTATTTCTGTATTTCAATTGCTGCAACTTGCTGAAAATTGGCCCTATCATCTAGTTTGAACAGTTATGTTTAAACATTGTATCCAGAGTGCATCAAACATGATTTTAGACCGTGTTTATGGAAAGAAAAGTGGTTATTTCTGTAGTTCAATTGCTGCAACTTGCTGAAAATTGGCCCTATCATCTAGTTTGAACAGTTATGTTTAAAACATTGTATCCAGAGTGCATCAAACATGATTTTAGACCGTGTTTATGGAAAGAAAAGTGGTTATTTCTGTAGTTCAATTGCTGCAACTTGCTGAAAATTGGCCCTATCATCTAGTTTGAACAGTTATGTTTAAACATTGTATCCAGAGTGCATCAAACATGATTTTAGACCGTGTTTATGGAAAGAAAAGTGGTTATTTCTGTAGTTCAATTGCTGCAACTTGCTGAAAATTGGCCCTATCATCTAGTTTGAACAGTTATGTTTAAAACATTGTATCCAGAGTGCATCAAACATGATTTTAGACCGTGTTTATGGAAAGAAAAGTGGTTATTTCTGTAGTTCAATTGCTGCAACTTGGCCCTATCATCTAGTTTGAACAGTTATGTTTAAAACATTGTATCCAGAGTGCATCAAACATGATTTTAGACCGTGTTTATGGAAAGAAAAGTGGTTATTTCTGTAGTTCAATTGCTGCAACTTGCTGAAAATTGGCCCTATCATCTAGTTTGAACAGTTATGTTTAAAACATTGTATCCAGAGTGCATCAAACATGATTTTAGACCGGGTTTATGGAAAGAAAAGTGGTTAATTCTGTAGTTCAATTGCTGCAACTTGCTGAAAATTGGCCCTATCATCTAGTTTGAACAGTTATGTTTAAACATTGTATCCAGAGTGCATCAAACATGATTTTAGACCGTGTTTATGGAAAGAAAAGTGGTTATTTCTGTAGTTCAATTGCTGCAACTTGCTGAAAATTGGCCTTATCATCTAGTTTGAACAGTTATGTTTAAAACATTGTATCCAGAGTGCATCAAAGATGATTTTAGACCGTGTTTATGGAAAGAAAAGTTGTTATTTCTGTAGTTCAATTGCTGCAACTTGCTGAAAATTGGCCCTATCATCTAGTTTGAACAGTTATGTTTAAACATTGTATCCAGAGTGCATCAAACATGATTTTAGACCGTGTTTATGGAAAGAAAAGTGGTTATTTCTGTAGTTCAATTGCTGCAACTTGCTGAAAATTGGCCTTATCATCTAGTTTGAACAGTTATGTTTAAAACATTGTATCCAGAGAGCATCAAAGATGATTTTAGACCGTGTTTATGGAAAGAAAAGTGGTTATGTCTGTAGTTCAATTGCTGCAACTTGCTGAAAATTGGCCCTATCATCTAGTTTGAACAGTTATGTTTAAACATTGTATCCAGAGTGCATCAAACATGATTTTAGACCGTGTTTATGGAAAGAAAAGTGGTTATTTCTGTAGTTCAATTGCTGCAACTTGCTGAAAATTGGCCTTATCATCTAGTTTGAACAGTTATGTTTAAAACATTGTATCCAGAGTGCATCAAACATGATTTTAGACCGTGTTTATGGAAAAAAAAGTGGTTATTTCTGTAGTTCAATTGCTGCAACTTGCTGAAAATTGGCCCTATCATCTAGTTTGAACAGTTATGTTTAAACATTGTATCCAGAGTGTATCAAACATGATTTTAGACCGTGTTTATGGAAAGAAAAGTGGTTATTTCTGTAGTTCAATTGCTGCAACTTGCTGAAAATTGGCCCTATCATCTAGTTTGAACAGTTATGTTTAAAACATTGTATCCAGAGTGCATCAAACATGATTTTAGACCGTGTTTATGGAAAGAAAAGTGGTTATTTCTGTAGTTCAATTGCTGCAACTTGCTGAAAATTGGCCTTATCATCTAGTTTGAACAGTTATGTTTAAAACATTGTATCCAGAGTGCATCAAAGATGATTTTAGACCGTGTTTATGGAAAGAAAAGTGGTTATTTCTGTAGTTCAATTGCTGCAACTTGCTGAAAATTGGCCCTATCATCTAGTTTGAACAGTTATGTTTAAAACATTGTATCCAGAGTGCATCAAACATGATTTTAGACCGTGTTTATGGAAAGAAAAGTGGTTATTTCTGTATTTCAATTGCTGCAACTTGCTGAAAATTGGCCCTATCATCTAGTTTGAACAGTTATGTTTAAACATTGTATCCAGAGTGCATCAAACATGATTTTAGACCGTGTTTATGGAAAGAAAAGTGGTTATTTCTGTAGTTCAATTGCTGCAACTTGCTGAAAATTGGCCTTATCATCTAGTTTGAACAGTTATGTTTAAAACATTGTATCCAGAGTGCATCAAAGATGATTTTAGACCGTGTTTATGGAAAGAAAAGTGGTTATTTCTGTAGTTCAATTGCTGCAACTTGCTGAAAATTGGCCCTATCATCTAGTTTGAACAGTTATGTTTAAAACATTGTATCCAGAGTGCATCAAACATGATTTTAGATCGTGTTTATGGAAAGAAAAGTGGTTATTTCTGTATTTCAATTGCTGCAACTTGCTGAAAATTGGCCCTATCATCTAGTTTGAACAGTTATGTTTAAACATTGTATCCAGAGTGCATCAAACATGATTTTAGAGCGTGTTTATGGAAAGAAAAGTGGTTATTTCTGTAGTTCAATTGCTGCAACTTGCTGAAAATTGGCCTTATCATCTAGTTTGAACAGTTATGTTTAAAACATTGTATCCAGAGTGCATCAAAGATGATTTTAGACCGTGTTTATGGAAAGAAAAGTGGTTATTTCTGTAGTTCAATTGCTGCAACTTGCTGAAAATTGGCCCTATCATCTAGTTTGAACAGTTATGTTTAAAACATTGTATCCAGAGTGCATCAAACATGATTTTAGACCGTGTTTATGGAAAGAAAAGTGGTTATTTCTGTATTTCAATTGCTGCAACTTGCTGAAAATTGGCCCTATCATCTAGTTTGAACAGTTATGTTTAAACATTGTATCCAGAGTGCATCAAACATGATTTTAGACCGTGTTTATGGAAAGAAAAGTGGTTATTTCTGTAGTTCAATTGCTGCAACTTGGCCCTATCATCTAGTTTGAACAGTTATGTTTAAAACATTGTATCCAGAGTGCATCAAACATGATTTTAGACCGTGTTTATGGAAAGAAAAGTGGTTATTTCTGTAGTTCAATTGCTGCAACTTGGCCCTATCATCTAGTTTGAACAGTTATGTTTAAAACATTGTATCCAGAGTGCATCAAACATGATTTTAGACCGGGTTTATGGAAAGAAAAGTGGTTAATTCTGTAGTTCAATTGCTGCAACTTGCTGAAAATTGGCCCTATCATCTAGTTTGAACAGTTATGTTTAAACATTGTATCCAGAGTGCATCAAACATGATTTTAGACCGTGTTTATGGAAAGAAAAGTGGTTATTTCTGTAGTTCAATTGCTGCAACTTGCTGAAAATTGGCCTTATCATCTAGTTTGAACAGTTATATTTAAAACATTGTATCCAGAGTGCATCAAAGATGATTTTAGACCGTGTTTATGGAAAGAAAAGTTGTTATTTCTGTAGTTCAATTGCTGCAACTTGCTGAAAATTGGCCCTATCATCTAGTTTGAACAGTTATGTTTAAACATTGTATCCAGAGTGCATCAAACATGATTTTAGACCGTGTTTATGGAAAGAAAAGTGGTTATTTCTGTAGTTCAATTGCTGCAACTTGCAGAAAATTGGCCCTATCATCTAGTTTGAACAGTTATGTTTAAAACATTGTATCCAGAGTGCATCAAACATGATTTTAGACCGTGTTTATGGAAAGAAAAGTGGTTATTTCTGTAGTTCAATTGCTGCAACTTGGCCCTATCATCTAGTTTGAACAGTTATGTTTAAAACATTGTATCCAGAGTGCATCAAACATGATTTTAGACCGTGTTTATGGAAAGAAAAGTGGTTATTTCTGTAGTTCAATTGCTGCAACTTGCTGAAAATTGGCCCTATCATCTAGTTTGAACAGTTATGTTTAAAACATTGTATCCAGAGTGCATCAAACATGATTTTAGACCGGGTTTATGGAAAGAAAAGTGGTTAATTCTGTAGTTCAATTGCTGCAACTTGCTGAAAATTGGCCCTATCATCTAGTTTGAACAGTTATGTTTAAACATTGTATCCAGAGTGCATCAAACATGATTTTAGACCGTGTTTATGGAAAGAAAAGTGGTTATTTCTGTAGTTCAATTGCTGCAACTTGCTGAAAATTGGCCCTATCATCTAGTTTGAACAGTTATGTTTAAAACATTGTATCCAGAGTGCATCAAACATGATTTTAGACCGTGTTTATGGAAAGAAAAGTGGTTATTTCTGTATTTCAATTGCTGCAACTTGCTGAAAATTGGCCCTATCATCTAGTTTGAACAGTTATGTTTAAACATTGTATCCAGAGTGCATCAAACATGATTTTAGACCGTGTTTATGGAAAGAAAAGTGGTTATTTCTGTAGTTCAATTGCTGCAACTTGCTGAAAATTGGCCCTATCATCTAGTTTGAACAGTTATGTTTAAAACATTGTATCCAGAGTGCATCAAACATGATTTTAGACCGGGTTTATGGAAAGAAAAGTGGTTAATTCTGTAGTGCAATTGCTGCAACTTGCTGAAAATTGGCCCTATCATCTAGTTTGAACAGTTATGTTTAAACATTGTATCCAGAGTACATCAAACATGATTTTAGACCGTGTTTATGGAAAGAAAAGTGGTTATTTCTGTAGTTCAATTGCTGCAACTTGCTGAAAATTGGCCTTATCATCTAGTTTGAACAGTTATGTTTAAAACATTGTATCCAGAGTGCATCAAAGATGATTTTAGACCGTGTTTATGGAAAGAAAAGTGGTTATTTCTGTAGTTCAATTGCTGCAACTTGCTGAAAATTGGCCCTATCATCTAGTTTGAACAGTTATGTTTAAAACATTGTATCCAGAGTGCATCAAACATGATTTTAGACCGTGTTTATGGAAAGAAAAGTGGTTATTTCTGTATTTCAATTGCTGCAACTTGCTGAAAATTGGCCCTATCATCTAGTTTGAACAGTTATGTTTAAACATTGTATCCAGAGTGCATCAAACATGATTTTAGACCGTGTTTATGGAAAGAAAAGTGGTTATTTCTGTAGTTCAATTGCTGCAACTTGCTGAAAATTGGCCCTATCATCTAGTTTGAACAGTTATGTTTAAAACATTGTATCCAGAGTGCATCAAACATGATTTTAGACCGTGTTTATGGAAAGAAAAGTGGTTATTTCTGTAGTTCAATTGCTGCAACTTGGCCCTATCATCTAGTTTGAACAGTTATGTTTAAAACATTGTATCCAGAGTGCATCAAACATGATTTTAGACCGTGTTTATGGAAAGAAAAGTGGTTATTTCTGTAGTTCAATTGCTGCAACTTGCTGAAAATTGGCCCTATCATCTAGTTTGAACAGTTATGTTTAAAACATTATATCCAGAGTGCATCAAACATGATTTTAGACCGGGTTTATGGAAAGAAAAGTGGTTAATTCTGTAGTTCAATTGCTGCAACTTGCTGAAAATTGGCCCTATCATCTAGTTTGAACAGTTATGTTTAAACATTGTATCCAGAGTGCATCAAACATGATTTTAGACCGTGTTTATGGAAAGAAAAGTGGTTATTTCTGTAGTTCAATTGCTGCAACTTGCTGAAAATTGGCCTTATCATCTAGTTTGAACAGTTATGTTTAAAACATTGTATCCAGAGTGCATCAAAGATGATTTTAGACCGTGTTTATGGAAAGAAAAGTTGTTATTTCTGTAGTTCAATTGCTGCAACTTGCTGAAAATTGGCCCTATCATCTAGTTTGAACAGTTATGTTTAAACATTGTATCCAGAGTGCATCAAACATGATTTTAGACCGTGTTTATGGAAAGAAAAGTGGTTATTTCTGTAGTTCAATTGCTGCAACTTGCTGAAAATTGGCCTTATCATCTAGTTTGAACAGTTATGTTTAAAACATTGTATCCAGAGTGCATCAAAGATGATTTTAGACCGTGTTTATGGAAAGAAAAGTGGTTATGTCTGTAGTTCAATTGCTGCAACTTGCTGAAAATTGGCCCTATCATCTAGTTTGAACAGTTATGTTTAAACATTGTATCCAGAGTGCATCAAACATGATTTTAGACCGTGTTTATGGAAAGAAAAGTGGTTATTTCTGTAGTTCAATTGTTGCAACTTGCTGAAAATTGGCCTTATCATCTAGTTTGAACAGTTATGTTTAAAACATTGTATCCAGAGTGCATCAAACATGATTTTAGACCGTGTTTATGGAAAGAAAAGTGGTTATTTCTGTAGTTCAATTGCTGCAACTTGGCCCTATCATCTAGTTTGAAAAGTTATGTTTAAAACATTGTATCCAGAGTGCATCAAACATGATTTTAGACCGTGTTTATGGAAAGAAAAGTGGTTATTTCTGTAGTTCAATTGCTGCAACTTGGCCCTATCATCTAGTTTGAACAGTTATGTTTAAAACATTGTATCCAGAGTGCATCAAACATGATTTTAGACCTGGTTTATGGAAAGAAAAGTGGTTAATTCTGTAGTTCAATTGCTGCAACTTGCTGAAAATTGGCCCTATCATCTAGTTTGAACAGTTATGTTTAAACATTGTATCCAGAGTGCATCAAACATGATTTTAGACCGTGTTTATGGAAAGAAAAGTTGTTATTTCTGTAGTTCAATTGCTGCAACTTGCTGAAAATTGGCCCTATCATCTAGTTTGAACAGTTATGTTAAAACATTGTATCCAGAGTGCATCAAACATGATTTGAGACCGTGTTTATGGAAAGAAAAGTGGTTATTTCTGTAGTTCAATTGCTGCAACTTGCTGAAAATTGGCCTTATCATCTAGTTTGAACAGTTATGTTTAAAACATTGTATCCAGAGTGCATCAAAGATGATTTTAGACCGTGTTTATGGAAAGAAAAGTTGTTATTTCTGTAGTTCAATTGCTGCAACTTGCTGAAAATTGGACCTATCATCTAGTTTGAACAGTTATGTTTAAACATTGTATCCAGAGTGCATCAAACATGATTTTAGACCGTGTTTATGGAAAGAAAAGTGGTTATTTCTGTAGTTCAATTGCTGCAACTTGCTGAAAATTGGCCTTATCATCTAGTTTGAACAGTTATGTTTAAAACATTGTATCCAGAGTGCATCAAAGATGATTTTAGACCGTGTTTATGGAAAGAAAAGTGGTTATGTCTGTAGTTCAATTGCTGCAACTTGCTGAAAATTGGCCCTATCATCTAGTTTGAACAGTTATGTTTAAACATTGTATCCAGAGTGCATCAAACATGATTTTAGACCGTGTTTATGGAAAGAAAAGTGGTTATTTCTGTAGTTCAATTGCTGCAACTTGCTGAAAATTGGCCTTATCATCTAGTTTGAACAGTTATGTTTAAAACATTGTATCCAGAGTGCATCAAACATGATTTTAGACCGTGTTTATGGAAAGAAAAGTGGTTATTTCTGTAGTTCAATTGCTGCAACTTGCTGAAAATTGGCCCTATCATCTAGTTTGAACAGTTATGTTTAAACATTGTATCCAGAGTGTATCAAACATGATTTTAGACCGTGTTTATGGAAAGAAAAGTGGTTATTTCTGTAGTTCAATTGCTGCAACTTGCTGAAAATTGGCCCTATCATCTAGTTTGAACAGTTATGTTTAAAACATTGTATCCAGAGTGCATCAAAGATGATTTTAGACCGTGTTTATGGAAAGAAAAGTGGTTATTTCTGTAGTTCAATTGCTGCAACTTGCTGAAAATTGGCCCTATCATCTAGTTTGAACAGTTATGTTTAAAACATTGTATCCAGAGTGCATCAAACATGATTTTAGACCGTGTTTATGGAAAGAAAAGTGGTTATTTCTGTATTTCAATTGCTGCAACTTGCTGAAAATTGGCCCTATCATCTAGTTTGAACAGTTATGTTTAAAACATTGTATCCAGAGTGCATCAAACATGATTTTAGACCGTGGTTATTTCTGTAGTTCAATTGCTGCAACTTGCTGAAAATTGGCCCTATCATCTAGTTTGAACAGTTATGTTTAAAACATTGTATCCAGAGTGCATCAAACATGATTTTAGACCGTGTTTATGGAAAGAAAAGTGGTTATTTCTGTAGTTCAATTGCTGCAACTTGGCCCTGTCATCTAGTTTGAACAGTTATGTTTAAAACATTGTATCCAGAGTGCATCAAACATGATTTTAGACCGTGTTTATGGAAAGAAAAGTGGTTATTTCTGTAGTTCAATTGCTGCAACTTGCTGAAAATTGGCCCTATCATCTAGTTTGAACAGTTATGTTTAAAACATTGTACCCAGAGTGCATCAAACATGATTTTAGACCGTGTTTATGGAAAGAAAAGTGGTTATTTCTGTAGTTCAATTGCTGCAACTTGGCCCTATCATCTAGTTTGAACAGTTATGTTTAAAACATTGTATCCAGAGTGCATCAAACATGATTTTAGACCGTGGTTATTTCTGTAGTTCAATTGCTGCAACTTGCTGAAAATTGGCCCTATCATCTAGTTTGAACAGTTATGTTTAAAACATTGTACCCAGAGTGCATCAAACATGATTTTAGACCGTGTTTATGGAAAGAAAAGTGGTTATTTCTGTAGTTTAATTGCTGCAACTTGTTGAAAATTGGCCCTATCATCTAGTTTGAACAGTTATGTTTAAAACATTGTATCCAGAGTGCATCAAACATGATTTTAGACCGTGGTTATTTCTGTAGTTCAATTGCTGCAACTTGCTGAAAATTGGCCCTATCATCTACTTTGAACAGTTATGTTTAAAACATTGTATCCAGAGTGCATCAAACTTGATTTTAGACCGTGTTTATGGAAAGAAAAGTGGTTATTTCTGTAGTTCAATTGCTGCAACTTGCTGAAAATTGGCCCTATCATCTAGTTTGAACAGTTATGTTTAAAACATTGTATCCAGAGTGCATCAAACATGATTTTAGACTGTGTTTATGGAAATAAAAGTGGTTATTTCTGTAGTTCAATTGCTGCAACTTGTTGAAAATTGGCCCTATCATCTAGTTTGAACAGTTATGTTTAAAACATTGTATCCAGAGTGCATCAAACATGATTTTAGACCGTGGTTATTTCTGTAGTTCAATTGCTGCAACTTGCTGAAAATTGGCCCTATCATCTAGTTTGAACAGTTATGTTTAAAACATTGTATCCAGAGTGCATCAAACATGATTTTAGACCGTGTTTATGGAAAGAAAAGTGGTTATTTCTGTAGTTCAATTGCTGCAACTTGCTGAAAATTGGCCCTATCATCTAGTTTGAACAGTTATGTTTAAAACATTGTATCCAGAGTGCATCAAACATGATTTTAGACCGGGTTTATGGAAAGAAAAGTGGTTAATTCTGCAGTTCAATTGCTGCAACTTGCTGAAAATTGGCCCTATCATCTAGTTTGAACAGTTATGTTTAAACATTGTATCCAGAGTGCATCAAACATGATTTTAGACCGTGTTTATGGAAAGAAAAGTGGTTATTTCTGTAGTTCAATTGCTGCAACTTGCTGAAAATTGGCCTTATCATCTAGTTTGAACAGTTATGTTTAAAACATTGTATCCAGAGTGCATCAAAGATGATTTTAGACCGTGTTTATGGAAAGAAAAGTGGTTATTTCTGTAGTTCAATTGCTGCAACTTGCTGAAAATTGGCCCTATCATCTAGTTTGAACAGTTATGTTTAAAACATTGTATCCAGAGTGCATCAAACTTGATTTTAGACCGTGTTTATGGAAAGAAAAGTGGTTATTTCTGTAGTTCAATTGCTGCAACTTGCTGAAAATTGGCCCTATCATCTAGTTTGAACAGTTATGTTTAAAACATTGTATCCAGAGTGCATCAAACATGATTTTAGACCGTGTTTATGGAAAGAAAAGTGGTTATTTCTGTAGTTCAATTGCTGCAACTTGGCCCTATCATCTAGTTTGAACAGTTATGTTTAAAACATTGTATCCAGAGTGCATCAAACATGATTTTAGACCGTGTTTATGGAAAGAAAAGTGGTTATTTCTGTAGTTCAATTGCTGCAACTTGGCACTATCATCTAGTTTGAACAGTTATGTTTAAAACATTGTATCCAGAGTGCATCAAACATGATTTTAGACCGGGTTTATGGAAAGAAAAGTGGTTAATTCTGTAGTTCAATTGCTGCAACTTGCTGAAAATTGGCCCTATCATCTAGTTTGAACAGTTATGTTTAAACATTGTATCCAGAGTGCATCAAACATGATTTTAGACCGTGTTTATGGAAAGAAAAGTGGTTATTTCTGTAGTTCAATTGCTGCAACTTGCTGAAAATTGGCCCTATCATCTAGTTTGAACAGTTATGTTTAAAACATTGTACCCAGAGTGCATCAAACATGATTTTAGACCGTGTTTATGGAAAGAAAAGTGGTTATTTCTGTAGTTCAATTGCTGCAACTTGGCCCTATCATCTAGTTTGAACAGTTATGTTTAAAACATTGTATCCAGAGTGCATCAAACATGATTTTAGACCGTGGTTATTTCTGTAGTTCAATTGCTGCAACTTGCTGAAAATTGGCCCTATCATCTAGTTTGAACAGTTATGTTTAAAACATTGTACCCAGAGTGCATCAAACATGATTTTAGACCGTGTTTATGGAAAGAAAAGTGGTTATTTCTGTAGTTTAATTGCTGCAACTTGTTGAAAATTGGCCCTATCATCTAGTTTGAACAGTTATGTTTAAAACATTGTATCCAGAGTGCATCAAACATGATTTTAGACCGTGGTTATTTCTGTAGTTCAATTGCTGCAACTTGCTGAAAATTGGCCCTATCATCTACTTTGAACAGTTATGTTTAAAACATTGTATCCAGAGTGCATCAAACTTGATTTTAGACCGTGTTTATGGAAAGAAAAGTGGTTATTTCTGTAGTTCAATTGCTGCAACTTGCTGAAAATTGGCCCTATCATCTAGTTTGAACAGTTATGTTTAAAACATTGTATCCAGAGTGCATCAAACATGATTTTAGACCGTGTTTATGGAAATAAAAGTGGTTATTTCTGTAGTTCAATTGCTGCAACTTGTTGAAAATTGGCCCTATCATCTAGTTTGAACAGTTATGTTTAAAACATTGTATCCAGAGTGCATCAAACATGATTTTAGACCGTGGTTATTTCTGTAGTTCAATTGCTGCAACTTGCTGAAAATTGGCCCTATCATCTAGTTTGAACAGTTATGTTTAAAACATTGTATCCAGAGTGCATCAAACATGATTTTAGACCGTGTTTATGGAAAGAAAAGTGGTTATTTCTGTAGTTCAATTGCTGCAACTTGCTGAAAATTGGCCCTATCATCTAGTTTGAACAGTTATGTTTAAAACATTGTATCCAGAGTGCATCAAACATGATTTTAGACCGGGTTTATGGAAAGAAAAGTGGTTAATTCTGCAGTTCAATTGCTGCAACTTGCTGAAAATTGGCCCTATCATCTAGTTTGAACAGTTATGTTTAAACATTGTATCCAGAGTGCATCAAACATGATTTTAGACCGTGTTTATGGAAAGAAAAGTGGTTATTTCTGTAGTTCAATTGCTGCAACTTGCTGAAAATTGGCCTTATCATCTAGTTTGAACAGTTATGTTTAAAACATTGTATCCAGAGTGCATCAAAGATGATTTTAGACCGTGTTTATGGAAAGAAAAGTGGTTATTTCTGTAGTTCAATTGCTGCAACTTGCTGAAAATTGGCCCTATCATCTAGTTTGAACAGTTATGTTTAAAACATTGTATCCAGAGTGCATCAAACATGATTTTAGACCGTGTTTATGGAAAGAAAAGTGGTTATTTCTGTATTTCAATTGCTGCAACTTGCTGAAAATTGGCCCTATCATCTAGTTTGAACAGTTATGTTTAAACATTGTATCCAGAGTGCATCAAACATGATTTTAGACCGTGTTTATGGAAAGAAAAGTGGTTATTTCTGTAGTTCAATTGCTGCAACTTGCTGAAAATTGGCCCTATCATCTAGTTTGAACAGTTATGTTTAAAACATTGTATCCAGAGTGCATCAAACATGATTTTAGACCGTGTTTATGGAAAGAAAAGTGGTTATTTCTGTAGTTCAATTGCTGCAACTTGGCCCTATCATCTAGTTTGAACAGTTATGTTTAAAACATTGTATCCAGAGTGCATCAAACATGATTTTAGACCGTGTTTATGGAAAGAAAAGTGGTTATTTCTGTAGTTCAATTGCTGCAACTTGGCACTATCATCTAGTTTGAACAGTTATGTTTAAAACATTGTATCCAGAGTGCATCAAACATGATTTTAGACCGGGTTTATGGAAAGAAAAGTGGTTAATTCTGTAGTTCAATTGCTGCAACTTGCTGAAAATTGGCCCTATCATCTAGTTTGAACAGTTATGTTTAAACATTGTATCCAGAGTGCATCAAACATGATTTTAGACCGTGTTTATGGAAAGAAAAGTGGTTATTTCTGTAGTTCAATTGCTGCAACTTGCTGAAAATTGGCCTTATCATCTAGTTTGAACAGTTATGTTTAAAACATTGTATCCAGAGTGCATCAAAGATGATTTTAGACCGTGTTTATGGAAAGAAAAGTGGTTATGTCTGTAGTTCAATTGCTGCAACTTGCTGAAAATTGGCCCTATCATCTAGTTTGAACAGTTATGTTTAAACATTGTATCCAGAGTGCATCAAACATGATTTTAGACCGTGTTTATGGAAAGAAAAGTGGTTATTTCTGTAGTTCAATTGCTGCAACTTGCTGAAAATTGGCCCTATCATCTAGTTTGAACAGTTATGTTTAAACATTGTATCCAGAGTGCATCAAACATGATTTTAGACCGTGTTTATGGAAAGAAAAGTGGTTATTTCTGTAGTTCAATTGCTGCAACTTGCTGAAAATTGGCCTTATCATCTAGTTTGAACAGTTATGTTTAAACATTGTATCCAGAGTGCATCAAACATGATTTTAGACCGTGTTTATGGAAAGAAAAGTGGTTATTTCTGTAGTTCAATTGCTGCAACTTGCTGAAAATTGGCCCTATCATCTAGTTTGAACAGTTATGTTTAAAACATTGTATCCAGAGTGCATCAAACATGATTTTAGACCGTGTTTATGGAAAGAAAAGTGGTTATTTCTGTAGTTCAATTGCTGCAACTTGGCCCTATCATCTAGTTTGAACAGTTATGTTTAAAACATTGTATCCAGAGTGCATCAAACATGATTTTAGACCGTGTTTATGGAAAGAAAAGTGGTTATTTCTGTAGTTCAATTGCTGCAACTTGGCACTATCATCTAGTTTGAACAGTTATGTTTAAAACATTGTATCCAGAGTGCATCAAACATGATTTTAGACCGGGTTTATGGAAAGAAAAGTGGTTAATTCTGTAGTTCAATTGCTGCAACTTGCTGAAAATTGGCCCTATCATCTAGTTTGAACAGTTATGTTTAAACATTGTATCCAGAGTGCATCAAACATGATTTTAGACCGTGTTTATGGAAAGAAAAGTGGTTATTTCTGTAGTTCAATTGCTGCAACTTGGCCCTATCATCTAGTTTGAACAGTTATGTTTAAAACATTGTATCCAGAGTGCATCAAACATGATTTTAGACCGTGTTTATGGAAAGAAAAGTGGTTATTTCTGTAGTTCAATTGCTGCAACTTGGCACTATCATCTAGTTTGAACAGTTATGTTTAAAACATTGTATCCAGAGTGCATCAAACATGATTTTAGACCGGGTTTATGGAAAGAAAAGTGGTTAATTCTGTAGTTCAATTGCTGCAACTTGCTGAAAATTGGCCCTATCATCTAGTTTGAACAGTTATGTTTAAACATTGTATCCAGAGTGCATCAAACATGATTTTAGACCGTGTTTATGGAAAGAAAAGTGGTTATTTCTGTAGTTCAATTGCTGCAACTTGCTGAAAATTGGCCTTATCATCTAGTTTGAACAGTTATGTTTAAAACATTGTATCCAGAGTGCATCAAAGATGATTTTAGACCGTGTTTATGGAAAGAAAAGTGGTTATGTCTGTAGTTCAATTGCTGCAACTTGCTGAAAATTGGCCCTATCATCTAGTTTGAACAGTTATGTTTAAACATTGTATCCAGAGTGCATCAAACATGATTTTAGACCGTGTTTATGGAAAGAAAAGTGGTTATTTCTGTAGTTCAATTGCTGCAACTTGCTGAAAATTGGCCCTATCATCTAGTTTGAACAGTTATGTTTAAACATTGTATCCAGAGTGCATCAAACATGATTTTAGACCGTGTTTATGGAAAGAAAAGTGGTTATTTCTGTAGTTCAATTGCTGCAACTTGCTGAAAATTGGCCTTATCATCTAGTTTGAACAGTTATGTTTAAACATTGTATCCAGAGTGCATCAAACATGATTTTAGACCGTGTTTATGGAAAGAAAAGTGGTTATTTCTGTAGTTCAATTGCTGCAACTTGCTGAAAATTGGCCCTATCATCTAGTTTGAACAGTTATGTTTAAAACATTGTATCCAGAGTGCATCAAACATGATTTTAGACCGTGTTTATGGAAAGAAAAGTGGTTATTTCTGTAGTTCAATTGCTGCAACTTGGCCCTATCATCTAGTTTGAACAGTTATGTTTAAAACATTGTATCCAGAGTGCATCAAACATGATTTTAGACCGTGTTTATGGAAAGAAAAGTGGTTATTTCTGTAGTTCAATTGCTGCAACTTGGCACTATCATCTAGTTTGAACAGTTATGTTTAAAACATTGTATCCAGAGTGCATCAAACATGATTTTAGACCGGGTTTATGGAAAGAAAAGTGGTTAATTCTGTAGTTCAATTGCTGCAACTTGCTGAAAATTGGCCCTATCATCTAGTTTGAACAGTTATGTTTAAACATTGTATCCAGAGTGCATCAAACATGATTTTAGACCGTGTTTATGGAAAGAAAAGTGGTTATTTCTGTAGTTCAATTGCTGCAACTTGCTGAAAATTGGCCTTATCATCTAGTTTGAACAGTTATGTTTAAAACATTGTATCCAGAGTGCATCAAAGATGATTTTAGACCGTGTTTATGGAAAGAAAAGTGGTTATGTCTGTAGTTCAATTGCTGCAACTTGCTGAAAATTGGCCCTATCATCTAGTTTGAACAGTTATGTTTAAACATTGTATCCAGAGTGCATCAAACATGATTTTAGACCGTGTTTATGGAAAGAAAAGTGGTTATTTCTGTAGTTCAATTGCTGCAACTTGCTGAAAATTGGCCCTATCATCTAGTTTGAACAGTTATGTTTAAACATTGTATCCAGAGTGCATCAAACATGATTTTAGACCGTGTTTATGGAAAGAAAAGTGGTTATTTCTGTAGTTCAATTGCTGCAACTTGCTGAAAATTGGCCTTATCATCTAGTTTGAACAGTTATGTTTAAAACATTGTATCCAGAGTGCATCAAAGATGATTTTAGACCGTGTTTATGGAAAGAAAAGTGGTTATGTCTGTAGTTCAATTGCTGCAACTTGCTGAAAATTGGCCCTATCATCTAGTTTGAACAGTTATGTTTAAAACATTGTATCCAGAGTGCATCAAACATGATTTTAGACCGTGTTTATGGAAAGAAAAGTGGTTATTTCTGTAGTTCAATTGCTGCAACTTGCTGAAAATTGGCCCTATCATCTAGTTTGAACAGTTATGTTTAAACATTGTATCCAGAGTGTATCAAACATGATTTTAGACCGTGTTTATGGAAAGAAAAGTGGTTATTTCTGTAGTTCAATTGCTGCAACTTGGCCCTATCATCTAGTTTGAACAGTTATGTTTAAAACATTGTATCCAGAGTGCATCAAACATGATTTTAGACCGGGTTTATGGAAAGAAAAGTGGTTAATTCTGTAGTTCAATTGCTGCAACTTGCTGAAAATTGGCCCTATCATCTAGTTTGAACAGTTATGTTTAAACATTGTATCCAGAGTGCATCAAACATGATTTTAGACCGTGTTTATGGAAAGAAAAGTGGTTATTTCTGTAGTTCAATTGCTGCAACTTGCTGAAAATTGGCCTTATCATCTAGTTTGAACAGTTATGTTTAAAACATTGTATCCAGAGTGCATCAAAGATGATTTTAGACCGTGTTTATGGAAAGAAAAGTGGTTATTTCTGTAGTTCAATTGCTGCAACTTGCTGAAAATTGGCCCTATCATCTAGTTTGAACAGTTATGTTTAAAACATTGTATCCAGAGTGCATCAAACATGATTTTAGACCGTGTTTATGGAAAGAAAAGTGGTTATTTCTGTATTTCAATTGCTGCAACTTGCTTAAAATTGGCCCTATCATCTAGTTTGAACAGTTATGTTAAACATTGTATCCAGAGTGCATCAAACATGATTTTAGACCGTGTTTATGGAAAGAAAAGTGGTTATTTCTGTAGTTCAATTGCTGCAACTTGCTGAAAATTGGCCCTATCATCTAGTTTGAACAGTTATGTTTAAAACATTGTATCCAGAGTGCATCAAACATGATTTTAGACCGTGTTTATGGAAAGAAAAGTGGTTATTTCTGTAGTTCAATTGCTGCAACTTGGCCCTATCATCTAGTTTGAACAGTTATGTTTAAAACATTGTATCCAGAGTGCATCAAACATGATTTTAGACCGTGTTTATGGAAAGAAAAGTGGTTATTTCTGTAGTTCAATTGCTGCAACTTGGCCCTATCATCTAGTTTGAACAGTTATGTTTAAAACATTGTATCCAGAGTGCATCAAACATGATTTTAGACCGGGTTTATGGAAAGAAAAGTGGTTAATTCTGTAGTTCAATTGCTGCAACTTGCTGAAAATTGGCCCTATCATCTAGTTTGAACAGTTATGTTTAAACATTGTATCCAGAGTGCATCAAACATGATTTTAGACCGTGTTTATGGAAAGAAAAGTGGTTATTTCTGTAGTTCAATTGCTGCAACTTGCTGAAAATTGGCCTTATCATCTAGTTTGAACAGTTATGTTTAAAACATTGTATCCAGAGTGCATCAAAGATGATTTTAGACCGTGTTTATGGAAAGAAAAGTGGTTATGTCTGTAGTTCAATTGCTGCAACTTGCTGAAAATTGGCCCTATCATCTAGTTTGAACAGTTATGTTTAAACATTGTATCCAGAGTGCATCAAACATGATTTTAGACCGTGTTTATGGAAAGAAAAGTGGTTATTTCTGTAGTTCAATTGCTGCAACTTGCTGAAAATTGGCCTTATCATCTAGTTTGAACAGTTATGTTTAAAACATTGTATCCAGAGTGCATCAAAGATGATTTTAGACCGTGTTTATGGAAAGAAAAGTGGTTATGTCTGTAGTTCAATTGCTGCAACTTGCTGAAAATTGGCCCTATCATCTAGTTTGAACAGTTATGTTTAAACATTGTATCCAGAGTGCATCAAACATGATTTTAGACCGTGTTTATGGAAAGAAAAGTGGTTATTTCTGTAGTTCAATTGCTGCAACTTGCTGAAAATTGGCCCTATCATCTAGTTTGAACAGTTATGTTTAAACATTGTATCCAGAGTGCATCAAACATGATTTTAGACCGTGTTTATGGAAAGAAAAGTGGTTATTTCTGTAGTTCAATTGCTGCAACTTGCTGAAAATTGGCCTTATCATCTAGTTTGAACAGTTATGTTTAAAACATTGTATCCAGAGTGCATCAAAGATGATTTTAGACCGTGTTTATGGAAAGAAAAGTGGTTATGTCTGTAGTTCAATTGCTGCAACTTGCTGAAAATTGGCCCTATCATCTAGTTTGAACAGTTATGTTTAAAACATTGTATCCAGAGTGCATCAAACATGATTTTAGACCGTGTTTATGGAAAGAAAAGTGGTTATTTCTGTAGTTCAATTGCTGCAACTTGCTGAAAATTGGCCCTATCATCTAGTTTGAACAGTTATGTTTAAACATTGTATCCAGAGTGTATCAAACATGATTTTAGACCGTGTTTATGGAAAGAAAAGTGGTTATTTCTGTAGTTCAATTGCTGCAACTTGGCCCTATCATCTAGTTTGAACAGTTATGTTTAAAACATTGTATCCAGAGTGCATCAAACATGATTTTAGACCGGGTTTATGGAAAGAAAAGTGGTTAATTCTGTAGTTCAATTGCTGCAACTTGCTGAAAATTGGCCCTATCATCTAGTTTGAACAGTTATGTTTAAACATTGTATCCAGAGTGCATCAAACATGATTTTAGACCGTGTTTATGGAAAGAAAAGTGGTTATTTCTGTAGTTCAATTGCTGCAACTTGCTGAAAATTGGCCTTATCATCTAGTTTGAACAGTTATGTTTAAAACATTGTATCCAGAGTGCATCAAAGATGATTTTAGACCGTGTTTATGGAAAGAAAAGTGGTTATTTCTGTAGTTCAATTGCTGCAACTTGCTGAAAATTGGCCCTATCATCTAGTTTGAACAGTTATGTTTAAAACATTGTATCCAGAGTGCATCAAACATGATTTTAGACCGTGTTTATGGAAAGAAAAGTGGTTATTTCTGTATTTCAATTGCTGCAACTTGCTTAAAATTGGCCCTATCATCTAGTTTGAACAGTTATGTTAAACATTGTATCCAGAGTGCATCAAACATGATTTTAGACCGTGTTTATGGAAAGAAAAGTGGTTATTTCTGTAGTTCAATTGCTGCAACTTGCTGAAAATTGGCCCTATCATCTAGTTTGAACAGTTATGTTTAAAACATTGTATCCAGAGTGCATCAAACATGATTTTAGACCGTGTTTATGGAAAGAAAAGTGGTTATTTCTGTAGTTCAATTGCTGCAACTTGGCCCTATCATCTAGTTTGAACAGTTATGTTTAAAACATTGTATCCAGAGTGCATCAAACATGATTTTAGACCGTGTTTATGGAAAGAAAAGTGGTTATTTCTGTAGTTCAATTGCTGCAACTTGGCCCTATCATCTAGTTTGAACAGTTATGTTTAAAACATTGTATCCAGAGTGCATCAAACATGATTTTAGACCGGGTTTATGGAAAGAAAAGTGGTTAATTCTGTAGTTCAATTGCTGCAACTTGCTGAAAATTGGCCCTATCATCTAGTTTGAACAGTTATGTTTAAACATTGTATCCAGAGTGCATCAAACATGATTTTAGACCGTGTTTATGGAAAGAAAAGTGGTTATTTCTGTAGTTCAATTGCTGCAACTTGCTGAAAATTGGCCTTATCATCTAGTTTGAACAGTTATGTTTAAAACATTGTATCCAGAGTGCATCAAAGATGATTTTAGACCGTGTTTATGGAAAGAAAAGTGGTTATGTCTGTAGTTCAATTGCTGCAACTTGCTGAAAATTGGCCCTATCATCTAGTTTGAACAGTTATGTTTAAACATTGTATCCAGAGTGCATCAAACATGATTTTAGACCGTGTTTATGGAAAGAAAAGTGGTTATTTCTGTAGTTCATTTGCTGCAACTTGCTGAAAATTGGCCCTATCATCTAGTTTGAACAGTTATGTTTAAACATTGTATCCAGAGTGCATCAAACATGATTTTAGACCGTGTTTATGGAAAGAAAAGTGGTTATTTCTGTAGTTCAATTGCTGCAACTTGCGGAAAATTGGCCTTATCATCTAGTTTGAACAGTTATGTTTAAAACATTGTATCCAGAGTGCATCAAAGATGATTTTAGACCGTGTTTATGGAAAGAAAAGTGGTTATGTCTGTAGTTCAATTGCTGCAACTTGCTGAAAATTGGCCCTATCATCTAGTTTGAACAGTTATGTTTAAACATTGTATCCAGAGTGCATCAAACATGATTTTAGACCGTGTTTATGGAAAGAAAAGTGGTTATTTCTGTAGTTCAATTGCTGCAACTTGCTGAAAATTGGCCCTATCATCTAGTTTGAACAGTTATGTTTAAAACATTGTATCCAGAGTGCATCAAACATGATTTTAGACCGTGTTTATGGAAAGAAAAGTGGTTATTTCTGTATTTCAATTGCTGCAACTTGCTGAAAATTGGCCCTATCATCTAGTTTGAACAGTTATGTTTAAAACATTGTATCCAGAGTGCATCAAACATGATTTTAGACCGTGTTTATGGAAAGAAAAGTGGTTATTTCTGTAGTTCAATTGCTGCAACTTGCTGAAAATTGGCCCTATCATCTAGTTTGAACAGTTATGTTTAAACATTGTATCCAGAGTGTATCAAACATGATTTTAGACCGTGTTTATGGAAAGAAAAGTGGTTATTTCTGTAGTTCAATTGCTGCAACTTGGCCCTATCATCTAGTTTGAACAGTTATGTTTAAAACATTGTATCCAGAGTGCATCAAACATGATTTTAGACCGGGTTTATGGAAAGAAAAGTGGTTAATTCTGTAGTTCAATTGCTGCAACTTGCTGAAAATTGGCCCTATCATCTAGTTTGAACAGTTATGTTTAAACATTGTATCCAGAGTGCATCAAACATGATTTTAGACCGTGTTTATGGAAAGAAAAGTGGTTATTTCTGTAGTTCAATTGCTGCAACTTGCTGAAAATTGGCCTTATCATCTAGTTTGAACAGTTATGTTTAAAACATTGTATCCAGAGTGCATCAAAGATGATTTTAGACCGTGTTTATGGAAAGAAAAGTGGTTATTTCTGTAGTTCAATTGCTGCAACTTGCTGAAAATTGGCCCTATCATCTAGTTTGAACAGTTATGTTTAAAACATTGTATCCAGAGTGCATCAAACATGATTTTAGACCGTGTTTATGGAAAGAAAAGTGGTTATTTCTGTATTTCAATTGCTGCAACTTGCTTAAAATTGGCCCTATCATCTAGTTTGAACAGTTATGTTAAACATTGTATCCAGAGTGCATCAAACATGATTTTAGACCGTGTTTATGGAAAGAAAAGTGGTTATTTCTGTAGTTCAATTGCTGCAACTTGCTGAAAATTGGCCCTATCATCTAGTTTGAACAGTTATGTTTAAAACATTGTATCCAGAGTGCATCAAACATGATTTTAGACCGTGTTTATGGAAAGAAAAGTGGTTATTTCTGTAGTTCAATTGCTGCAACTTGGCCCTATCATCTAGTTTGAACAGTTATGTTTAAAACATTGTATCCAGAGTGCATCAAACATGATTTTAGACCGTGTTTATGGAAAGAAAAGTGGTTATTTCTGTAGTTCAATTGCTGCAACTTGGCCCTATCATCTAGTTTGAACAGTTATGTTTAAAACATTGTATCCAGAGTGCATCAAACATGATTTTAGACCGGGTTTATGGAAAGAAAAGTGGTTAATTCTGTAGTTCAATTGCTGCAACTTGCTGAAAATTGGCCCTATCATCTAGTTTGAACAGTTATGTTTAAACATTGTATCCAGAGTGCATCAAACATGATTTTAGACCGTGTTTATGGAAAGAAAAGTGGTTATTTCTGTAGTTCAATTGCTGCAACTTGCTGAAAATTGGCCTTATCATCTAGTTTGAACAGTTATGTTTAAAACATTGTATCCAGAGTGCATCAAAGATGATTTTAGACCTTGTTTATGGAAAGAAAAGTGGTTATGTCTGTAGTTCAATTGCTGCAACTTGCTGAAAATTGGCCCTATCATCTAGTTTGAACAGTTATGTTTAAACATTGTATCCAGAGTGCATCAAACATGATTTTAGACCGTGTTTATGGAAAGAAAAGTGGTTATTTCTGTAGTTCATTTGCTGCAACTTGCTGAAAATTGGCCCTATCATCTAGTTTGAACAGTTATGTTTAAACATTGTATCCAGAGTGCATCAAACATGATTTTAGACCGTGTTTATGGAAAGAAAAGTGGTTATTTCTGTAGTTCAATTGCTGCAACTTGCGGAAAATTGGCCTTATCATCTAGTTTGAACAGTTATGTTTAAAACATTGTATCCAGAGTGCATCAAAGATGATTTTAGACCGTGTTTATGGAAAGAAAAGTGGTTATGTCTGTAGTTCAATTGCTGCAACTTGCTGAAAATTGGCCCTATCATCTAGTTTGAACAGTTATGTTTAAACATTGTATCCAGAGTGCATCAAACATGATTTTAGACCGTGTTTATGGAAAGAAAAGTGGTTATTTCTGTAGTTCAATTGCTGCAACTTGCTGAAAATTGGCCCTATCATCTAGTTTGAACAGTTATGTTTAAAACATTGTATCCAGAGTGCATCAAACATGATTTTAGACCGTGTTTATGGAAAGAAAAGTGGTTATTTCTGTATTTCAATTGCTGCAACTTGCTTAAAATTGGCCCTATCATCTAGTTTGAACAGTTATGTTAAACATTGTATCCAGAGTGCATCAAACATGATTTTAGACCGTGTTTATGGAAAGAAAAGTGGTTATTTCTGTAGTTCAATTGCTGCAACTTGCTGAAAATTGGCCCTATCATCTAGTTTGAACAGTTATGTTTAAAACATTGTATCCAGAGTGCATCAAACATGATTTTAGACCGTGTTTATGGAAAGAAAAGTGGTTATTTCTGTAGTTCAATTGCTGCAACTTGGCCCTATCATCTAGTTTGAACAGTTATGTTTAAAACATTGTATCCAGAGTGCATCAAACATGATTTTAGACCGTGTTTATGGAAAGAAAAGTGGTTATTTCTGTAGTTCAATTGCTGCAACTTGGCCCTATCATCTAGTTTGAACAGTTATGTTTAAAACATTGTATCCAGAGTGCATCAAACATGATTTTAGACTGGGTTTATGGAAAGAAAAGTGGTTAATTCTGTAGTTCAATTGCTGCAACTTGCTGAAAATTGGCCCTATCATCTAGTTTGAACAGTTATGTTTAAACATTGTATCCAGAGTGCATCAAACATGATTTTAGACCGTGTTTATGGAAAGAAAAGTGGTTATTTCTGTAGTTCAATTGCTGCAACTTGCTGAAAATTGGCCTTATCATCTAGTTTGAACAGTTATGTTTAAAACATTGTATCCAGAGTGCATCAAAGATGATTTTAGACCGTGTTTATGGAAAGAAAAGTGGTTATGTCTGTAGTTCAATTGCTGCAACTTGCTGAAAATTGGCCCTATCATCTAGTTTGAACAGTTATGTTTAAACATTGTATCCAGAGTGCATCAAACATGATTTTAGACCGTGTTTATGGAAAGAAAAGTGGTTATTTCTGTAGTTCATTTGCTGCAACTTGCTGAAAATTGGCCCTATCATCTAGTTTGAACAGTTATGTTGAAACATTGTATCCAGAGTGCATCAAACATGATTTTAGACCGTGTTTATGGAAAGAAAAGTGGTTATTTCTGTAGTTCAATTGCTGCAACTTGCGGAAAATTGGCCTTATCATCTAGTTTGAACAGTTATGTTTAAAACATTGTATCCAGAGTGCATCAAAGATGATTTTAGACCGTGTTTATGGAAAGAAAAGTGGTTATGTCTGTAGTTCAATTGCTGCAACTTGCTGAAAATTGGCACTATCATCTAGTTTGAACAGTTATGTTTAAACATTGTATCCAGAGTGCATCAAACATGATTTTAGACCGTGTTTATGGAAAGAAAAGTGGTTATTTCTGTAGTTCAATTGCTGCAACTTGCTGAAAATTGGCCTTATCATCTAGTTTGAACAGTTATGTTTAAAACATTGTATCCAGAGTGCATCAAAGATGATTTTAGACCGTGTTTATGGAAAGAAAAGTGGTTATGTCTGTAGTTCAATTGCTGCAACTTGCTGAAAATTGGCCCTATCATCTAGTTTGAACAGTTATGTTTAAACATTGTATCCAGAGTGCATCAAACATGATTTTAGACCGTGTTTATGGAAAGAAAAGTGGTTATTTCTGTAGTTCAATTGCTGCAACTTGCTGAAAATTGGCCTTATCATCTAGTTTGAACAGTTATGTTTAAAACATTGTATCCAGAGTGCATCAAAGATGATTTTAGACCGTGTTTATGGAAAGAAAAGTGGTTATGTCTGTAGTTCAATTGCTGCAACTTGCTGAAAATTGGCCCTATCATCTAGTTTGAACAGTTATGTTTAAACATTGTATCCAGAGTGCATCAAACATGATTTTAGACCGTGTTTATGGAAAGAAAAGTGGTTATTTCTGTAGTTCAATTGCTGCAACTTGGCCCTATCATCTAGTTTGAACAGTTATGTTTAAAACATTGTATCCAGAGTGCATCAAACATGATTTTAGACCGTGTTTATGGAAAGAAAAGTGGTTATTTCTGTAGTTCAATTGCTGCAACTTGCTGAAAATTGGCCCTATCATCTAGTTTGAACAGTTATGTTTAAAACATTGTATCCAGAGTGCATCAAACATGATTTTAGACCGTGTTTATGGAAAGAAAAGTGGTTATTTCTGTATTTCAATTGCTGCAACTTGCTGAAAATTGGCCCTATCATCTAGTTTGAACAGTTATGTTTAAACATTGTATCCAGAGTGCATCAAACATGATTTTAGACCGTGTTTATGGAAAGAAAAGTGGTTATTTCTGTAGTTCAATTGCTGCAACTTGCTGAAAATTGGCCCTATCATCTAGTTTGAACAGTTATGTTTAAAACATTGTATCCAGAGTGCATCAAACATGATTTTAGACCGTGTTTATGGAAAGAAAAGTGGTTATTTCTGTAGTTCAATTGCTGCAACTTGCTGAAAATTGGCCCTATCATCTAGTTTGAACAGTTATGTTTAAAACATTGTATCCAGAGTGCATCAAACATGATTTTAGACCGTGTTTATGGAAAGAAAAGTGGTTATGTCTGTAGTTCAATTGCTGCAACTTGCTGAAAATTGGCCCTATCATCTAGTTTGAACAGTTATGTTTAAACATTGTATCCAGAGTGCATCAAACATGATTTTAGACCGTGTTTATGGAAAGAAAAGTGGTTATTTCTGTAGTTCAATTGCTGCAACTTGGCCCTATCATCTAGTTTGAACAGTTATGTTTAAAACATTGTATCCAGAGTGCATCAAACATGATTTTAGACCGTGTTTATGGAAAGAAAAGTGGTTATTTCTGTAGTTCAATTGCTGCAACTTGCTGAAAATTGGCCCTATCATCTAGTTTGAACAGTTATGTTTAAACATTGTATCCAGAGTGCATCAAACATGATTTTAGACCGTGTTTATGGAAAGAAAAGTGGTTATTTCTGTAGTTCAATTGCTGCAACTTGCTGAAAATTGGCCCTATCATCTAGTTTGAACAGTTATGTTTAAACATTGTATCCAGAGTGCATCAAACATGATTTTAGACCGTGTTTATGGAAAGAAAAGTGGTTATTTCTGTAGTTCAATTGCTGCAACTTGCTGAAAATTGGCCCTATCATCTAGTTTGAACAGTTATGTTTAAACATTGTATCCAGAGTGCATCAAACATGATTTTAGACCGTGTTTATGGAAAGAAAAGTGGTTATTTCTGTAGTTCAATTGCTGCAACTTGCTGAAAATTGGCCTTATCATCTAGTTTGAACAGTTATGTTTAAAACATTGTATCCAGAGTGCATCAAACATGATTTTAGACCGTGTTTATGGAAAGAAAAGTGGTTATTTCTGTAGTTCAATTGCTGCAACTTGCTGAAAATTGGCCCTATCATCTAGTTTGAACAGTTATGTTTAAAACATTGTATCCAGAGTGCATCAAACATGATTTTAGACCGTGTTTATGGAAAGAAAAGTGGTTATTTCTGTAGTTCAATTGCTGCAACTTGCTGAAAATTGGCCCTATCATCTAGTTTGAACAGTTATGTTTAAACATTGTATCCAGAGTGTATCAAACATGATTTTAGACCGTGTTTATGGAAAGAAAAGTGGTTATTTCTGTAGTTCAATTGCTGCAACTTGGCCCTATCATCTAGTTTGAACAGTTATGTTTAAAACATTGTATCCAGAGTGCATCAAACATGATTTTAGACCGTGTTTATGGAAAGAAAAGTGGTTATTTCTGTAGTTCAATTGCTGCAACTTGCTGAAAATTGGCCCTATCATCTAGTTTGAACAGTTATGTTTAAAACATTGTATCCAGAGTGCATCAAACATGATTTTAGACCGTGTTTATGGAAAGAAAAGTGGTTATTTCTGTATTTCAATTGCTGCAACTTGCTGAAAATTGGCCCTATCATCTAGTTTGAACAGTTATGTTTAAACATTGTATCCAGAGTGTATCAAACATGATTTTAGACCGTGTTTATGGAAAGAAAAGTGGTTATTTCTGTAGTTCAATTGCTGCAACTTGGCCCTATCATCTAGTTTGAACAGTTATGTTTAAAACATTGTATCCAGAGTGCATCAAACATGATTTTAGACTGTGTTTATGGAAAGAAAAGTGGTTATTTCTGTAGTTCAATTGCTGCAACTTGCTGAAAATTGGCCCTATCATCTAGTTTGAACAGTTATGTTTAAACATTGTATCCAGAGTGCATCAAACATGATTTTAGACCGTGTTTATGGAAAGAAAAGTGGTTATTTCTGTAGTTCAATTGCTGCAACTTGGCCCTATCATCTAGTTTGAACAGTTATGTTTAAAACATTGTATCCAGAGTGCATCAAACATGATTTTAGACCGTGTTTATGGAAAGAAAAGTGGTTATTTCTGTAGTTCAATTGCTGCAACTTGCTGAAAATTGGCCCTATCATCTAGTTTGAACAGTTATGTTTAAAACATTGTATCCAGAGTGCATCAAACATGATTTTAGACCGTGTTTATGGAAAGAAAAGTGGTTATTTCTGTATTTCAATTGCTGCAACTTGCTGAAAATTGGCCCTATCATCTAGTTTGAACAGTTATGTTTAAACATTGTATCCAGAGTGCATCAAACATGATTTTAGACCGTGTTTATGGAAAGAAAAGTGGTTATTTCTGTAGTTCAATTGCTGCAACTTGCTGAAAATTGGCCCTATCATCTAGTTTGAACAGTTATGTTTAAAACATTGTATCCAGAGTGCATCAAACATGATTTTAGACCGTGTTTATGGAAAGAAAAGTGGTTATTTCTGTAGTTCAATTGCTGCAACTTGCTGAAAATTGGCCCTATCATCTAGTTTGAACAGTTATGTTTAAAACATTGTATCCAGAGTGCATCAAACATGATTTTAGACCGTGTTTATGGAAAGAAAAGTGGTTATGTCTGTAGTTCAATTGCTGCAACTTGCTGAAAATTGGCCCTATCATCTAGTTTGAACAGTTATGTTTAAACATTGTATCCAGAGTGCATCAAACATGATTTTAGACCGTGTTTATGGAAAGAAAAGTGGTTATTTCTGTAGTTCAATTGCTGCAACTTGGCCCTATCATCTAGTTTGAACAGTTATGTTTAAAACATTGTATCCAGAGTGCATCAAACATGATTTTAGACCGTGTTTATGGAAAGAAAAGTGGTTATTTCTGTAGTTCAATTGCTGCAACTTGCTGAAAATTGGCCCTATCATCTAGTTTGAACAGTTATGTTTAAACATTGTATCCAGAGTGCATCAAACATGATTTTAGACCGTGTTTATGGAAAGAAAAGTGGTTATTTCTGTAGTTCAATTGCTGCAACTTGCTGAAAATTGGCCCTATCATCTAGTTTGAACAGTTATGTTTAAACATTGTATCCAGAGTGCATCAAACATGATTTTAGACCGTGTTTATGGAAAGAAAAGTGGTTATTTCTGTAGTTCAATTGCTGCAACTTGCTGAAAATTGGCCCTATCATCTAGTTTGAACAGTTATGTTTAAAACATTGTATCCAGAGTGCATCAAACATGATTTTAGACCGTGTTTATGGAAAGAAAAGTGGTTATTTCTGTAGTTCAATTGCTGCAACTTGCTGAAAATTGGCCTTATCATCTAGTTTGAACAGTTATGTTTAAAACATTGTATCCAGAGTGCATCAAACATGATTTTAGACCGTGTTTATGGAAAGAAAAGTGGTTATTTCTGTAGTTCAATTGCTGCAACTTGCTGAAAATTGGCCCTATCATCTAGTTTGAACAGTTATGTTTAAAACATTGTATCCAGAGTGCATCAAACATGATTTTAGACCGTGTTTATGGAAAGAAAAGTGGTTATTTCTGTAGTTCAATTGCTGCAACTTGCTGAAAATTGGCCCTATCATCTAGTTTGAACAGTTATGTTTAAACATTGTATCCAGAGTGTATCAAACATGATTTTAGACCGTGTTTATGGAAAGAAAAGTGGTTATTTCTGTAGTTCAATTGCTGCAACTTGGCCCTATCATCTAGTTTGAACAGTTATGTTTAAAACATTGTATCCAGAGTGCATCAAACATGATTTTAGACCGTGTTTATGGAAAGAAAAGTGGTTATTTCTGTAGTTCAATTGCTGCAACTTGCTGAAAATTGGCCCTATCATCTAGTTTGAACAGTTATGTTTAAACATTGTATCCAGAGTGTATCAAACATGATTTTAGACCGTGTTTATGGAAAGAAAAGTGGTTATTTCTGTAGTTCAATTGCTGCAACTTGGCCCTATCATCTAGTTTGAACAGTTATGTTTAAAACATTGTATCCAGAGTGCATCAAACATGATTTTAGACTGTGTTTATGGAAAGAAAAGTGGTTATTTCTGTAGTTCAATTGCTGCAACTTGCTGAAAATTGGCCCTATCATCTAGTTTGAACAGTTATGTTTAAAACATTGTATCCAGAGTGCATCAAACATGATTTTAGACCGTGTTTATGGAAAGAAAAGTGGTTATTTCTGTATTTCAATTGCTGCAACTTGCTGAAAATTGGCCCTATCATCTAGTTTGAACAGTTATGTTTAAACATTGTATCCAGAGTGCATCAAACATGATTTTAGACCGTGTTTATGGAAAGAAAAGTGGTTATTTCTGTAGTTCAATTGCTGCAACTTGGCCCTATCATCTAGTTTGAACAGTTATGTTTAAAACATTGTATCCAGAGTGCATCAAACATGATTTTAGACCGTGTTTATGGAAAGAAAAGTGGTTATTTCTGTAGTTCAATTGCTGCAACTTGCTGAAAATTGGCCCTATCATCTAGTTTGAACAGTTATGTTTAAAACATTGTATCCAGAGTGCATCAAACATGATTTTAGACCGTGTTTATGGAAAGAAAAGTGGTTATTTCTGTAGTTCAATTGCTGCAACTTGGCCCTATCATCTAGTTTGAACAGTTATGTTTAAAACATTGTATCCAGAGTGCATCAAACATGATTTTAGACCGTGTTTATGGAAAGAAAAGTGGTTATTTATGTAGTTCAATTGCTGCAACTTGCTGAAAATTGGCCCTATCATCTAGTTTGAACAGTTATGTTTAAAACATTGTATCCAGAGTGCATCAAACATGATTTTAGACTGTGTTTATGGAAAGAAAAGTGGTTATTTCTGTAGTTCAATTGCTGCAACTTGCTGAAAATTGGCCCTATCATCTAGTTTGAACAGTTATGTTTAAAACATTGTATCCAGAGTGCATCAAACATGATTTTAGACCGTGTTTATGGAAAGAAAAGTGGTTATTTCTATATTTCAATTGCTGCAACTTGCTGAAAATTGGCCCTATCATCTAGTTTGAACAGTTATGTTTAAACATTGTATCCAGAGTGCATCAAACATGATTTTAGACCGTGTTTATGGAAAGAAAAGTGGTTATTTCTGTAGTTCAATTGCTGCAACTTGCTGAAAATTGGCCCTATCATCTAGTTTGAACAGTTATGTTTAAAACATTGTATCCAGAGTGCATCAAACATGATTTTAGACCGTGTTTATGGAAAGAAAAGTGGTTATTTATGTAGTTCAATTGCTGCAACTTGCTGAAAATTGGCCCTATCATCTAGTTTGAACAGTTATGTTTAAAACATTGTATCCAGAGTGCATCAAACATGATTTTAGACTGTGTTTATGGAAAGAAAAGTGGTTATTTCTGTAGTTCAATTGCTGCAACTTGCTGAAAATTGGCCCTATCATCTAGTTTGAACAGTTATGTTTAAACATTGTATCCAGAGTGCATCAAACATGATTTTAGACTGTGTTTATGGAAAGAAAAGTGGTTATTTCTGTATTTCAATTGCTGCAACTTGCTGAAAATTGGCCCTATCATCTAGTTTGAACAGTTATGTTTAAAACATTGTATCCAGAGTGCATCAAACATGATTTTAGACCGTGTTTATGGAAAGAAAAGTGGTTATTTATGTAGTTCAATTGCTGCAACTTGCTGAAAATTGGCCCTATCATCTAGTTTGAACAGTTATGTTTAAAACATTGTATCCAGAGTGCATCAAACATGATTTTAGACTGTGTTTATGGAAAGAAAAGTGGTTATTTCTGTAGTTCAATTGCTGCAACTTGCTGAAAATTGGCCCTATCATCTAGTTTGAACAGTTATGTTTAAAACATTGTATCCAGAGTGCATCAAACATGATTTTAGACCGTGTTTATGGAAAGAAAAGTGGTTATTTCTGTATTTCAATTGCTGCAACTTGCTGAAAATTGGCCCTATCATCTAGTTTGAACAGTTATGTTTAAACATTGTATCCAGAGTGCATCAAACATGATTTTAGACCGTGTTTATGGAAAGAAAAGTGGTTATTTCTGTAGTTCAATTGCTGCAACTTGCTGAAAATTGGCCCTATCATCTAGTTTGAACAGTTATGTTTAAAACATTGTATCCAGAGTGCATCAAACATGATTTTAGACCGTGTTTATGGAAAGAAAAGTGGTTATTTCTGTAGTTCAATTGCTGCAACTTGGCCCTATCATCTAGTTTGAACAGTTATGTTTAAAACATTGTATCCAGAGTGCATCAAACATGATTTTAGACCGGGTTTATGGAAAGAAAAGTGGTTATTTCTGTAGTTCAATTGCTGCAACTTGCTGAAAATTGGCCCTATCATCTAGTTTGAACAGTTATGTTTAAACATTGTATCCAGAGTGCATCAAACATGATTTTAGACCGTGTTTATGGAAAGAAAAGTGGTTATTTCTGTAGTTCAATTGCTGCAACTTGCTGAAAATTGGCCTTATCATCTAGTTTGAACAGTTATGTTTAAAACATTGTATCCAGAGTGCATCAAAGATGATTTTAGACCGTGTTTATGGAAAGAAAAGTTGTTATTTCTGTAGTTCAATTGCTGCAACTTAATGAAAATTCGCCCTATCATCTAGTTTGAACAGTTATGTTTAAACATTGTATCCAGAGTGCATCAAACATGATTTTAGACCGTGTTTATGGAAAGAAAAGTGGTTATTTCTGTAGTTCAATTGCTGCAACTTGCTGAAAATTGGCCTTATCATCTAGTTTGAACAGTTATGTTTAAAACATTGTATCCAGAGTGCATCAAAGATGATTTTAGACCGTGTTTATGGAAAGAAAAGTGGTTATGTCTGTAGTTCAATTGCTGCAACTTGCTGAAAATTGGCCCCATCATATAGTTTGAACAGTTATTTTTAAAACATTGTATCCAGAGTGCATCAAACATGATTTTAGACCGTGTTTATGGAAAGAAAAGTGGTTATTTCTGTAGTTCAATTGCTGCAACTTGCTGAAAATTGGCCCTATCATCTAGTTTGAACAGTTATGTTTAAACATTGTATCCAGAGTGCATCAAACATGATTTTAGACCGTGTTTATGGAAAGAAAAGTGGTTATTTCTGTAGTTCAAAAGCTGCAACTTGCTGAAAATTGGCCTTATCATCTAGTTTGAACAGTTATGTTTAAAACATTGTATCCAGAGTGCATCAAAGATGATTTTAGACCGTGTTTATGGAAAGAAAAGTTGTTATTTCTGTAGTTCAATTGCTGCAACTTGCTGAAAATTGGCCCTATCATCTAGTTTGAACAGTTATGTTTAAACAATGTATCCAGAGTGCATCAAACATGATTTTAGACCGTGTTTATGGAAAGAAAAGTGGTTATTTCTGTAGTTCAATTGCTGCAACTTGCTGAAAATTGGCCTTATCATCTAGTTTGAACAGTTATGTTTAAAACATTGTATCCAGAGTGCATCAAAGATGATTTTAGACCGTGTTTATGGAAAGAAAAGTGGTTATGTCTGTAGTTCAATTGCTGCAACTTGCTGAAAATTGGCCCTATCATCTAGTTTGAACAGTTATGTTTAAACATTGTATCCAGAGTGCATCAAACATGATTTTAGACCGTGTTTATGGAAAGAAAAGTGGTTATTTCTGTAGTTCAATTGCTGCAACTTGCTGAAAATTGGCCTTATCATCTAGTTTGAACAGTTATGTTTAAAACATTGTATCCAGAGTGCATCAAAGATGATTTTAGACCGTGTTTATGGAAAGAAAAGTGGTTATGTCTGTAGTTCAATTGCTGCAACTTGCTGAAAATTGGCCCCATCATCTAGTTTGAACAGTTATTTTTAAAACATTGTATCCAGAGTGCATCAAACATGATTTTAGACCGTGTTTGTGGAAAGAAAAGTGGTTATTTCTGTAGTTCAATTGCTGCAACTTGCTGAAAATTGGCCTTATCATCTAGTTTGAACAGTTATGTTTAAAACATTGTATCCAGAGTGCATCAAACATGATTTTAGACCGTGTTTATGGAAAGAAAAGTGGTTATGTCTGTAGTTCAATTGCTGCAACTTGCTGAAAATTGGCCCTATCATCTAGTTTGAACAGTTATGTTTAAACATTGTATCCAGAGTGCATCAAACATGATTTTAGACCGTGTTTATGGAAAGAAAAGTGGTTATTTCTGTAGTTCAATTGCTGCAACTTGCTGAAAATTGGCCTTATCATCTAGTTTGAACAGTTATGTTTAAAACATTGTATCCAGAGTGCATCAAAGATGATTTTAGACCGTGTTTATGGAAAGAAAAGTGGTTATGTCTGTAGTTCAATTGCTGCAACTTGCTGAAAATTGGCCCCATCATCTAGTTTGAACAGTTATTTTTAAAACATTGTATCCAGAGTGCATCAAACATGATTTTAGACCGTGTTTATGGAAAGAAAATTGGTTATTTCTGTAGTTCAATTGCTGCAACTTGCTGAAAATTGGCCCTATCATCTAGTTTGAACAGTTATGTTTAAACATTGTATCCAGAGTGCATCAAACATGATTTTAGACCGTGTTTATGGAAAGAAAAGTTGTTATTTCTGTAGTTCAATTGCTGCAACTTGCTGAAAATTGGCCCTATCATCTAGTTTGAACAGTTATGTTTAAACATTGTATCCAGAGTGCATCAAACATGATTTTAGACCGTGTTTATGGAAAGAAAAGTGGTTATTTCTGTAGTTCAATTGCTGCAACTTGCTGAAAATTGGCCTTATCATCTAGTTTGAACAGTTATGTTTAAAACATTGTATCCAGAGTGCATCAAAGATGATTTTAGACCGTGTTTATGGAAAGAAAAGTGGTTATGTCTGTAGTTCAATTGCTGCAACTTGCTGAAAATTGGCCCCATCATCTAGTTTGAACAGTTATTTTTAAAACATTGTATCCAGAGTGCATCAAACATGATTTTAGACCGTGTTTATGGAAAGAAAATTGGTTATTTCTGTAGTTCAATTGCTGCAACTTGCTGAAAATTGGCCCTATCATCTAGTTTGAACAGTTATGTTTAAACATTGTATCCAGAGTGCATCAAACATGATTTTAGACCGTGTTTATGGAAAGAAAAGTTGTTATTTCTGTAGTTCAATTGCTGCAACTTGCTGAAAATTGGCCCTATCATCTAGTTTGAACAGTTATGTTTAAACATTGTATCCAGAGTGCATCAAAGATGATTTTAGACCGTGTTTATGGAAAGAAAAGTGGTTATTTCTGTAGTTCAATTGCTGCAACTTGCTGAAAATTGGCCTTATCATCTAGTTTGAACAGTTATGTTTAAAACATTGTATCCAGAGTGCATCAAAGATGATTTTAGACCGTGTTTATGGAAAGAAAAGTGGTTATGTCTGTAGTTCAATTGCTGCAACTTGCTGAAAATTGGCCCCATCATCTAGTTTGAACAGTTATTTTTAAAACATTGTATCCAGAGTGCATCAAACATGATTTTAGACCGTGTTTATGGAAAGAAAATTGGTTATTTCTGTAGTTCAATTGCTGCAACTTGCTGAAAATTGGCCCTATCATCTAGTTTGAACAGTTATGTTTAAACATTGTATCCAGAGTGCATCAAACATGATTTTAGACCGTGTTTATGGAAAGAAAAGTTGTTATTTCTGTAGTTCAATTGCTGCAACTTGCTGAAAATTGGCCCTATCATCTAGTTTGAACAGTTATGTTTAAACATTGTATCCAGAGTGCATCAAACATGATTTTAGACCGTGTTTATGGAAAGAAAAGTGGTTATTTCTGTAGTTCAATTGCTGCAACTTGCTGAAAATTGGCCTTATCATCTAGTTTGAACAGTTATGTTTAAAACATTGTATCCAGAGTGCATCAAAGATGATTTTAGACCGTGTTTATGGAAAGAAAAGTGGTTATGTCTGTAGTTCAATTGCTGCAACTTGCTGAAAATTGGCCCTATCATCTAGTTTGAACAGTTATGTTTAAACATTGTATCCAGAGTGCATCAAAGATGATTTTAGACCGTGTTTATGGAAAGAAAAGTTGTTATTTCTGTAGTTCAATTGCTGCAACTTGCTGAAAATTGGCCCTATCATCTAGTTTGAACAGTTATGTTTAAACATTGTATCCAGAGTGCATCAAACATGATTTTAGACCGTGTTTATGGAAAGAAAAGTGGTTATTTCTGTAGTTCAATTGCTGCAACTTGCTGAAAATTGGCCTTATCATCTAGTTTGAACAGTTATGTTTAAAACATTGTATCCAGAGTGCATCAAAGATGATTTTAGACCGTGTTTATGGAAAGAAAAGTGGTTATGTCTGTAGTTCAATTGCTGCAACTTGCTGAAAATTGGCCCTATCATCTAGTTTGAACAGTTATGTTTAAACATTGTATCCAGAGTGCATCAAACATGATTTTAGACCGTGTTTATGGAAAGAAAAGTGGTTATTTCTGTAGTTCAATTGCTGCAACTTGCTGAAAATTGGCCTTATCATCTAGTTTGAACAGTTATGTTTAAAACATTGTATCCAGAGTGCATCAAAGATGATTTTAGACCGTGTTTATGGAAAGAAAAGTGGTTATGTCTGTAGTTCAATTGCTGCAACTTGCTGAAAATTGGCCCCATCATCTAGTTTGAACAGTTATTTTTAAAACATTGTATCCAGAGTGCATCAAACATGATTTTAGACCGTGTTTATGGAAAGAAAATTGGTTATTTCTGTAGTTCAATTGCTGCAACTTGCTGAAAATTGGCCCTATCATCTAGTTTGAACAGTTATGTTTAAACATTGTATCCAGAGTGCATCAAACGTGATTTTAGACCGTGTTTATGGAAAGAAAAGTTGTTATTTCTGTAGTTCAATTGCTGCAACTTGCTGAAAATTGGCCCTATCATCTAGTTTGAACAGTTATGTTTAAACATTGTATCCAGAGTGCATCAAACATGATTTTAGACCGTGTTTATGGAAAGAAAAGTGGTTATTTCTGTAGTTCAATTGCTGCAACTTGCTGAAAATTGGCCTTATCATCTAGTTTGAACAGTTATGTTTAAAACATTGTATCCAGAGTGCATCAAAGATGATTTTAGACCGTGTTTATGGAAAGAAAAGTTGTTATTTCTGTAGTTCAATTGCTGCAACTTGCTGAAAATTGGCCTTATCATCTAGTTTGAACAGTTATGTTTAAAACATTGTATCCAGAGTGCATCAAAGATGATTTTAGACCGTGTTTATGGAAAGAAAAGTGGTTATGTCTGTAGTTCAATTGCTGCAACTTGCTGAAAATTGGCCCCATCATCTAGTTTGAACAGTTATTTTTAAAACATTGTATCCAGAGTGCATCAAACATGATTTTAGACCGTGTTTATGGAAAGAAAAGTGGTTATTTCTGTAGTTCAATTGCTGCAACTTGCTGAAAATTGGCCTTATCATCTAGTTTGAACAGTTATGTTTAAAACATTGTATCCAGAGTGCATCAAAGATGATTTTAGACCGTGTTTATGGAAAGAAAAGTGGTTATGTCTGTAGTTCAATTGCTGCAACTTGCTGAAAATTGGCCCCATCATCTAGTTTGAACAGTTATTTTTAAAACATTGTATCCAGAGTGCATCAAACATGATTTTAGACCGTGTTTATGGAAAGAAAAGTGGTTATTTCTGTAGTTCAATTGCTGCAACTTGCTGAAAATTGGCCCTATCATCTAGTTTGAACAGTTATGTTTAAAACATTGTATCCAGAGTGCATCAAAGATGATTTTAGACCGTGTTTATGGAAAGAAAGTGGTTATTTCTGTAGTTCAATTGCTGCAACTTGCTGAAAATTGGCCCTATCATCTAGTTTGAACAGTTATGTTTAAAACATTGTATCCAGAGTGCATCAAACATGATTTTAGACCGTGTTTATGGAAAGAAAAGTGGTTATTTCTGTAGTTCAATTGCTGCAACTTGCTGAAAATTGGCCTTATCATCTAGTTTGAACAGTTATGTTTAAAACATTGTATCCAGAGTGCATCAAAGATGATTTTAGACCGTGTTTATGGAAAGAAAAGTGGTTATGTCTGTAGTTCAATTGCTGCAACTTGCTGAAAATTGGCCCCATCATCTAGTTTGAACAGTTATTTTTAAAACATTGTATCCAGAGTGCATCAAACATGATTTTAGACCGTGTTTATGGAAAGAAAAGTGGTTATTTCTGTAGTTCAATTGCTGCAACTTGCTGAAAATTGGCCCTATCATCTAGTTTGAACAGTTATGTTTAAAACATTGTATCCAGAGTGCATCAAAGATGATTTTAGACCGTGTTTATGGAAAGAAAGTGGTTATTTCTGTAGTTCAATTGCTGCAACTTGCTGAAAATTGGCCCTATCATCTAGTTTGAACAGTTATGTTTAAAACATTGTATCCAGAGTGCATCAAAGATGATTTTAGAACGTGTTTATGGAAAGAAAGTGGTTATTTCTGTAGTTCAATTGCTGCAACTTGCTGAAAATTGGCCCCATCATCTAGTTTGAACAGTTATTTTTAAAACATTGTATCCAGAGTGCATCAAACATGATTTTAGACCGTGTTTATGGAAAGAAAAGTGGTTATTTCTGTAGTTCAATTGCTGCAACTTGCTGAAAATTGGCCCTATCATCTAGTTTGAACAGTTATGTTTAAAACATTGTATCCAGAGTGCATCAAAGATGATTTTAGACCGTGTTTATGGAAAGAAAGTGGTTATTTCTGTAGTTCAATTGCTGCAACTTGCTGAAAATTGGCCCTATCATCTAGTTTGAACAGTTATGTTTAGAACATTGTATCCAGAGTGCATCAAAGATGATTTTAGACCGTGTTTATGGAAAGAAAAGTGGTTATTTCTGTAGTTCAATTGCTGCAACTTGCTGAAAATTGGCCCTATCATCTAGTTTGAACAGTTATGTTTAAAACATTGTATCCAGAGTGCATCAAACATGATTTTAGACCGTGTTTATGGAAAGAAAAGTGGTTATTTCTGTAGTTCAATTGCTGCAACTTGCTGAAAATTGGCCTTATCATCTAGTTTGAACAGTTATGTTTAAAACATTGTATCCAGAGTGCATCAAAGATGATTTTAGACCGTGTTTATGGAAAGAAAAGTGGTTATGTCTGTAGTTCAATTGCTGCAACTTGCTGAAAATTGGCCCCATCATCTAGTTTGAACAGTTATTTTTAAAACATTGTATCCAGAGTGCATCAAACATGATTTTAGACCGTGTTTATGGAAAGAAAAGTGGTTATTTCTGTAGTTCAATTGCTGCAACTTGCTGAAAATTGGCCCTATCATCTAGTTTGAACAGTTATGTTTAAAACATTGTATCCAGAGTGCATCAAAGATGATTTTAGACCGTGTTTATGGAAAGAAAGTGGTTATTTCTGTAGTTCAATTGCTGCAACTTGCTGAAAATTGGCCCTATCATCTAGTTTGAACAGTTATGTTTAAAACATTGTATCCAGAGTGCATCAAAGATGATTTTAGACCGTGTTTATGGAAAGAAAAGTGGTTATTTCTGTAGTTCAATTGCTGCAACTTGCTGAAAATTGGCCCTATCATCTAGTTTGAACAGTTATGTTTAAAACATTGTATCCAGAGTGCATCAAACATGATTTTAGACCGTGTTTATGGAAAGAAAAGTGGTTATTTCTGTAGTTCAATTGCTGCAACTTGCTGAAAATTGGCCTTATCATCTAGTTTGAACAGTTATGTTTAAAACATTGTATCCAGAGTGCATCAAAGATGATTTTAGACCGTGTTTATGGAAAGAAAAGTGGTTATGTCTGTAGTTCAATTGCTGCAACTTGCTGAAAATTGGCCCCATCATCTAGTTTGAACAGTTATTTTTAAAACATTGTATCCAGAGTGCATCAAACATGATTTTAGACCGTGTTTATGGAAAGAAAAGTGGTTATTTCTGTAGTTCAATTGCTGCAACTTGCTGAAAATTGGCCCTATCATCTAGTTTGAACAGTTATGTTTAAAACATTGTATCCAGAGTGCATCAAAGATGATTTTAGACCGTGTTTATGGAAAGAAAGTGGTTATTTCTGTAGTTCAATTGCTGCAACTTGCTGAAAATTGGCCCTATCATCTAGTTTGAACAGTTATGTTTAAAACATTGTATCCAGAGTGCATCAAACATGATTTTAGACCGTGTTTATGGAAAGAAAAGTGGTTATTTCTGTAGTTCAATTGCTGCAACTTGCTGAAAATTGGCCTTATCATCTAGTTTGAACAGTTATGTTTAAAACATTGTATCCAGAGTGCATCAAAGATGATTTTAGACCGTGTTTATGGAAAGAAAAGTGGTTATGTCTGTAGTTGAATTGCTGCAACTTGCTGAAAATTGGCCCCATCATCTAGTTTGAATAGTTATTTTTAAAACATTGTATCCAGAGTGCATCAAACATGATTTTAGACCGTGTTTATGGAAAGAAAAGTGGTTATTTCTGTAGTTCAATTGCTGCAACTTGCTGAAAATTGGCCCTATCATCTAGTTTGAACAGTTATGTTTAAAACATTGTATCCAGAGTGCATCAAAGATGATTTTAGACCGTGTTTATGGAAAGAAAGTGGTTATTTCTGTAGTTCAATTGCTGCAACTTGCTGAAAATTGGCCCTATCATCTAGTTTGAACAGTTATGTTTAAAACATTGTATCCAGAGTGCATCAAAGATGATTTTAGACCGTGTTTATGGAAAGAAAAGTGGTTATTTCTGTAGTTCAATTGCTGCAACTTGCTGAAAATTGGCCCTATCATCTAGTTTGAACAGTTATGTTTAAAACATTGTATCCAGAGTGCATCAAACATGATTTTAGACCGTGTTTATGGAAAGAAAAGTGGTTATTTCTGTAGTTCAATTGCTGCAACTTGCTGAAAATTGGCCTTATCATCTAGTTTGAACAGTTATGTTTAAAACATTGTATCCAGAGTGCATCAAAGATGATTTTAGACCGTGTTTATGGAAAGAAAAGTGGTTATGTCTGTAGTTCAATTGCTGCAACTTGCTGAAAATTGGCCCTATCATCTAGTTTGAACAGTTATGTTTAAAACATTGTATCCAGAGTGCATCAAAGATGATTTTAGACCGTGTTTATGGAAAGAAAGTGGTTATTTCTGTAGTTCAATTGCTGCAACTTGCTGAAAATTGGCCCTATCATCTAGTTTGAACAGTTATGTTTAAAACATTGTATCCAGAGTGCATCAAAGATGATTTTAGACCGTGTTTATGGAAAGAAAAGTGGTTATTTCTGTAGTTCAATTGCTGCAACTTGCTGAAAATTGGCCCTATCATCTAGTTTGAACAGTTATGTTTAAAACATTGTATCCAGAGTGCATCAAACATGATTTTAGACCGTGTTTATGGAAAGAAAAGTGGTTATTTCTGTAGTTCAATTGCTGCAACTTGGCCCTATCATCTAGTTTGAACAGTTATGTTTAAAACATTGTATCCAGAGTGCATCAAACATGATTTTAGACCGTGTTTATGGAAAGAAAAGTGGTTATTTCTGTAGTTCAATTGCTGCAACTTGCTGAAAATTGGCCCTATCATCTAGTTTGAACAGTTATGTTTAAAACATTGTATCCAGAGTGCATCAAACATGATTTTAGACCGTGTTTATGGAAAGAAAAGTGGTTATTTCTGTAGTTCAATTGCTGCAACTTGCTGAAAATTGGCCCTATCATCTAGTTTGAACAGTTATGTTTAAAACATTGTATCCAGAGTGCATCAAAGATGATTTTAGACCGTGTTCATGGAAAGAAAGTGGTTATTTCTGTAGTTCAATTGCTGCAACTTGCTGAAAATTGGCCCTATCATCTAGTTTGAACAGTTATGTTTAAAACATTGTATCCAGAGTGCATCAAACATGATTTTAGACCGTGTTTATGGAAAGAAAAGTGGTTGTTTCTGTAGTTCAATTGCTGCAACTTGGCCCTATCATCTAGTTTGAACAGTTATGTTTAAAACATTGTATCCAGAGTGCATCAAAGATGATTTTAGACCGTGTTTATGGAAAGAAAAGTGGTTATGTCTGTAGTTCAATTGCTGCAACTTGCTGAAAATTGGCCTCATCATCTAGTTTGAACAGTTATGTTTAAAACATTGTATCCAGAGTGCATCAAAGATGATTTTAGACCGTGTTTATGGAAAGAAAAGTGGTTATGTCTGTAGTTCAATTGCTGCAACTTGCTGAAAATTGGCCCCATCATCTAGTTTGAACAGTTATTTTTAAAACATTGTATCCAGAGTGCATCAAACATGATTTTAGACCGTGTTTATGGAAAGAAAATTGGTTATTTCTGTAGTTCAATTGCTGCAACTTGCTGAAAATTGGCCCTATCATCTAGTTTGAACAGTTATGTTTAAACATTGTATCCAGAGTGCATCAAACATGATTTTAGACCGTGTTTATGGAAAGAAAAGTTGTTATTTCTGTAGTTCAATTGCTGCAACTTGCTGAAAATTGGCCCTATCATCTAGTTTGAACAGTTATGTTTAAACATTGTATCCAGAGTGCATCAAACATGATTTTAGACCGTGTTTATGGAAAGAAAAGTGGTTATTTCTGTAGTTCAATTGCTGCAACTTGCTGAAAATTGGCCTTATCATCTAGTTTGAACAGTTATGTTTAAAACATTGTATCCAGAGTGCATCAAAGATGATTTTAGACCGTGTTTATGGAAAGAAAAGTGGTTATGTCTGTAGTTCAATTGCTGCAACTTGCTGAAAATTGGCCCTATCATCTAGTTTGAACAGTTATGTTTAAACATTGTATCCAGAGTGCATCAAAGATGATTTTAGACCGTGTTTATGGAAAGAAAAGTGGTTATTTCTGTAGTTCAATTGCTGCAACTTGCTGAAAATTGGCCTTATCATCTAGTTTGAACAGTTATGTTTAAAACATTGTATCCAGAGTGCATCAAAGATGATTTTAGACCGTGTTTATGGAAAGAAAAGTGGTTATGTCTGTAGTTCAATTGCTGCAACTTGCTGAAAATTGGCCCCATCATCTAGTTTGAACAGTAATTTTTAAAACATTGTATCCAGAGTGCATCAAACATGATTTTAGACCGTGTTTATGGAAAGAAAATTGGTTATTTCTGTAGTTCAATTGCTGCAACTTGCTGAAAATTGGCCCTATCATCTAGTTTGAACAGTTATGTTTAAACATTGTATCCAGAGTGCATCAAACATGATTTTAGACCGTGTTTATGGAAAGAAAAGTTGTTATTTCTGTAGTTCAATTGCTGCAACTTGCTGAAAATTGGCCCTATCATCTAGTTTGAACAGTTATGTTTAAACATTGTATCCAGAGTGCATCAAACATGATTTTAGACCGTGTTTATGGAAAGAAAAGTGGTTATTTCTGTAGTTCAATTGCTGCAACTTGCTGAAAATTGGCCTTATCATCTAGTTTGAACAGTTATGTTTAAAACATTGTATCCAGAGTGCATCAAAGATGATTTTAGACCGTGTTTATGGAAAGAAAAGTGGTTATGTCTGTAGTTCAATTGCTGCAACTTGCTGAAAATTGGCCCTATCATCTAGTTTGAACAGTTATGTTTAAACATTGTATCCAGAGTGCATCAAACATGATTTTAGACCGTATTTATGGAAATAAAAGTGGTTATTTCTGTAGTTCAATTGCTGCAACTTGCTGAAAATTGGCCTTATCATCTAGTTTGAACAGTTATGTTTAAAACATTGTATCCAGAGTGCATCAAAGATGATTTTAGACCGTGTTTATGGAAAGAAAAGTGGTTATGTCTGTAGTTCAATTGCTGCAACTTGCTGAAAATTGGCCCCATCATCTAGTTTGAACAGTTATTTTTAAAACATTGTATCCAGAGTGCATCAAACATGATTTTAGACCGTGTTTATGGAAAGAAAAGTGGTTATTTCTGTAGTTCAATTGCTGCAACTTGCTGAAAATTGGCCCTATCATCTAGTTTGAACAGTTATGTTTAAACATTGTATCCAGAGTGCATCAAACATGATTTTAGACCGTGGTTATTTCTGTAGTTCAATTGCTGCAACTTGCTGAAAATTGGCCCTATCATCTAGTTTGAACAGTTATGTTTAAAACATTGTATCCAGAGTGCATCAAAGATGATTTTAGACCGTGTTTATGGAAAGAAAAGTGGTTATTTCTGTAGTTCAATTGCTGCAACTTGCTGAAAATTGGCCCTATCATCTAGTTTGAACAGTTATGTTTAAAACATTGTATCCAGAGTGCATCAAACATGATTTTAGACCGTGTTTATGGAAAGAAAAGTGGTTATTTCTGTAGTTCAATTGCTGCAACTTGCTGAAAATTGGCCTTATCATCTAGTTTGAACAGTTATGTTTAAAACATTGTATCCAGAGTGCATCAAAGATGATTTTAGACCGTGTTTATGGAAAGAAAAGTGGTTATGTCTGTAGTTCAATTGCTGCAACTTGCTGAAAATTGGCCCCATCATCTAGTTTGAACAGTTATTTTTAAAACATTGTATCCAGAGTGCATCAAACATGATTTTAGACCGTGTTTATGGAAAGAAAAGTGGTTATTTCTGTAGTTCAATTGCTGCAACTTGCTGAAAATTGGCCCTATCATCTAGTTTGAACAGTTATGTTTAAAACATTGTATCCAGAGTGCATCAAAGATGATTTTAGACCGTGTTTATGGAAAGAAAGTGGTTATTTCTGTAGTTCAATTGCTGCAACTTGCTGAAAATTGGCCCTATCATCTAGTTTGAACAGTTATGTTTAAAACATTGTATCCAGAGTGCATCAAAGATGATTTTAGACCGTGTTTATGGAAAGAAAAGTGGTTATGTCTGTAGTTCAATTGCTGCAACTTGCTGAAAATTGGCCCCATCATCTAGTTTGAACAGTTATTTTTAAAACATTGTATCCAGAGTGCATCAAACATGATTTTAGACCGTGTTTATGGAAAGAAAAGTGGTTATTTCTGTAGTTCAATTGCTGCAACTTGCTGAAAATTGGCCCTATCATCTAGTTTGAACAGTTATGTTTAAAACATTGTATCCAGAGTGCATCAAAGATGATTTTAGACCGTGTTTATGGAAAGAAAGTGGTTATTTCTGTAGTTCAATTGCTGCAACTTGCTGAAAATTGGACCTATCATCTAGTTTGAACAGTTATGTTTAAAACATTGTATCCAGAGTGCATCAAAGATGATTTTAGACCGTGTTTATGGAAAGAAAAGTGGTTATTTCTGTAGTTCAATTGCTGCAACTTGCTGAAAATTGGCCCTATCATCTAGTTTGAACAGTTATGTTTAAAACATTGTATCCAGAGTGCATCAAACATGATTTTAGACCGTGTTTATGGAAAGAAAAGTGGTTATTTCTGTAGTTCAATTGCTGCAACTTGCTGAAAATTGGCCTTATCATCTAGTTTGAACAGTTATGTTTAAAACATTGTATCCAGAGTGCATCAAAGATGATTTTAGACCGTGTTTATGGAAAGAAAAGTGGTTATGTCTGTAGTTCAATTGCTGCAACTTGCTGAAAATTGGCCCTATCATCTAGTTTGAACAGTTATGTTTAAAACATTGTATCCAGAGTGCATCAAAGATGATTTTAGACCGTGTTTATGGAAAGAAAGTGGTTATTTCTGTAGTTCAATTGCTGCAACTTGCTGAAAATTGGCCCTATCATCTAGTTTGAACAGTTATGTTTAAAACATTGTATCCAGAGTGCATCAAAGATGATTTTAGACCGTGTTTATGGAAAGAAAAGTGGTTATTTCTGTAGTTCAATTGCTGCAACTTGCTGAAAATTGGCCCTATCATCTAGTTTGAACAGTTATGTTTAAAACATTGTATCCAGAGTGCATCAAACATGATTTTAGACCGTGTTTATGGAAAGAAAAGTGGTTATTTCTGTAGTTCAATTGCTGCAACTTGGCCCTATCATCTAGTTTGAACAGTTATGTTTAAAACATTGTATCCAGAGTGCATCAAACATGATTTTAGACCGTGTTTATGGAAAGAAAAGTGGTTATTTCTGTAGTTCAATTGCTGCAACTTGCTGAAAATTGGCCCTATCATCTAGTTTGAACAGTTATGTTTAAAACATTGTATCCAGAGTGCATCAAACATGATTTTAGACCGTGTTTATGGAAAGAAAAGTGGTTATTTCTGTAGTTCAATTGCTGCAACTTGCTGAAAATTGGCCCTATCATCTAGTTTGAACAGTTATGTTTAAAACATTGTATCCAGAGTGCATCAAAGATGATTTTAGACCGTGTTTATGGAAAGAAAGTGGTTATTTCTGTAGTTCAATTGCTGCAACTTGCTGAAAATTGGCCCTATCATCTAGTTTGAACAGTTATGTTTAAAACATTGTATCCAGAGTGCATCAAACATGATTTTAGACCGTGTTTATGGAAAGAAAAGTGGTTGTTTCTGTGGTTCAATTGCTGCAACTTGGCCCTATCATCTAGTTTGAACAGTTATGTTTAAAACATTGTATCCAGAGTGCATCAAAGATGATTTTAGACCGTGTTTATGGAAAGAAAAGTGGTTATGTCTGTAGTTCAATTGCTGCAACTTGCTGAAAATTGGCCTCATCATCTAGTTTGAACAGTTATGTTTAAAACATTGTATCCAGAGTGCATCAAAGATGATTTTAGACCGTGTTTATGGAAAGAAAAGTGGTTATGTCTGTAGTTCAATTGCTGCAACTTGCTGAAAATTGGCCCTATCATCTAGTTTGAACAGTTATGTTTAAACATTGTATCCAGAGTGCATCAAACATGATTTTAGACCGTGTTTATGGAAAGAAAAGTGGTTATTTCTGTAGTTCAATTGCTGCAACTTGCTGAAAATTGGCCCTATCATCTAGTTTGAACAGTTATGTTTAAACATTGTATCCAGAGTGCATCAAACATGATTTTAGACCGTGTTTATGGAAAGAAAAGTGGTTATTTCTGTAGTTCAATTGCTGCAACTTGCTGAAAATTGGCCTTATCATCTAGTTTGAACAGTTATGTTTAAAACATTGTATCCAGAGTGCATCAAAGATGATTTTAGACCGTGTTTATGGAAAGAAAAGTGGTTATGTCTGTAGTTCAATTGCTGCAACTTGCTGAAAATTGGTCCCATCATCTAGTTTGAACAGTTATTTTTAAAACATTGTATCCAGAGTGCATCAAACATGATTTTAGACCGTGTTTATGGAAAGAAAATTGGTTATTTCTGTAGTTCAATTGCTGCAACTTGCTGAAAATTGGCCCTATCATCTAGTTTGAACAGTTATGTTTAAACATTGTATCCAGAGTGCATCAAACATGATTTTAGACCGTGTTTATGGAAAGAAAAGTTGTTATTTCTGTAGTTCAATTGCTGCAACTTGCTGAAAATTGGCCCTATCATCTAGTTTGAACAGTTATGTTTAAACATTGTATCCAGAGTGCATCAAACATGATTTTAGACCGTGTTTATGGAAAGAAAAGTGGTTATTTCTGTAGTTCAATTGCTGCAACTTGCTGAAAATTGGCCTTATCACCTAGTTTGAACAGTTATGTTTAAAACATTGTATCCAGAGTGCATCAAAGATGATTTTAGACCGTGTTTATGGAAAGAAAAGTGGTTATGTCTGTAGTTCAATTGCTGCAACTTGCTGAAAATTGGCCCTATCATCTAGTTTGAACAGTTATGTTTAAACATTGTATCCAGAGTGCATCAAACATGATTTTAGACCGTATTTATGGAAAGAAAAGTGGTTATTTCTGTAGTTCAATTGCTGCAACTTGCTGAAAATTGGCCTTATCACCTAGTTTGAACAGTTATGTTTAAAACATTGTATCCAGAGTGCATCAAAGATGATTTTAGACCGTGTTTATGGAAAGAAAAGTGGTTATGTCTGTAGTTCAATTGCTGCAACTTGCTGAAAATTGGCCCTATCATCTAGTTTGAACAGTTATGTTTAAACATTGTATCCAGAGTGCATCAAACATGATTTTAGACCGTATTTATGGAAAGAAAAGTGGTTATTTCTGTAGTTCAATTGCTGCAACTTGCTGAAAATTGGCCTTATCATCTAGTTTGAACAGTTATGTTTAAAACATTGTATCCAGAGTGCATCAAAGATGATTTTAGACCGTGTTTATGGAAAGAAAAGTGGTTATGTCTGTAGTTCAATTGCTGCAACTTGCTGAAAATTGGCCCTATCATCTAGTTTGAACAGTTATGTTTAAACATTGTATCCAGAGTGCATCAAAGATGATTTTAGACCGTGTTTATGGAAAGAAAAGTTGTTATTTCTGTAGTTCAATTGCTGCAACTTGCTGAAAATTGGCCCTATCATCTAGTTTGAACAGTTATGTTTAAACATTGTATCCAGAGTGCATCAAACATGATTTTAGACCGTGTTTATGGAAAGAAAAGTGGTTATTTCTGTAGTTCAATTGCTGCAACTTGCTGAAAATTGGCCTTATCATCTAGTTTGAACAGTTATGTTTAAAACATTGTATCCAGAGTGCATCAAAGATGATTTTAGACCGTGTTTATGGAAAGAAAAGTGGTTATGTCTGTAGTTCAATTGCTGCAACTTGCTGAAAATTGGCCCTATCATCTAGTTTGAACAGTTATGTTTAAACATTGTATCCAGAGTGCATCAAACATGATTTTAGACCGTGTTTATGGAAAGAAAAGTGGTTATTTCTGTAGTTCAATTGCTGCAACTTGCTGAAAATTGGCCTTATCATCTAGTTTGAACAGTTATGTTTAAAACATTGTATCCAGAGTGCATCAAAGATGATTTTAGACCGTGTTTATGGAAAGAAAAGTGGTTATGTCTGTAGTTCAATTGCTGCAACTTGCTGAAAATTGGCCCCATCATCTAGTTTGAACAGTTATTTTTAAAACATTGTATCCAGAGTGCATCAAACATGATTTTAGACCGTGTTTATGGAAAGAAAATTGGTTATTTCTGTAGTTCAATTGCTGCAACTTGCTGAAAATTGGCCCTATCATCTAGTTTGAACAGTTATGTTTAAACATTGTATCCAGAGTGCATCAAACATGATTTTAGACCGTGTTTATGGAAAGAAAAGTTGTTATTTCTGTAGTTCAATTGCTGCAACTTGCTGAAAATTGGCCCTATCATCTAGTTTGAACAGTTATGTTTAAACATTGTATCCAGAGTGCATCAAACATGATTTTAGACCGTGTTTATGGAAAGAAAAGTGGTTATTTCTGTAGTTCAATTGCTGCAACTTGCTGAAAATTGGCCTTATCACCTAGTTTGAACAGTTATGTTTAAAACATTGTATCCAGAGTGCATCAAAGATGATTTTAGACCGTGTTTATGGAAAGAAAAGTGGTTATGTCTGTAGTTCAATTGCTGCAACTTGCTGAAAATTGGCCCTATCATCTAGTTTGAACAGTTATGTTTAAACATTGTATCCAGAGTGCATCAAACATGATTTTAGACCGTATTTATGGAAAGAAAAGTGGTTATTTCTGTAGTTCAATTGCTGCAACTTGCTGAAAATTGGCCTTATCATCTAGTTTGAACAGTTATGTTTAAAACATTGTATCCAGAGTGCATCAAAGATGATTTTAGACCGTGTTTATGGAAAGAAAAGTGGTTATGTCTGTAGTTCAATTGCTGCAACTTGCTGAAAATTGGCCCCATCATCTAGTTTGAACAGTTATTTTTAAAACATTGTATCCAGAGTGCATCAAACATGATTTTAGACCGTGTTTATGGAAAGAAAAGTGGTTATTTCTGTAGTTCAATTGCTGCAACTTGCTGAAAATTGGCCCTATCATCTAGTTTGAACAGTTATGTTTAAACATTGTATCCAGAGTGCATCAAACATGATTTTAGACCGTGTTTATGGAAAGAAAAGTGGTTATTTCTGTAGTTCAAAAGCTGCAACTTGCTGAAAATTGGCCTTATCATCTAGTTTGAACAGTTATGTTTAAAACATTGTATCCAGAGTGCATCAAAGATGATTTTAGACCGTGTTTATGGAAAGAAAAGTGGTTATGTCTGTAGTTCAATTGCTGCAACTTGCTGAAAATTGGCCCTATCATCTAGTTTGAACAGTTATGTTTAAACATTGTATCCAGAGTGCATCAAACATGATTTTAGACCGTGTTTATGGAAAGAAAAGTGGTTATTTCTGTAGTTCAATTGCTGCAACTTGCTGAAAATTGGCCTTATCATCTAGTTTGAACAGTTATGTTTAAAACATTGTATCCAGAGTGCATCAAAGATGATTTTAGACCGTGTTTATGGAAAGAAAAGTGGTTATGTCTGTAGTTCAATTGCTGCAACTTGCTGAAAATTGGCCCCATCATCTAGTTTGAAGAGTTATTTTTAAAACATTGTATCCAGAGTGGTTCAAACATGATTTTAGACCGTGTTTATGGAAAGAAAAGTGGTTATTTCTGTAGTTCAATTGCTGCAACTTGCTGAAAATTGGCCCTATCATCTAGTTTGAACAGTTATGTTTAAAACATTGTATCCAGAGTGCATCAAAGATGATTTTAGACCGTGTTTATGGAAAGAAAGTGGTTATTTCTGTAGTTCAATTGCTGCAACTTGCTGAAAATTGGCCCTATCATCTAGTTTGAACAGTTATGTTTAAAACATTGTATCCAGAGTGCATCAAACATGATTTTAGACCGTGTTTATGGAAAGAAAAGTGGTTATTTCTGTAGTTCAATTGCTGCAACTTGCTGAAAATTGGCCTTATCATCTAGTTTGAACAGTTATGTTTAAAACATTGTATCCAGAGTGCATCAAAGATGATTTTAGACCGTGTTTATGGAAAGAAAAGTGGTTATGTCTGTAGTTCAATTGCTGCAATTTGCTGAAAATTGGCCCCATCATCTAGTTTGAACAGTTATTTTTAAAACATTGTATCCAGAGTGCATCAAACATGATTTTAGACCGTGTTTATGGAAAGAAAAGTGGTTATTTCTGTAGTTCAATTGCTGCAACTTGCTGAAAATTGGCCTTATCATCTAGTTTGAACAGTTATGTTTAAAACATTGTATCCAGAGTGCATCAAAGATGATTTTAGACCGTGTTTATGGAAAGAAAAGTGGTTATGTCTGTAGTTCAATTGCTGCAACTTGCTGAAAATTGGCCCCATCATCTAGTTTGAACAGTTATTTTTAAAACATTGTATCCAGAGTGCATCAAACATGATTTTAGACCGTGTTTATGGAAAGAAAATTGGTTATTTCTGTAGTTCAATTGCTGCAACTTGCTGAAAATTGGCCCTATCATCTAGTTTGAACAGTTATGTTTAAACATTGTATCCAGAGTGCATCAAACATGATTTTAGACCGTGTTTATGGAAAGAAAAGTTGTTATTTCTGTAGTTCAATTGCTGCAACTTGCTGAAAATTGGCCCTATCATCTAGTTTGAACAGTTATGTTTAAACATTGTATCCAGAGTGCATCAAACATGATTTTAGACCGTGTTTATGGAAAGAAAAGTGGTTATTTCTGTAGTTCAATTGCTGCAACTTGCTGAAAATTGGCCTTATCATCTAGTTTGAACAGTTATGTTTAAAACATTGTATCCAGAGTGCATCAAAGATGATTTTAGACCGTGTTTATGGAAAGAAAAGTGGTTATGTCTGTAGTTCAATTGCTGCAACTTGCTGAAAATTGGCCCCATCATCTAGTTTGAACAGTTATTTTTAAAACATTGTATCCAGAGTGCATCAAACATGATTTTAGACCGTGTTTATGGAAAGAAAAGTGGTTATTTCTGTAGTTCAATTGCTGCAACTTGCTGAAAATTGGCCCCATCATCTAGTTTGAACAGTTATTTTTAAAACATTGTATCCAGAGTGCATCAAACATGATTTTAGACCGTGTTTATGGAAAGAAAAGTGGTTATGTCTGTAGTTCAATTGCTGCAACTTGCTGAAAATTGGCCCCATCATCTAGTTTGAACAGTTATTTTTAAAACATTGTATCCAGAGTGCATCAAACATGATTTTAGACCGTGTTTATGGAAAGAAAATTGGTTATTTCTGTAGTTCAATTGCTGCAACTTGCTGAAAATTGGCCCTATCATCTAGTTTGAACAGTTATGTTTAAACATTGTATCCAGAGTGCATCAAACATGATTTTAGACCGTGTTTATGGAAAGAAAAGTTGTTATTTCTGTAGTTCAATTGCTGCAACTTGCTGAAAATTGGCCCTATCATCTAGTTTGAACAGTTATGTTTAAACATTGTATCCAGAGTGCATCAAACATGATTTTAGACCGTGTTTATGGAAAGAAAAGTGGTTATTTCTGTAGTTCAATTGCTGCAACTTGCTGAAAATTGGCCTTATCATCTAGTTTGAACAGTTATGTTTAAAACATTGTATCCAGAGTGCATCAAAGATGATTTTAGACCGTGTTTATGGAAAGAAAAGTGGTTATGTCTGTAGTTCAATTGCTGCAACTTGCTGAAAATTGGCCCCATCATCTAGTTTGAACAGTTATTTTTAAAACATTGTATCCAGAGTGCATCAAACATGATTTTAGACCATGTTTATGGAAAGAAAAGTGGTTATTTCTGTAGTTCAATTGCTGCAACTTGCTGAAAATTGGCCCCATCATCTAGTTTGAACAGTTATTTTTAAAACATTGTATCCAGAGTGCATCAAACATGATTTTAGACCGTGTTTATGGAAAGAAAAGTGGTTATGTCTGTAGTTCAATTGCTGCAACTTGCTGAAAATTGGCCCCATCATCTAGTTTGAACAGTTATTTTTAAAACATTGTATCCAGAGTGCATCAAACATGATTTTAGACCGTGTTTATGGAAAGAAAAGTGGTTATTTCTGTAGTTCAATTGCTGCAACTTGCTGAAAATTGGCCTTATCATCTAGTTTGAACAGTTATGTTTAAAACATTGTATCCAGAGTGCATCAAAGATGATTTTAGACCGTGTTTATGGAAAGAAAAGTGGTTATGTCTGTAGTTCAATTGCTGCAACTTGCTGAAAATTGGCCCCATCATCTAGTTTGAACAGTTATTTTTAAAACATTGTATCCAGAGTGCATCAAACATGATTTTAGACCGTGTTTATGGAAAGAAAATTGGTTATTTCTGTAGTTCAATTGCTGCAACTTGCTGAAAATTGGCCCTATCATCTAGTTTGAACAGTTATGTTTAAACATTGTATCCAGAGTGCATCAAACATGATTTTAGACCGTGTTTATGGAAAGAAAAGTTGTTATTTCTGTAGTTCAATTGCTGCAACTTGCTGAAAATTGGCCCTATCATCTAGTTTGAACAGTTATGTTTAAACATTGTATCCAGAGTGCATCAAACATGATTTTAGACCGTGTTTATGGAAAGAAAAGTGGTTATTTCTGTAGTTCAATTGCTGCAACTTGCTGAAAATTGGCCTTATCATCTAGTTTGAACAGTTATGTTTAAAACATTGTATCCAGAGTGCATCAAAGATGATTTTAGACCGTGTTTATGGAAAGAAAAGTGGTTATGTCTGTAGTTCAATTGCTGCAACTTGCTGAAAATTGGCCCTATCATCTAGTTTGAACAGTTATGTTTAAACATTGTATCCAGAGTGCATCAAACATGATTTTAGACCGTATTTATGGAAAGAAAAGTGGTTATTTCTGTAGTTCAATTGCTGCAACTTGCTGAAAATTGGCCCCATCATCTAGTTTGAACAGTTATTTTTAAAACATTGTATCCAGAGTGCATCAAACATGATTTTAGACCGTGTTTATGGAAAGAAAAGTGGTTATGTCTGTAGTTCAATTGCTGCAACTTGCTGAAAATTGGCCCCATCATCTAGTTTGAACAGTTATTTTTAAAACATTGTATCCAGAGTGCATCAAACATGATTTTAGACCGTGTTTATGGAAAGAAAAGTGGTTATTTCTGTAGTTCAATTGCTGCAACTTGCTGAAAATTGGCCCTATCATCTAGTTTGAACAGTTATGTTTAAACATTGTATCCAGAGTGCATCAAACATGATTTTAGACCGTGTTTATGGAAAGAAAAGTGGTTATTTCTGTAGTTCAAAAGCTGCAACTTGCTGAAAATTGGCCTTATCATCTAGTTTGAACAGTTATGTTTAAAACATTGTATCCAGAGTGCATCAAAGATGATTTTAGACCGTGTTTATGGAAAGAAAAGTGGTTATGTCTGTAGTTCAATTGCTGCAACTTGCTGAAAATTGGCCCTATCATCTAGTTTGAACAGTTATGTTTAAACATTGTATCCAGAGTGCATCAAACATGATTTTAGACCGTGTTTATGGAAAGAAAAGTGGTTATTTCTGTAGTTCAATTGCTGCAACTTGCTGAAAATTGGCCTTATCATCTAGTTTGAACAGTTATGTTTAAAACATTGTATCCAGAGTGCATCAAAGATGATTTTAGACCGTGTTTATGGAAAGAAAAGTGGTTATGTCTGTAGTTCAATTGCTGCAACTTGCTGAAAATTGGCCCCATCATCTAGTTTGAACAGTTATTTTTAAAACATTGTATCCAGAGTGCATCAAACATGATTTTAGACCGTGTTTATGGAAAGAAAAGTGGTTATTTCTGTAGTTCAATTGCTGCAACTTGCTGAAAATTGGCCTTATCATCTAGTTTGAACAGTTATGTTTAAAACATTGTATCCAGAGTGCATCAAAGATGATTTTAGACCGTGTTTATGGAAAGAAAAGTGGTTATGTCTGTAGTTCAATTGCTGCAACTTGCTGAAAATTGGCCCCATCATCAAGTTTGAACAGTTATTTTTAAAACATTGTATCCAGAGTGCATCAAACATGATTTTAGACCGTGTTTATGGAAAGAAAAGTGGTTATTTCTGTAGTTCAATTGCTGCAACTTGCTGAAAATTGGCCCTATCATCTAGTTTGAACAGTTATGTTTAAAACATTGTATCCAGAGTGCATCAAAGATGATTTTAGACCGTGTTTATGGAAAGAAAGTGGTTATTTCTGTAGTTCAATTGCTGCAACTTGCTGAAAATTGGCCCTATCATCTAGTTTGAACAGTTATGTTTAAAACATTGTATCCAGAGTGCATCAAACATGATTTTAGACCGTGTTTATGGAAAGAAAAGTGGTTATTTCTGTAGTTCAATTGCTGCAACTTGCTGAAAATTGGCCTTATCATCTAGTTTGAACAGTTATGTTTAAAACATTGTATCCAGAGTGCATCAAAGATGATTTTAGACCGTGTTTATGGAAAGAAAAGTGGTTATGTCTGTAGTTCAATTGCTGCAACTTGCTGAAAATTGGCCCCATCATCTAGTTTGAACAGTTATTTTTAAAACATTGTATCCAGAGTGCATCAAACATGATTTTAGACCGTGTTTATGGAAAGAAAAGTGGTTATTTCTGTAGTTCAATTGCTGCAACTTGCTGAAAATTGGCCCTATCATCTAGTTTGAACAGTTATGTTTAAAACATTGTATCCAGAGTGCATCAAACATGATTTTAGACCGTGTTTATGGAAAGAAAAGTGGTTATTTCTGTAGTTCAATTGCTGCAACTTGGCCCTATCATCTAGTTTGAACAGTTATGTTTAAAACATTGTATCCAGAGTGCATCAAAGATGATTTTAGACCGTGTTTATGGAAAGAAAGTGGTTATTTCTGTAGTTCAATTGCTGCAACTTGCTGAAAATTGGCCCTATCATCTAGTTTGAACAGTTATGTTTAAAACATTGTATCCAGAGTGCATCAAACATGATTTTAGACCGTGTTTATGGAAAGAAAAGTGGTTGTTTCTGTAGTTCAATTGCTGCAACTTGGCCCTATCATCTAGTTTGAACAGTTATGTTTAAAACATTGTATCCAGAGTGCATCAAACATGATTTTAGACCGTGTTTATGGAAAGAAAAGTGGTTATTTCTGTAGTTCAATTGCTGCAACTTGCTGAAAATTGGCCTTATCATCTAGTTTGAACAGTTATGTTTAAACATTGTATCCAGAGTGCATCAAACATGATTTTAGACCGTGTTTATGGAAAGAAAAGTGGTTATTTCTGTAGTTCAATTGCTGCAACTTGCTGATAATTGGCCCTATCATCTAGTTTGAACAGTTATGTTTAAAACATTGTATCCAGAGTGCATCAAACATGATTTTAGACCGTGTTTATGGAAAGAAAAGTGGTTATTTCTGTAGTTCAATTGCTGCAACTTGCTGAAAATTGGCCCTATCATCTAGTTTGAACAGTTATGTTTAAAACATTGTATCCAGAGTGCATTAAACATGATTTTAGACCGTGTTTATGGAAAGAAAAGTGGTTATTTCTGTAGTTCAATTGCTGCAACTTGGCCCTATCATCTAGTTTGAACAGTTATGTTTAAAACATTGTATCCAGAGTGCATCAAACATGATTTTAGACCGTGTTTATGGAAAGAAAAGTGGTTATTTCTGTAGTTCAATTGCTGCAACTTGCTGAAAATTGGCCCTATCATCTAGTTTGAACAGTTATGTTTAAAACATTGTATCCAGAGTGCATCAAACATGATTTTAGACCGTGTTTATGGAAAGAAAAGTGGTTATTTCTGTAGTTCAATTGCTGCAACTTGCTGATAATTGTCCCTATCATCTAGTTTGAACAGTTATTTTTAAAACATTGTATCCAGAGTGCATCAAACATGATTTTAGACCGTGTTTATGGAAAGAAAAGTGGTTATTTCTGTAGTTCAATTGCTGCAACTTGCTGAAAATTGGCCCTATCATCTAGTTTGAACAGTTATGTTTAAAACATTGTATCCAGAGTGCATCAAAGATGATTTTAGACCGTGTTTATGGAAAGAAAGTGGTTATTTCTGTAGTTCAATTGCTGCAACTTGCTGAAAATTGGCCCTATCATCTAGTTTGAACAGTTATGTTTAAAACATTGTATCCAGAGTGCATCAAACATGATTTTAGACCGTGTTTATGGAAAGAAAAGTGGTTATTTCTGTAGTTCAATTGCTGCAACTTGCTGAAAATTGGCCTTATCATCTAGTTTGAACAGTTATGTTTAAAACATTGTATCCAGAGTGCATCAAAGATGATTTTAGACCGTGTTTATGGAAAGAAAAGTGGTTATGTCTGCAGTTCAATTGCTGCAACTTGCTGAAAATTGGCCCCATCATCTAGTTTGAACAGTTATTTTTAAAACATTGTATCCAGAGTGCATCAAACATGATTTTAGACCGTGTTTATGGAAAGAAAAGTGGTTATTTCTGTAGTTCAATTGCTGCAACTTGCTGAAAATTGGCCCTATCATCTAGTTTGAACAGTTATGTTTAAAACATTGTATCCAGAGTGCATCAAACATGATTTTAGACCGTGTTTATGGAAAGAAAAGTGGTTATTTCTGTAGTTCAATTGCTGCAACTTGGCCCTATCATCTAGTTTGAACAGTTATGTTTAAAACATTGTATCCAGAGTGCATCAAAGATGATTTTAGACCGTGTTTATGGAAAGAAAGTGGTTATTTCTGTAGTTCAATTGCTGCAACTTGCTGAAAATTGGCCCTATCATCTAGTTTGAACAGTTATGTTTAAAACATTGTATCCAGAGTGCATCAAACATGATTTTAGACCGTGTTTATGGAAAGAAAAGTGGTTATTTCTGTAGTTCAATTGCTGCAACTTGGCCCTATCATCTAGTTTGAACAGTTATGTTTAAAACATTGTATCCAGAGTGCATCAAACATGATTTTAGACCGTGTTTATGGAAAGAAAAGTGGTTATTTCTGTAGTTCAATTGCTGCAACTTGCTGAAAATTGGCCCTATCATCTAGTTTGAACAGTTATGTTTAAAACATTGTATCCAGAGTGCATCAAACATGATTTTAGACCGTGTTTATGGAAAGAAAAGTGGTTATTTCTGTAGTTCAATTGCTGCAACTTGCTGATAATTGGCCCTATCATCTAGTTTGAACAGTTATTTTTAAAACATTGTATCCAGAGTGCATCAAACATGATTTTAGACCGTGTTTATGGAAAGAAAAGTGGTTATTTCTGTAGTTCAATTGCTGCAACTTGCTGAAAATTGGCCCTATCATCTAGTTTGAACAGTTATGTTTAAAACATTGTATCCAGAGTGCATCAAAGATGATTTTAGACCGTGTTTATGGAAAGAAAGTGGTTATTTCTGTAGTTCAATTGCTGCAACTTGCTGAAAATTGGCCCTATCATCTAGTTTGAACAGTTATGTTTAAAACATTGTATCCAGAGTGCATCAAACATGATTTTAGACCGTGTTTATGGAAAGAAAAGTGGTTATTTCTGTAGTTCAATTGCTGCAACTTGCTGAAAATTGGCCTTATCATCTAGTTTGAACAGTTATGTTTAAAACATTGTATCCAGAGTGCATCAAAGATGATTTTAGACCGTGTTTATGGAAAGAAAAGTGGTTATGTCTGTAGTTCAATTGCTGCAACTTGCTGAAAATTGGCCCTATCATCTAGTTTGAACAGTTATGTTTAAAACATTGTATCCAGAGTGCATCAAACATGATTTTAGACCGTGTTTATGGAAAGAAAAGTGGTTGTTTCTGTAGTTCAATTGCTGCAACTTGGCCCTATCATCTAGTTTGAACAGTTATGTTTAAAACATTGTATCCAGAGTGCATCAAACATGATTTTAGACCGTGTTTATGGAAAGAAAAGTGGTTATTTCTGTAGTTCAATTGCTGCAACTTGCTGAAAATTGGCCTTATCATCTAGTTTGAACAGTTATGTTTAAACATTGTATCCAGAGTGCATCAAACATGATTTTAGACCGTGTTTATGGAAAGAAAAGTGGTTATTTCTGTAGTTCAATTGCTGCAACTTGCTGATAATTGGCCCTATCATCTAGTTTGAACAGTTATGTTTAAAACATTGTATCCAGAGTGCATCAAACATGATTTTAGACCGTGTTTATGGAAAGAAAAGTGGTTATTTCTGTAGTTCAATTGCTGCAACTTGGCCCTATCATCTAGTTTGAACAGTTATGTTTAAAACATTGTATCCAGAGTGCATCAAACATGATTTTAGACCGTGTTTATGGAAAGAAAAGTGGTTATTTCTGTAGTTCAATTGCTGCAACTTGCTGAAAATTGGCCCTATCATCTAGTTTGAACAGTTATGTTTAAAACATTGTATCCAGAGTGCATCAAACATGATTTTAGACCGTGTTTATGGAAAGAAAAGTGGTTATTTCTGTAGTTCAATTGCTGCAACTTGCTGATAATTGGCCCTATCATCTAGTTTGAACAGTTATGTTTAAAACATTGTATCCAGAGTGCATCAAACATGATTTTAGACCGTGTTTATGGAAAGAAAAGTGGTTATTTCTGTAGTTCAATTGCTGCAACTTGCTGAAAATTGGCCCTATCATCTAGTTTGAACAGTTATGTTTAAAACATTGTATCCAGAGTGCATCAAACATGATTTTAGACCGTGTTTATGGAAAGAAAAGTGGTTATTTCTGTAGTTCAATTGCTGCAACTTGGCCCTATCATCTAGTTTGAACAGTTATGTTTAAAACATTGTATCCAGAGTGCATCAAACATGATTTTAGACCGTGTTTATGGAAAGAAAAGTGGTTATTTCTGTAGTTCAATTGCTGCAACTTGCTGAAAATTGGCCCTATCATCTAGTTTGAACAGTTATGTTTAAAACATTGTATCCAGAGTGCATCAAACATGATTTTAGACCGTGTTTATGGAAAGAAAAGTGGTTATTTCTGTAGTTCAATTGCTGCAACTTGCTGAAAATTGGCCTTATCATCTAGTTTGAACAGTTATGTTTAAACATTGTATCCAGAGTGCATCAAACATGATTTTAGACCGTGTTTATGGAAAGAAAAGTGGTTATTTCTGTAGTTCAATTGCTGCAACTTGCTGATAATTGGCCCTATCATCTAGTTTGAACAGTTATGTTTAAAACATTGTATCCAGAGTGCATCAAACATGATTTTAGACCGTGTTTATGGAAAGAAAAGTGGTTATTTCTGTAGTTCAATTGCTGCAACTTGCTGAAAATTGGCCCTATCATCTAGTTTGAACAGTTATGTTTAAAACATTGTATCCAGAGTGCATCAAACATGATTTTAGACCGTGTTTATGGAAAGAAAAGTGGTTATTTCTGTAGTTCAATTGCTGCAACTTGCTGAAAATTGGCCCTATCATCTAGTTTGAACAGTTATGTTTAAAACATTGTATCCAGAGTGCATCAAACATGATTTTAGATTGTGTTTATGGAAAGAAAAGTGGTTATTTCTGTAGTTCAATTGCTGCAACTTGCTGAAAATTGGCCCTATCATCTAGTTTGAACAGTTATGTTTAAAACATTGTATCCAGAGTGCATCAAACATGATTTTAGACCGTGGTTATGGAAAGAAAAGTGGTTATTTCTGTAGTTCAATTGCTGCAACTTGCTGAAAATTGGCCCTATCATCTAGTTTGAACAGTTATGTTTAAAACATTGTATCCAGAGTGCATCAAACATGATTTTAGACCGTGTTTATGGAAAGAAAAGTGGTTATTTCTGTAGTTCAATTGCTGCAACTTGGCCCTATCATCTAGTTTGAACAGTTATGTTTAAAACATTGTATCCAGAGTGCATCAAACATGATTTTAGACCGTGTTTATGGAAAGAAAAGTGGTTATTTATGTAGTTCAATTGCTGCAACTTGCTGAAAATTGGCCCTATCATCTAGTTTGAACAGTTATGTTTAAAACATTGTATCCAGAGTGCATCAAACATGATTTTAGACCGTGTTTATGGAAAGAAAAGTGGTTATTTCTGTAGTTCAATTGCTGCAACTTGCTGAAAATTGGCCCTATCATCTAGTTTGAACAGTTATGTTTAAAACATTGTATCCAGAGTGCATCAAACATGATTTTAGACCGTGTTTATGGAAAGAAAAGTGGTTATTTCTGTAGTTCAATTGCTGCAACTTGCTGAAAATTGGCCTTATCATCTAGTTTGAACAGTTATGTTTAAACATTGTATCCAGAGTGCATCAAACATGATTTTAGACCGTGTTTATGGAAAGAAAAGTGGTTATTTCTGTATTTCAATTGCTGCAACTTGCTGAAAATTGGCCCTATCATCTAGTTTGAACAGTTATGTTTAAACATTGTATCCAGAGTGCATCAAACATGATTTTAGACCGTGTTTATGGAAAGAAAAGTGGTTATTTCTGTAGTTCAATTGCTGCAACTTGCTGAAAATTGGCCCTATCATCTAGTTTGAACAGTTATGTTTAAAACATTGTATCCAGAGTGCATCAAACATGATTTTAGACCGTGTTTATGGAAAGAAAAGTGGTTATTTCTGTAGTTCAATTGCTGCAACTTGGCCCTATCATCTAGTTTGAACAGTTATGTTTAAAACATTGTATCCAAAGTGCATCAAACATGATTTTAGACCGTGTTTATGGAAAGAAAAGTGGTTATTTCTGTAGTTCAATTGCTGCAACTTGCTGAAAATTGGCCCTATCATCTAGTTTGAACAGTTATGTTTAAAACATTGTATCCAGAGTGCATCAAACATGATTTTAGACCGGGTTTATGGAAAGAAAAGTGGTTATTTCTGTAGTTCAATTGCTGCAACTTGCTGAAAATTGGCCCTATCATCTAGTTTGAACAGTTATGTTTAAACATTGTATCCAGAGTGCATCAAACATGATTTTAGACCGTGTTTATGGAAAGAAAAGTTGTTATTTCTGTAGTTCAATTGCTGCAACTTGCTGAAAATTGGCCCTATCATCTAGTTTGAACAGTTATGTTTAAACATTGTATCCAGAGTGCATCAAACATGATTTTAGACCGTGTTTATGGAAAGAAAAGTGGTTATTTCTGTAGTTCAATTGCTGCAACTTGCTGAAAATTGGCCTTATCATCTAGTTTGAACAGTTATGTTTAAACATTGTATCCAGAGTGCATCAAACATGATTTTAGACCGTGTTTATGGAAAGAAAAGTGGTTATTTCTGTAGTTCAATTGCTGCAACTTGCTGAAAATTGGCCTTATCATCTAGTTTGAACAGTTATGTTTAAAACATTGTATCCAGAGTGCATCAAAGATGATTTTAGACCGTCTTTATGGAAAGAAAAGTGGTTATGTCTGTAGTTCAATTGCTGCAACTTGCTGAAAATTGGCCCTATCATCTAGTTTGAACAGTTATGTTTAAACATTGTATCCAGAGTGCATCAAAGATGATTTTAGACCGTGTTTATGGAAAGAAAAGTGGTTATGTCTGTAGTTCAATTGCTGCAACTTGCTGAAAATTGGCCCTATCATCTAGTTTGAACAGTTATGTTTAAACATTGTATCCAGAGTGCATCAAACATGATTTTAGACCGTGTTTATGGAAAGAAAAGTGGTTATTTCTGTAGTTCAAAAGCTGCAACTTGCTGAAAATTGGCCTTATCATCTAGTTTGAACAGTTATGTTTAAAACATTGTATCCAGAGTGCATCAAAGATGATTTTAGACCGTGTTTATGGAAAGAAAAGTGGTTATGTCTGTTGTTCAATTGCTGCAACTTGCTGAAAATTGGCCCTATCATCTAGTTTGAACAGTTATGTTTAAACATTGTATCCAGAGTGCATCAAAGATGATTTTAGACCGTGTTTATGGAAAGAAAAGTGGTTATGTCTGTAGTTCAATTGCTGCAACTTGCTGAAAATTGGCCCCATCATCTAGTTTGAACAGTTATTTTTAAAACATTGTATCCAGAGTGCATCAAAGATGATTTTAGACCGTGTTTATGGAAAGAAAGTGGTTATTTCTGTAGTTCAATTGCTGCAACTTGCTGAAAATTGGCCCTATCATCTAGTTTGAACAGTTATGTTTAAAACATTGTATCCAGAGTGCATCAAACATGATTTTAGACCGTGTTTATGGAAAGAAAAGTGGTTATTTCTGTAGTTCAATTGCTGCAACTTGGCCCTATCATCTAGTTTGAACAGTTATGTTTAAAACATTGTATCCAGAGTGCATCAAACATGATTTTAGACCGTGTTTATGGAAAGAAAAGTGGTTATTTCTGTAGTTCAATTGCTGCAACTTGCTGAAAATTGGCCCTATCATCTAGTTTGAACAGTTATGTTTAAAACATTGTATCCAGAGTGCATCAAAGATGATTTTAGACCGTGTTTATGGAAAGAAAAGTGGTTATTTCTGTAGTTCAATTGCTGCAACTTGCTGAAAATTGGCCCTATCATCTAGTTTGAACAGTTATGTTTAAAACATTGTATCCAGAGTGCATCAAACATGATTTTAGACCGTGTTTATGGAAAGAAAACTGGTTATTTCTGTAGTTCAATTGCTGCAACTTGCTGAAAATTGGCCCTATCATCTAGTTTGAACAGTTACGTTTAAAACATTGTACCCAGAGTGCATCAAACATGATTTTAGACCGTGTTTATGGAAAGAAAAGTGGTTATTTCTGTAGTTCAATTGCTGCAACTTGCTGAAAATTGGCCCTATCATCTAGTTTGAACAGTTATGTTTAAAACATTGTATCCAGAGTGCATCAAAGATGATTTTAGACCGTGTTTATGGAAAGAAAAGTGGTTATTTCTGTAGTTCAATTGCTGCAACTTGCTGAAAATTGGCCCTATCATCTAGTTTGAACAGTTATGTTTAAAACATTGTATCCAGAGTGCATCAAACATGATTTTAGACCGTGTTTATGGAAAGAAAAGTGGTTATTTCTGTAGTTCAATTGCTGCAACTTGGCCCTATCATCTAGTTTGAACAGTTATGTTTAAAACATTGTATCCAGAGTGCATCAAACATGATTTTAGACCGTGTTTATGGAAAGAAAAGTGGTTATTTCTGTAGTTCAATTGCTGCAACTTGCTGAAAATTGGCCCTATCATCTAGTTTGAACAGTTATGTTTAAAACATTGTATCCAGAGTGCATCAAACATGATTTTAGACCGTGTTTATGGAAAGAAAAGTGGTTATTTCTGTAGTTCAATTGCTGCAACTTGCTGAAAATTGGCCTTATCATCTAGTTTGAACAGTTATGTTTAAACATTGTATCCAGAGTGCATCAAACATGATTTTAGACCGTGTTTATGGAAAGAAAAGTGGTTATTTCTGTAGTTCAATTGCTGCAACTTGCTGATAATTGGCCCTATCATCTAGTTTGAACAGTTATGTTTAAAACATTGTATCCAGAGTGCATCAAACATGATTTTAGACCGTGTTTATGGAAAGAAAAGTGGTTATTTCTGTAGTTCAATTGCTGCAACTTGCTGAAAATTGGCCCTATCATCTAGTTTGAACAGTTATGTTTAAAACATTGTATCCAGAGTGCATCAAACATGATTTTAGACCGTGTTTATGGAAAGAAAAGTGGTTATTTCTGTAGTTCAATTGCTGCAACTTGCTGAAAGTTGGCCCTATCATCTAGTTTGAACAGTTATGTTTAAAACATTGTATCCAGAGTGCATCAAACATGATTTTAGACCGTGTTTATGGAAAGAAAAGTGGTTATTTCTGTAGTTCAATTGCTGCAACTTGCTGAAAATTGGCCCTATCATCTAGTTTGAACAGTTATGTTTAAAACATTGTATCCAGAGTGCATCAAACATGATTTTAGACCGTGTTTATGGAAAGAAAAGTGGTTATTTCTGTAGTTCAATTGCTGCAACTTGGCCCTATCATCTAGTTTGAACAGTTATGTTTAAAACATTGTATCCAGAGTGCATCAAACATGATTTTAGACCGTGTTTATGGAAAGAAAAGTGGTTATTTCTGTAGTTCAATTGCTGCAACTTGCTGAAAATTGGCCCTATCATCTAGTTTGAACAGTTATGTTTAAAACATTGTATCCAGAGTGCATCAAACATGATTTTAGACCGTGTTTATGGAAAGAAAAGTGGTTATTTCTGTAGTTCAATTGCTGCAACTTGGCCCTATCATCTAGTTTGAACAGTTATGTTTAAAACATTGTATCCAGAGTGCATCAAACATGATTTTAGATCGTGTTTATGGAAAGAAAAGTGGTTATTTCTGTAGTTCAATTGCTGCAACTTGCTGAAAATTGGCCCTATCATCTAGTTTGAACAGTTATGTTTAAAACATTGTATCCAGAGTGCATCAAACATGATTTTAGACCGTGTTTATGGAAAGAAAAGTGGTTATTTCTGTAGTTCAATTGCTGCAACTTGCTGATAATTGGCCCTATCATCTAGTTTGAACAGTTATGTTTAAAACATTGTATCCAGAGTGCATCAAACATGATTTTAGACCGTGTTTATGGAAAGAAAAGTGGTTATTTCTGTAGTTCAATTGCTGCAACTTGGCCCTATCATCTAGTTTGAACAGTTATGTTTAAAACATTGTATCCAGAGTGCATCAAACATGATTTTAGACCATGTTTATGGAAAGAAAAGTGGTTATTTCTGTAGTTCAATTGCTGCAACTTGCTGAAAATTGGCCCTATCATCTAGTTTGAACAGTTATGTTTAAAACATTGTATCCAGAGTGCATCAAACATGATTTTAGACCGTGTTTATGGAAAGAAAAGTGGTTATTTCTGTAGTTCAATTGCTGCAACTTGCTGATAATTGGCCCTATCATCTAGTTTGAACAGTTATGTTTAAAACATTGTATCCAGAGTGCATCAAACATGATTTTAGACCGTGTTTATGGAAAGAAAAGTGGTTATTTCTGTAGTTCAATTGCTGCAACTTGCTGAAAATTGGCCTTATCATCTAGTTTGAACAGTTATGTTTAAACATTGTATCCAGAGTGCATCAAACATGATTTTAGACCGTGTTTATGGAAAGAAAAGTGGTTATTTCTGTAGTTCAATTGCTGCAACTTGCTGATAATTGGCCCTATCATCTAGTTTGAACAGTTATGTTTAAAACATTGTATCCAGAGTGCATCAAACATGATTTTAGACCGTGTTTATGGAAAGAAAAGTGGTTATTTCTGTAGTTCAATTGCTGCAACTTGCTGAAAATTGGCCCTATCATCTAGTTTGAACAGTTATGTTTAAAACATTGTATCCAGAGTGCATCAAACATGATTTTAGACCGTGTTTATGGAAAGAAAAGTGGTTATTTCTGTAGTTCAATTGCTGCAACTTGCTGAAAGTTGGCCCTATCATCTAGTTTGAACAGTTATGTTTAAAACATTGTATCCAGAGTGCATCAAACATGATTTTAGACCGTGTTTATGGAAAGAAAAGTGGTTATTTCTGTAGTTCAATTGCTGCAACTTGCTGAAAATTGGCCCTATCATCTAGTTTGAACAGTTATGTTTAAAACATTGTATCCAGAGTGCATCAAACATGATTTTAGACCGTGTTTATGGAAAGAAAAGTGGTTATTTCTGTAGTTCAATTGCTGCAACTTGGCCCTATCATCTAGTTTGAACAGTTATGTTTAAAACATTGTATCCAGAGTGCATCAAACATGATTTTAGACCGTGTTTATGGAAAGAAAAGTGGTTATTTCTGTAGTTCAATTGCTGCAACTTGCTGAAAATTGGCCCTATCATCTAGTTTGAACAGTTATGTTTAAAACATTGTATCCAGAGTGCATCAAACATGATTTTAGACCGTGTTTATGGAAAGAAAAGTGGTTATTTCTGTAGTTCAATTGCTGCAACTTGGCCCTATCATCTAGTTTGAACAGTTATGTTTAAAACATTGTATCCAGAGTGCATCAAACATGATTTTAGATCGTGTTTATGGAAAGAAAAGTGGTTATTTCTGTAGTTCAATTGCTGCAACTTGCTGAAAATTGGCCCTATCATCTAGTTTGAACAGTTATGTTTAAAACATTGTATCCAGAGTGCATCAAACATGATTTTAGACCGTGTTTATGGAAAGAAAAGTGGTTATTTCTGTAGTTCAATTGCTGCAACTTGCTGATAATTGGCCCTATCATCTAGTTTGAACAGTTATGTTTAAAACATTGTATCCAGAGTGCATCAAACATGATTTTAGACCGTGTTTATGGAAAGAAAAGTGGTTATTTCTGTAGTTCAATTGCTGCAACTTGGCCCTATCATCTAGTTTGAACAGTTATGTTTAAAACATTGTATCCAGAGTGCATCAAACATGATTTTAGACCATGTTTATGGAAAGAAAAGTGGTTATTTCTGTAGTTCAATTGCTGCAACTTGCTGAAAATTGGCCCTATCATCTAGTTTGAACAGTTATGTTTAAAACATTGTATCCAGAGTGCATCAAACATGATTTTAGACCGTGTTTATGGAAAGAAAAGTGGTTATTTCTGTAGTTCAATTGCTGCAACTTGCTGATAATTGGCCCTATCATCTAGTTTGAACAGTTATGTTTAAAACATTGTATCCAGAGTGCATCAAACATGATTTTAGACCGTGTTTATGGAAAGAAAAGTGGTTATTTCTGTAGTTCAATTGCTGCAACTTGCTGCAACTTGGCCCTATCATCTAGTTTGAACAGTTATGTTTAAAACATTGTATCCAGAGTGCATCAAACATGATTTTAGACCGTGTTTATGGAAAGAAAAGTGGTTATTTCTGTAGTTCAATTGCTGCAACTTGCTGAAAGTTGGCCCTATCATCTAGTTTGAACAGTTATGTTTAAAACATTGTATCCAGAGTGCATCAAACATGATTTTAGACCGTGTTTATGGAAAGAAAAGTGGTTATTTCTGTAGTTCAATTGCTGCAACTTGCTGAAAATTGGCCCTATCATCTAGTTTGAACAGTTATGTTTAAAACATTGTATCCAGAGTGCATCAAACATGATTTTAGACCGTGTTTATGGAAAGAAAAGTGGTTATTTCTGTAGTTCAATTGCTGCAACTTGGCCCTATCATCTAGTTTGAACAGTTATGTTTAAAACATTGTATCCAGAGTGCATCAAACATGATTTTAGACCGTGTTTATGGAAAGAAAAGTGGTTATTTCTGTAGTTCAATTGCTGCAACTTGCTGAAAATTGGCCCTATCATCTAGTTTGAACAGTTATGTTTAAAACATTGTATCCAGAGTGCATCAAACATGATTTTAGACCGTGTTTATGGAAAGAAAAGTGGTTATTTCTGTAGTTCAATTGCTGCAACTTGCTGAAAATTGGCCCTATCATCTAGTTTGAACAGTTATGTTTAAAACATTGTATCCAGAGTGCATCAAACATGATTTTAGACCGTGTTTATGGAAAGAAAAGTGGTTATTTCTGTAGTTCAATTGCTGCAACTTGCTGATAATTGGCCCTATCATCTAGTTTGAACAGTTATGTTTAAAACATTGTATCCAGAGTGCATCAAACATGATTTTAGACCGTGTTTATGGAAAGAAAAGTGGTTATTTCTGTAGTTCAATTGCTGCAACTTGCTGATAATTGGCCCTATCATCTAGTTTGAACAGTTATGTTTAAAACATTGTATCCAGAGTGCATCAAACATGATTTTAGACCGTGTTTATGGAAAGAAAAGTGGTTATTTCTGTAGTTCAATTGCTGCAACTTGCTGAAAGTTGGCCCTATCATCTAGTTTGAACAGTTATGTTTAAAACATTGTATCCAGAGTGCATCAAACATGATTTTAGACCGTGTTTATGGAAAGAAAAGTGGTTATTTCTGTAGTTCAATTGCTGCAACTTGCTGAAAATTGGCCCTATCATCTAGTTTGAACAGTTATGTTTAAAACATTGTATCCAGAGTGCATCAAACATGATTTTAGACCGTGTTTATGGAAAGAAAAGTGGTTATTTCTGTAGTTCAATTGCTGCAACTTGGCCCTATCATCTAGTTTGAACAGTTATGTTTAAAACATTGTATCCAGAGTGCATCAAACATGATTTTAGACCGTGTTTATGGAAAGAAAAGTGGTTATTTCTGTAGTTCAATTGCTGCAACTTGCTGAAAATTGGCCCTATCATCTAGTTTGAACAGTTATGTTTAAAACATTGTATCCAGAGTGCATCAAACATGATTTTAGACCGTGTTTATGGAAAGAAAAGTGGTTATTTCTGTAGTTCAATTGCTGCAACTTGCTGATAATTGGCCCTATCATCTAGTTTGAACAGTTATGTTTAAAACATTGTATCCAGAGTGCATCAAACATGATTTTAGACCGTGTTTATGGAAAGAAAAGTGGTTATTTCTGTAGTTCAATTGCTGCAACTTGCTGAAAATTGGCCCTATCATCTAGTTTGAACAGTTATGTTTAAAACATTGTATCCAGAGTGCATCAAACATGATTTTAGACCGTGTTTATGGAAAGAAAAGTGGTTATTTCTGTAGTTCAATTGCTGCAACTTGGCCCTATCATCTAGTTTGAACAGTTATGTTTAAAACATTGTATCCAGAGTGCATCAAACATGATTTTAGACCATGTTTATGGAAAGAAAAGTGGTTATTTCTGTAGTTCAATTGCTGCAACTTGCTGAAAATTGGCCCTATCATCTAGTTTGAACAGTTATGTTTAAAACATTGTATCCAGAGTGCATCAAACATGATTTTAGACCGTGTTTATGGAAAGAAAAGTGGTTATTTCTGTAGTTCAATTGCTGCAACTTGCTGATAATTGGCCCTATCATCTAGTTTGAACAGTTATGTTTAAAACATTGTATCCAGAGTGCATCAAACATGATTTTAGACCGTGTTTATGGAAAGAAAAGTGGTTATTTCTGTAGTTCAATTGCTGCAACTTGCTGCAACTTGGCCCTATCATCTAGTTTGAACAGTTATGTTTAAAACATTGCATCCAGAGTGCATCAAACATGATTTTAGAGCGTGTTTATGGAAAGAAAAGTGGTTATTTCTGTAGTTCAATTGCTGCAACTTGCTGAAAATTGGCCCTATCATCTAGTTTGAACAGTTATGTTTAAAACATTGTATCCAGAGTGCATCAAACATGATTTTAGACCGTGGTTATTTCTGTAGTTCAATTGCTGCAACTTGCTGAAAATTGGCCCTATCATCTAGTTTGAACAGTTATGTTTAAAACATTGTATCCAGAGTGCATCAAACATGATTTTAGACCATGTTTATGGAAAGAAAAGTGGTTATTTCTGTAGTTCAATTGCTGCAACTTGCTGAAAATTGGCCCTATCATCTAGTTTGAACAGTTATGTTTAAAACATTGTATCCAGAGTGCATCAAACATGATTTTAGACCGTGTTTATTTAAAGAAAAGTGGTTATTTCTGTAGTTCAATTGCTGCAACTTGCTGAAAATTGGCCCTATCATCTAGTTTGAACAGTTATGTTTAAAACATTGTATCCAGAGTGCATCAAACATGATTTTAGACCATGTTTATGGAAAGAAAAGTGGTTATTTCTGTAGTTCAATTGCTGCAACTTGCTGAAAATTGGCCCTATCATCTAGTTTGAACAGTTATGTTTAAAACATTGTATCCAGAGTGCATCAAACATGATTTTAGACCGTGTTTATGGAAAGAAAAGTGGTTATTTATGTAGTTCAATTGCTGCAACTTGCTGAAAATTGGCCCTATCATCTAGTTTGAACAGTTATGTTTAAAACATTGTATCCAGAGTGCATCAAACATGATTTTAGACCGTGTTTATGGAAAGAAAAGTGGTTATTTCTGTAGTTCAATTGCTGCAACTTGGCCCTATCATCTAGTTTGAACAGTTATGTTTAAAACATTGTATCCAGAGTGCATCAAACATGATTTTAGACCGTGTTTATGGAAAGAAAAGTGGTTATTTCTGTAGTTCAATTGCTGCAACTTGCTGAAAAGTGGCCCTATCATCTAGTTTGAACAGTTATGTTTAAAACATTGTATCCAGAGTGCATCAAACATGATTTTAGACCGTGTTTATGGAAAGAAAAGTGGTTATTTCTGTAGTTCAATTGCTGCAACTTGCTGAAAATTGGCCCTATCATCTAGTTTGAACAGTTATGTTTAAAACATTGTATCCAGAGTGCATCAAACATGATTTTAGACCGTGGTTATTTCTGTAGTTCAATTGCTGCAACTTGCTGAAAATTGGCCCTATCATCTAGTTTGAACAGTTATGTTTAAAACATTGTATCCAGAGTGCATCAAACATGATTTTAGACCATGTTTATGGAAAGAAAAGTGGTTATTTCTGTAGTTCAATTGCTGCAACTTGCTGAAAATTGGCCCTATCATCTAGTTTGAACAGTTATGTTTAAAACATTGTATCCAGAGTGCATCAAACATGATTTGAGACCGTGTTTATGGAAAGAAAAGTGGTTATTTCTGTAGTTCAATTGCTGCAACTTGCTGAAAATTGGCCCTATCATCTAGTTTGAACAGTTATGTTTAAAACATTGTATCCAGAGTGCATCAAACATGATTTTAGACCGTGTTTATGGAAAGAAAAGTGGTTATTTCTGTAGTTCAATTGCTGCAACTTGCTGAAAATTGGCCCTATCATCTAGTTTGAACAGTTATGTTTAAAACATTGTATCCAGAGTGCATCAAACATGATTTTAGACCGTGTTTATGGAAAGAAAAGTGGTTATTTCTGTAGTTCAATTGCTGCAACTTGCTGAAAATTGTCCCTATCATCTAGTTTGAACAGTTATGTTTAAAACATTGTATCCAGAGTGCATCAAACATGATTTTAGATCGGGTTTATGGAAAGAAAAGTGGTTATTTCTGTAGTTCAATTGCTGCAACTTGCTGAAAAGTGGCCCTATCATCTAGTTTGAACAGTTATGTTTAAAACATTGTATCCAGAGTGCATCAAACATGATTTTAGATTGTGTTTATGGAAAGAAAAGTGGTTATTTCTGTAGTTCAATTGCTGCAACTTGCTGAAAATTGGCCCTATCATCTAGTTTGAACAGTTATGTTTAAAACATTGTATCCAGAGTGCATCAAACATGATTTTAGACCGTGTTTATGGAAAGAAAACTGGTTATTTCTGTAGTTCAATTGCTGCAACTTGCTGAAAATTGGCCCTATCATCTAGTTTGAACAGTTACGTTTAAAACATTGTACCCAGAGTGCATCAAACATGATTTTAGACCGTGTTTATGGAAAGAAAAGTGATTATTTCTGTAGTTCAATTGCTGCAACTTGCTGAAAATTGGCCCTATCATCTAGTTTGAACAGTTATGTTTAAAACATTGTATCCAGAGTGCATCAAACATGATTTTAGACCGTGGTTATTTCTGTAGTTCAATTGCTGCAACTTGCTGAAAATTGGCCCTATCATCTAGTTTGAACAGTTATGTTTAAAACATTGAATCCAGAGTGCATCAAACATGATTTTACACCGTGTTTATTTAAAGAAAAGTGGTTATTTCTGTAGTTCAATTGCTGCAACTTGCTGAAAATTGGCCCTATCATCTAGTTTGAACAGTTATGTTTAAAACATTGTATCCAGAGTGCATCAAACATGATTTTAGACCATGTTCATGGAAAGAAAAGTGGTTATTTCTGTAGTTCAATTGCTGCAACTTGCTGAAAATTGGCCCTATCATCTAGTTTGAACAGTTATGTTTAAAACATTGTATCCAGAGTGCATCAAACATGATTTTAGACCGTGTTTATGGAAAGAAAAGTGGTTATTTCTGTAGTTCAATTGCTGCAACTTGCTGAAAATTGGCCCTATCATCTAGTTTGAACAGTTATGTTTAAAACATTGTATCCAGAGTGCATCAAACATGATTTTAGACCGTGTTTATGGAAAGAAAAGTGGTTATTTCTGTAGTTCAATTGCTGCAACTTGGCCCTATCATCTAGTTTGAACAGTTATGTTTAAAACATTGTATCCAGAGTGCATCAAACATGATTTTAGACCGTGTTTATGGAAAGAAAAGTGGTTATTTCTGTAGTTCAATTGCTGCAACTTGCTGAAAAGTGGCCCTATCATCTAGTTTGAACAGTTATGTTTAAAACATTGTATCCAGAGTGCATCAAACATGATTTTAGACCGTGTTTATGGAAAGAAAAGTGGTTATTTCTGTAGTTCAATTGCTGCAACTTGCTGAAAATTGGCCCTATCATCTAGTTTGAACAGTTATGTTTAAAACATTGTATCCAGAGTGCATCAAACATGATTTTAGACCGTGTTTATGGAAAGAAAGGTGGTTATTTCTGTAGTTCAATTGCTGCAACTTGCTGAAAATTGGCCCTATCATCTAGTTTGAACAGTTATGTTTAAAACATTGTATCCAGAGTGCATCAAACATGATTTTAGACCGTGTTTATGGAAAGAAAAGTGGTTATTTCTGTAGTTCAATTGCTGCAACTTGCTGAAAATTGGCCCTATCATCTAGTTTGAACAGTTATGTTTAAAACATTGTATCCAGAGTGCATCAAACATGATTTTAGACCGTGTTTATGGAAAGAAAAGTGGTTATTTCTGTAGTTCAATTGCTGCAACTTGGCCCTATCATCTAGTTTGAACAGTTATGTTTAAAACATTGTCTCCAGAGTGCATCAAACATGATTTTAGACCGTGTTTATGGAAAGAAAAGTGGTTATTTCTGTAGTTCAATTGCTGCAACTTGCTGAAAAGTGGCCCTATCATCTAGTTTGAACAGTTATGTTTAAAACATTGTATCCAGAGTGCATCAAACATGATTTTAGACCGTGTTTATGGAAAGAAAAGTGGTTATTTCTGTAGTTCAATTGCTGCAACTTGCTGAAAATTGGCCCTATCATCTAGTTTGAACAGTTATGTTTAAAACATTGTATCCAGAGTGCATCAAACATGATTTGAGACCGTGTTTATGGAAATAAAATTGGTTATTTCTGTAGTTCAATTGCTGCAACTTGGCCCTATCATCTAGTTTGAACAGTTATGTTTAAAACATTGTATCCAGAGTGCATCAAACATGATTTTAGACCGTGTTTATGGAAAGAAAAGTGGTTATTTCTGTAGTTCAATTGCTGCAACTTGCTGAAAATTGGCCCTATCATCTAGTTTGAACAGTTATGTTTAAAACATTGTATCCAGAGTGCATCAAACATGATTTTAGACCGTGGTTATTTCTGTAGTTCAATTGCTGCAACTTGCTGAAAATTGGCCCTATCATCTAGTTTGAACAGTTATGTTTAAAACATTGTATCCAGAGTGCATCAAACATGATTTTAGACCGTGGTTATTTCTGTAGTTCAATTGCTGCAACTTGCTGAAAATTGGCCCTATCATCTAGTTTGAACAGTTATGTTTAAAACATTGTATCCAGAGTGCATCAAACATGATTTGAGACCGTGTTTATGGAAATAAAATTGGTTATTTCTGTAGTTCAATTGCTGCAACTTGGCCCTATCATCTAGTTTGAACAGTTATGTTTAAAACATTGTATCCAGAGTGCATCAAACATGATTTTAGACCGTGTTTATGGAAAGAAAAGTGGTTATTTCTGTAGTTCAATTGCTGCAACTTGCTGAAAATTGGCCCTATCATCTAGTTTGAACAGTTATGTTTAAAACATTGTATCCAGAGTGCATCAAACATGATTTTAGACCATGTTTATGGAAAGAAAAGTGGTTATTTCTGTAGTTCAATTGCTGCAACTTGCTGAAAATTGGCCCTATCATCTAGTTTGAACAGTTATGTTTAAAACATTGTATCCAGAGTGCATCAACCATGATTTTAGACCTTGTTTATGGAAAAGTGGTTATTTCTGTAGTTAAATTGCTGCAACTTGCTGAAAATTGGCCCTATCATCTAGTTTGAACAGTTATGTTTAAAACATTGTATCCAGAGTGCATCAAACATGATTTTAGACCATGTTTATGGAAAGAAAAGTGGTTATTTCTGTAGTTCAATTGCTGCAACTTGCTGAAAATTGGCCCTATCATCTAGTTTGAACAGTTATGTTTAAAACATTGTATCCAGAGTGCATCAAACATGATTTTAGACCGTGTTTATGGAAAGAAAAGTGGTTATTTCTGTAGTTCAATTGCTGCAACTTGGCCCTATCATCTAGTTTGAACAGTTATGTTTAAAACATTGTATCCAGAGTGCATCAAACATGATTTTAGACCGTGTTTATGGAAAGAAAAGTGGTTATTTCTGTAGTTCAATTGCTGCAACTTGGCCCTATCATCTAGTTTGAACAGTTATGTTTAAAACATTGTATCCAGAGTGCATCAAACATGATTTTAGACCGTGTTTATGGAAAGAAAAGTGGTTATTTCTGTAGTTCAATTGCTGCAACTTGCTGAAAAGTGGCCCTATCATCTAGTTTGAACAGTTATGTTTAAAACATTGTATCCAGAGTGCATCAAACATGATTTTAGACCGTGTTTATGGAAAGAAAAGTGGTTATTTCTGTAGTTCAATTGCTGCAACTTGCTGAAAATTGGCCCTATCATCTAGTTTGAACAGTTATGTTTAAAACATTGTATCCAGAGTGCATCAAACATGATTTTAGACCGTGGTTATTTCTGTAGTTCAATTGCTGCAACTTGCTGAAAATTGGCCCTATCATCTAGTTTGAACAGTTATGTTTAAAACATTGTATCCAGAGTGCATCAAACATGATTTTAGATCGGGTTTATGGAAAGAAAAGTGGTTATTTCTGTAGTTCAATTGCTGCAACTTGCTGAGAATTGGCCCTATCATCTAGTTTGAACAGTTATGTTTAAAACATTGTACCCAGAGTGCATCAAACATGATTTTAGACCGTGTTTATGGAAAGAAAAGTGGTTATTTCTGTAGTTCAATTGCTGCAACTTGCTGAAAATTGGCCCTATCATCTAGTTTGAACAGTTATGTTTAAAACATTGTATCCAGAGTGCATCAAACATGATTTTAGACCGTGGTTATTTCTGTAGTTCAATTGCTGCAACTTGCTGAAAATTGGCCCTATCATCTAGTTTGAACAGTTATGTTTAAAACATTGTATCCAGAGTGCATCAAACATGATTTTAGACCATGTTTATGGAAAGAAAAGTGGTTATTTCTGTAGTTCAATTGCTGCAACTTGCTGAAAATTGGCCCTATCATCTAGTTTGAACAGTTATGTTTAAAACATTGTATCCAGAGTGCATCAAACATGATTTGAGACCGTGTTTATGGAAAGAAAAGTGGTTATTTCTGTAGTTCAATTGCTGCAACTTGCTGAAAATTGGCCCTATCATCTAGTTTGAACAGTTATGTTTAAAACATTGTATCCAGAGTGCATCAACCATGATTTTAGACCTTGTTTATGGAAAAGTGGTTATTTCTGTAGTTAAATTGCTGCAACTTGCTGAAAATTGTCCCTATAATCTAGTTTGAACAGTTATGTTTAAAACATTGTATCCAGAGTGCATCAAACATGATTTTAGACCTTGTTTATGGAAAAGTGGTTATTTCTGTAGTTCAATTGCTGCAACTTGGCCCTATCATCTAGTTTGAACAGTTATGTTTAAAACATTGTATCCAGAGTGCATCAAACATGATTTTAGACCGTGGTTATTTCTGTAGTTCAATTGCTGCAACTTGCTGAAAATTGGCCCTATCATCTAGTTTGAACAGTTATGTTTAAAACATTGTATCCAGAGTGCATCAAACATGATTTGAGACCGTGTTTATGGAAATAAAATTGGTTATTTCTGTAGTTCAATTGCTGCAACTTGGCCCTATCATCTAGTTTGAACAGTTATGTTTAAAACATTGTATCCAGAGTGCATCAAACATGATTTTAGACCGTGTTTATGGAAAGAAAAGTGGTTATTTCTGTAGTTCAATTGCTGCAACTTGCTGAAAATTGGCCCTATCATCTAGTTTGAACAGTTATGTTTAAAACATTGTATCCAGAGTGCATCAAACATGATTTTAGACCATGTTTATGGAAAGAAAAGTGGTTATTTCTGTAGTTCAATTGCTGCAACTTGCTGAAAATTGGCCCTATCATCTAGTTTGAACAGTTATGTTTAAAACATTGTATCCAGAGTGCATCAACCATGATTTTAGACCTTGTTTATGGAAAAGTGGTTATTTCTGTAGTTAAATTGCTGCAACTTGCTGAAAATTGGCCCTATCATCTAGTTTGAACAGTTATGTTTAAAACATTGTATCCAGAGTGCATCAAACATGATTTTAGACCATGTTTATGGAAAGAAAAGTGGTTATTTCTGTAGTTCAATTGCTGCAACTTGCTGAAAATTGGCCCTATCATCTAGTTTGAACAGTTATGTTTAAAACATTGTATCCAGAGTGCATCAAACATGATTTTAGACCGTGTTTATGGAAAGAAAAGTGGTTATTTCTGTAGTTCAATTGCTGCAACTTGGCCCTATCATCTAGTTTGAACAGTTATGTTTAAAACATTGTATCCAGAGTGCATCAAACATGATTTTAGACCGTGTTTATGGAAAGAAAAGTGGTTATTTCTGTAGTTCAATTGCTGCAACTTGGCCCTATCATCTAGTTTGAACAGTTATGTTTAAAACATTGTATCCAGAGTGCATCAAACATGATTTTAGACCGTGTTTATGGAAAGAAAAGTGGTTATTTCTGTAGTTCAATTGCTGCAACTTGCTGAAAAGTGGCCCTATCATCTAGTTTGAACAGTTATGTTTAAAACATTGTATCCAGAGTGCATCAAACATGATTTTAGACCGTGTTTATGGAAAGAAAAGTGGTTATTTCTGTAGTTCAATTGCTGCAACTTGCTGAAAATTGGCCCTATCATCTAGTTTGAACAGTTATGTTTAAAACATTGTATCCAGAGTGCATCAAACATGATTTTAGACCGTGGTTATTTCTGTAGTTCAATTGCTGCAACTTGCTGAAAATTGGCCCTATCATCTAGTTTGAACAGTTATGTTTAAAACATTGTATCCAGAGTGCATCAAACATGATTTTAGATCGGGTTTATGGAAAGAAAAGTGGTTATTTCTGTATTTCAATTGCTGCAACTTGCTGAGAATTGGCCCTATCATCTAGTTTGAACAGTTATGTTTAAAACATTGTACCCAGAGTGCATCAAACATGATTTTAGACCGTGTTTATGGAAAGAAAAGTGGTTATTTCTGTAGTTCAATTGCTGCAACTTGCTGAAAATTGGCCCTATCATCTAGTTTGAACAGTTATGTTTAAAACATTGTATCCAGAGTGCATCAAACATGATTTTAGACCGTGGTTATTTCTGTAGTTCAATTGCTGCAACTTGCTGAAAATTGGCCCTATCATCTAGTTTGAACAGTTATGTTTAAAACATTGTATCCAGAGTGCATCAAACATGATTTTAGACCATGTTTATGGAAAGAAAAGTGGTTATTTCTGTAGTTCAATTGCTGCAACTTGCTGAAAATTGGCCCTATCATCTAGTTTGAACAGTTATGTTTAAAACATTGTATCCAGAGTGCATCAAACATGATTTGAGACCGTGTTTATGGAAAGAAAAGTGGTTATTTCTGTAGTTCAATTGCTGCAACTTGCTGAAAATTGGCCCTATCATCTAGTTTGAACAGTTATGTTTAAAACATTGTATCCAGAGTGCATCAACCATGATTTTAGACCTTGTTTATGGAAAAGTGGTTATTTCTGTAGTTAAATTGCTGCAACTTGCTGAAAATTGTCCCTATAATCTAGTTTGAACAGTTATGTTTAAAACATTGTATCCAGAGTGCATCAAACATGATTTTAGACCTTGTTTATGGAAAAGTGGTTATTTCTGTAGTTCAATTGCTGCAACTTGCTGAAAATTGGCCCTATCATCTAGTTTGAACAGTTATGTTTAAAACATTGTATCCAGAGTGCATCAAACATGATTTTAGACCGTGTTTATTTAAAGAAAAGTGGTTATTTCTGTAGTTCAATTGCTGCAACTTGCTGAAAATTGGCCCTATCATCTAGTTTGAACAGTTATGTTTAAAACATTGTATCCAGAGTGCATCAAACATGATTTTAGACCATGTTTATGGAAAGAAAAGTGGTTATTTCTGTAGTTCAATTGCTGCAACTTGCTGAAAATTGGCCCTATCATCTAGTTTGAACAGTTATGTTTAAAACATTGTATCCAGAGTGCATCAAACATGATTTTAGACCGTGTTTATGGAAAGAAAAGTGGTTATTTCTGTAGTTCAATTGCTGCAACTTGGCCCTATCATCTAGTTTGAACAGTTATGTTTAAAACATTGTATCCAGAGTGCATCAAACATGATTTTAGACCGTGTTTATGGAAAGAAAAGTGGTTATTTCTGTAGTTCAATTGCTGCAACTTGGCCCTATCATCTAGTTTGAACAGTTATGTTTAAAACTTTGTATCCAGAGTGCATCAAACATGATTTTAGACCGTGGTTATTTCTGTAGTTCAATTGCTGCAACTTGCTGAAAATTGGCCCTATCATCTAGTTTGAACAGTTATGTTTAAAACATTGTATCCAGAGTGCATCAAACATGATTTTAGATCGGGTTTATGGAAAGAAAAGTGGTTATTTCTGTAGTTCAATTGCTGCAACTTGCTGAGAATTGGCCCTATCATCTAGTTTGAACAGTTATGTTTAAAACATTGTACCCAGAGTGCATCAAACATGATTTTAGACCGTGTTTATGGAAAGAAAAGTGGTTATTTCTGTAGTTCAATTGCTGCAACTTGCTGAAAATTGGCCCTATCATCTAGTTTGAACAGTTATGTTTAAAACATTGTATCCAGAGTGCATCAAACATGATTTTAGACCGTGGTTATTTCTGTAGTTCAATTGCTGCAACTTGCTGAAAATTGGCCCTATCATCTAGTTTGAACAGTTATGTTTAAAACATTGTATCCAGAGTGCATCAAACATGATTTTAGACCATGTTTATGGAAAGAAAAGTGGTTATTTCTGTAGTTCAATTGCTGCAACTTGCTGAAAATTGGCCCTATCATCTAGTTTGAACAGTTATGTTTAAAACATTGTATCCAGAGTGCATCAAACATGATTTGAGACCGTGTTTATGGAAAGAAAAGTGGTTATTTCTGTAGTTCAATTGCTGCAACTTGCTGAAAATTGGCCCTATCATCTAGTTTGAACAGTTATGTTTAAAACATTGTATCCAGAGTGCATCAACCATGATTTTAGACCTTGTTTATGGAAAAGTGGTTATTTCTGTAGTTAAATTGCTGCAACTTGCTGAAAATTGTCCCTATCATCTAGTTTGAACAGTTATGTTTAAAACATTGTATCCAGAGTGCATCAAACATGATTTTAGACCTTGTTTATGGAAAAGTGGTTATTTCTGTAGTTCAATTGCTGCAACTTGCTGAAAATTGGCCCTATCATCTAGTTTGAACAGTTATGTTTAAAACATTGTATCCAGAGTGCATCAAACATGATTTGAGACCGTGTTTATGGAAATAAAATTGGTTATTTCTGTAGTTCAATTGCTGCAACTTGGCCCTATCATCTAGTTTGAACAGTTATGTTTAAAACATTGTATCCAGAGTGCATCAAACATGATTTTAGACCGTGTTTATGGAAAGAAAAGTGGTTATTTCTGTAGTTCAATTGCTGCAACTTGCTGAAAATTGGCCCTATCATCTAGTTTGAACAGTTATGTTTAAACATTGTATCCAGAGTGCATCAAACATGATTTTAGACCGTGTTTATGGAAAGAAAAGTGGTTATTTCTGTAGTTCAATTGCTGCAACTTGCTGAAAATTGGCCCTATCATCTAGTTTGAACAGTTATGTTTAAAACATTGTATCCAGAGTGCATCAAACATGATTTTAGACCGTGTTTATGGAAAGAAAAGTGGTTATTTCTGTAGTTCAATTGCTGCAACTTGGCCCTATCATCTAGTTTGAACAGTTATGTTTAAAACATTGTATCCAGAGTGCATCAAACATGATTTTAGACCGTGGTTATTTCTGTAGTTCAATTGCTGCAACTTGCTGAAAATTGGCCCTATCATCTAGTTTGAACAGTTATGTTTAAAACATTGTATCCAGAGTGCATCAAACATGATTTTAGACCATGTTTATGGAAAGAAAAGTGGTTATTTCTGTAGTTCAATTGCTGCAACTTGCTGAAAATTGGCCCTATCATCTAGTTTGAACAGTTATGTTTAAAACATTGTATCCAGAGTGCATCAAACATGATTTGAGACCGTGTTTATGGAAAGAAAAGTGGTTATTTCTGTAGTTCAATTGCTGCAACTTGCTGAAAATTGGCCCTATCATCTAGTTTGAACAGTTATGTTTAAAACATTGTATCCAGAGTGCATCAACCATGATTTTAGACCTTGTTTATGGAAAAGTGGTTATTTCTGTAGTTAAATTGCTGCAACTTGCTGAAAATTGGCCCTATCATCTAGTATGAACAGTTATGTTTAAAACATTGTATCCAGAGTGCATCAAACATGATTTTAGACCGTGTTTATTTAAAGAAAAGTGGTTATTTCTGTAGTTCAATTGCTGCAACTTGCTGAAAATTGGCCCTATCATCTAGTTTGAACAGTTATGTTTAAAACATTGTATCCAGAGTGCATCAAACATGATTTTAGACCATGTTTATGGAAAGAAAAGTGGTTATTTCTGTAGTTCAATTGCTGCAACTTGCTGAAAATTGGCCCTATCATCTAGTTTGAACAGTTATGTTTAAAACATTGTATCCAGAGTGCATCAAACATGATTTTAGACCATGTTTATGGAAAGAAAAGTGGTTATTTCTGTAGTTCAATTGCTGCAACTTGCTGAAAATTGGCCCTATCATCTAGTTTGAACAGTTATGTTTAAAACATTGTATCCAGAGTGCATCAAACATGATTTTAGACCGTGTTTATGGAAAGAAAAGTGGTTATTTCTGTAGTTCAATTGCTGCAACTTGGCCCTATCATCTAGTTTGAACAGTTATGTTTAAAACATTGTATCCAGAGTGCATCAAACATGATTTTAGACCTTGTTTATGGAAAGAAAAGTGGTTATTTCTGTAGTTCAATTGCTGCAACTTGCTGAAAAGTGGCCCTATCATCTAGTTTGAACAGTTATGTTTAAAACATTGTATCCAGAGTGCATCAAACATGATTTTAGACCGTGTTTATGGAAAGAAAAGTGGTTATTTCTGTAGTTCAATTGCTGCAACTTGCTGAAAATTGGCCCTATCATCTAGTTTGAACAGTTATGTTTAAAACATTGTATCCAGAGTGCATCAAACATGATTTTAGACCGTGGTTATTTCTGTAGTTCAATTGCTGCAACTTGCTGAAAATTGGCCCTATCATCTAGTTTGAACAGTTATGTTTAAAACATTGTATCCAGAGTGCATCAAACATGATTTTAGACCGTGGTTATTTCTGTAGTTCAATTGCTGCAACTTGCTGAAAATTGGCCCTATCATCTAGTTTGAACAGTTATGTTTAAAACATTGTATCCAGAGTGCATCAAACATGATTTTAGATCGGGTTTATGGAAAGAAAAGTGGTTATTTCTGTAGTTCAATTGCTGCAACTTGCTGAGAATTGGCCCTATCATCTAGTTTGAACAGTTATGTTTAAAACATTGTACCCAGAGTGCATCAAACATGATTTTAGACCGTGTTTATGGAAAGAAAAGTGGTTATTTCTGTAGTTCAATTGCTGCAACTTGCTGAAAATTGGCCCTATCATCTAGTTTGAACAGTTATGTTTAAAACATTGTATCCAGAGTGCATCAAACATGATTTTAGACCGTGGTTATTTCTGTAGTTCAATTGCTGCAACTTGCTGAAAATTGGCCCTATCATCTAGTTTGAACAGTTATGTTTAAAACATTGTATCCAGAGTGCATCAAACATGATTTTAGACCATGTTTATGGAAAGAAAAGTGGTTATTTCTGTAGTTCAATTGCTGCAACTTGCTGAAAATTGGCCCTATCATCTAGTTTGAACAGTTATGTTTAAAACATTGTATCCAGAGTGCATCAAACATGATTTGAGACCGTGTTTATGGAAAGAAAAGTGGTTATTTCTGTAGTTCAATTGCTGCAACTTGCTGAAAATTGGCCCTATCATCTAGTTTGAACAGTTATGTTTAAAACATTGTATCCAGAGTGCATCAACCATGATTTTAGACCTTGTTTATGGAAAAGTGGTTATTTCTGTAGTTAAATTGCTGCAACTTGCTGAAAATTGTCCCTATCATCTAGTTTGAACAGTTATGTTTAAAACATTGTATCCAGAGTGCATCAAACATGATTTTAGACCTTGTTTATGGAAAAGTGGTTATTTCTGTAGTTCAATTGCTGCAACTTGCTGAAAATTGGCCCTATCATCTAGTTTGAACAGTTATGTTTAAAACATTGTATCCAGAGTGCATCAAACATGATTTGAGACCGTGTTTATGGAAAGAAAAGTGGTTATTTCTGTAGTTCAATTGCTGCAACTTGCTGAAAATTGGCCCTATCATCTAGTTTGAACAGTTATGTTTAAAACATTGTATCCAGAGTGCATCAAACATGATTTTAGACCGTGTTTATTTAAAGAAAAGTGGTTATTTCTGTAGTTCAATTGCTGCAACTTGCTGAAAATTGGCCCTATCATCTAGTTTGAACAGTTATGTTTAAAACATTGTATCCAGAGTGCATCAAACATGATTTTAGACCATGTTTATGGAAAGAAAAGTGGTTATTTCTGTAGTTCAATTGCTGCAACTTGCTGAAAATTGGCCCTATCATCTAGTTTGAACAGTTATGTTTAAAACATTGTATCCAGAGTGCATCAAACATGATTTTAGACCATGTTTATGGAAAGAAAAGTGGTTATTTCTGTAGTTCAATTGCTGCAACTTGCTGAAAATTGGCCCTATCATCTAGTTTGAACAGTTATGTTTAAAACATTGTATCCAGAGTGCATCAAACATGATTTTAGACCATGTTTATGGAAAGAAAAGTGGTTATTTCTGTAGTTCAATTGCTGCAACTTGCTGAAAATTGGCCCTATCATCTAGTTTGAACAGTTATGTTTAAAACATTGTATCCAGAGTGCATCAAACATGATTTTAGACCGTGTTTATGGAAAGAAAAGTGGTTATTTCTGTAGTTCAATTGCTGCAACTTGGCCCTATCATCTAGTTTGAACAGTTATGTTTAAAACATTGTATCCAGAGTGCATCAAACATGATTTTAGACCTTGTTTATGGAAAGAAAAGTGGTTATTTCTGTAGTTCAATTGCTGCAACTTGCTGAAAAGTGGCCCTATCATCTAGTTTGAACAGTTATGTTTAAAACATTGTATCCAGAGTGCATCAAACATGATTTTAGACCGTGTTTATGGAAAGAAAAGTGGTTATTTCTGTAGTTCAATTGCTGCAACTTGCTGAAAATTGGCCCTATCATCTAGTTTGAACAGTTATGTTTAAAACATTGTATCCAGAGTGCATCAAACATGATTTTAGACCGTGGTTATTTCTGTAGTTCAATTGCTGCAACTTGCTGAAAATTGGCCCTATCATCTAGTTTGAACAGTTATGTTTAAAACATTGTATCCAGAGTGCATCAAACATGATTTTAGACCGTGGTTATTTCTGTAGTTCAATTGCTGCAACTTGCTGAAAATTGGCCCTATCATCTAGTTTGAACAGTTATGTTTAAAACATTGTATCCAGAGTGCATCAAACATGATTTTAGATCGGGTTTATGGAAAGAAAAGTGGTTATTTCTGTAGTTCAATTGCTGCAACTTGCTGAGAATTGGCCCTATCATCTAGTTTGAACAGTTATGTTTAAAACATTGTACCCAGAGTGCATCAAACATGATTTTAGACCGTGTTTATGGAAAGAAAAGTGGTTATTTCTGTAGTTCAATTGCTGCAACTTGCTGAAAATTGGCCCTATCATCTAGTTTGAACAGTTATGTTTAAAACATTGTATCCAGAGTGCATCAAACATGATTTTAGACCGTGGTTATTTCTGTAGTTCAATTGCTGCAACTTGCTGAAAATTGGCCCTATCATCTAGTTTGAACAGTTATGTTTAAAACATTGTATCCAGAGTGCATCAAACATGATTTTAGACCATGTTTATGGAAAGAAAAGTGGTTATTTCTGTAGTTCAATTGCTGCAACTTGCTGAAAATTGGCCCTATCATCTAGTTTGAACAGTTATGTTTAAAACATTGTATCCAGAGTGCATCAAACATGATTTGAGACCGTGTTTATGGAAAGAAAAGTGGTTATTTCTGTAGTTCAATTGCTGCAACTTGCTGAAAATTGGCCCTATCATCTAGTTTGAACAGTTATGTTTAAAACATTGTATCCAGAGTGCATCAACCATGATTTTAGACCTTGTTTATGGAAAAGTGGTTATTTCTGTAGTTAAATTGCTGCAACTTGCTGAAAATTGTCCCTATCATCTAGTTTGAACAGTTATGTTTAAAACATTGTATCCAGAGTGCATCAAACATGATTTTAGACCTTGTTTATGGAAAAGTGGTTATTTCTGTAGTTCAATTGCTGCAACTTGCTGAAAATTGGCCCTATCATCTAGTTTGAACAGTTATGTTTAAAACATTGTATCCAGAGTGCATCAAACATGATTTGAGACCGTGTTTATGGAAAGAAAAGTGGTTATTTCTGTAGTTCAATTGCTGCAACTTGCTGAAAATTGGCCCTATCATCTAGTTTGAACAGTTATGTTTAAAACATTGTATCCAGAGTGCATCAAACATGATTTTAGACCGTGTTTATTTAAAGAAAAGTGGTTATTTCTGTAGTTCAATTGCTGCAACTTGCTGAAAATTGGCCCTATCATCTAGTTTGAACAGTTATGTTTAAAACATTGTATCCAGAGTGCATCAAACATGATTTTAGACCATGTTTATGGAAAGAAAAGTGGTTATTTCTGTAGTTCAATTGCTGCAACTTGCTGAAAATTGGCCCTATCATCTAGTTTGAACAGTTATGTTTAAAACATTGTATCCAGAGTGCATCAAACATGATTTTAGACCGTGTTTATGGAAAGAAAAGTGGTTATTTCTGTAGTTCAATTGCTGCAACTTGGCCCTATCATCTAGTTTGAACAGTTATGTTTAAAACATTGTATCCAGAGTGCATCAAACATGATTTTAGACCGTGTTTATGGAAAGAAAAGTGGTTATTTCTGTAGTTCAATTGCTGCAACTTGCTGAAAAGTGGCCCTATCATCTAGTTTGAACAGTTATGTTTAAAACATTGTATCCAGAGTGCATCAAACATGATTTTAGACCGTGTTTATGGAAAGAAAAGTGGTTATTTCTGTAGTTCAATTGCTGCAACTTGCTGAAAATTGGCCCTATCATCTAGTTTGAACAGTTATGTTTAAAACATTGTATCCAGAGTGCATCAAACATGATTTTAGACCGTGGTTATTTCTGTAGTTCAATTGCTGCAACTTGCTGAAAATTGGCCCTATCATCTAGTTTGAACAGTTATGTTTAAAACATTGTATCCAGAGTGCATCAAACATGATTTTAGACCATGTTTATGGAAAGAAAAGTGGTTATTTCTGTAGTTCAATTGCTGCAACTTGCTGAAAATTGGCCCTATCATCTAGTTTGAACAGTTATGTTTAAAACATTGTATCCAGAGTGCATCAAACATGATTTTAGATCGGGTTTATGGAAAGAAAAGTGGTTATTTCTGTAGTTCAATTGCTGCAACTTGCTGAGAATTGGCCCTATCATCTAGTTTGAACAGTTATGTTTAAAACATTGTACCCAGAGTGCATCAAACATGATTTTAGACCGTGTTTATGGAAAGAAAAGTGGTTATTTCTGTAGTTCAATTGCTGCAACTTGCTGAAAATTGGCCCTATCATCTAGTTTGAACAGTTATGTTTAAAACATTGTATCCAGAGTGCATCAAACATGATTTTAGACCGTGGTTATTTCTGTAGTTCAATTGCTGCAACTTGCTGAAAATTGGCCCTATCATCTAGTTTGAACAGTTATGTTTAAAACATTGTATCCAGAGTGCATCAAACATGATTTTAGACCATGTTTATGGAAAGAAAAGTGGTTATTTCTGTAGTTCAATTGCTGCAACTTGCTGAAAATTGGCCCTATCATCTAGTTTGAACAGTTATGTTTAAAACATTGTATCCAGAGTGCATCAAACATGATTTGAGACCGTGTTTATGGAAAGAAAAGTGGTTATTTCTGTAGTTCAATTGCTGCAACTTGCTGAAAATTGGCCCTATCATCTAGTTTGAACAGTTATGTTTAAAACATTGTATCCAGAGTGCATCAAACATGATTTTAGACCGTGTTTATGGAAAGAAAAGTGGTTATTTCTGTAGTTCAATTGCTGCAACTTGCTGAAAATTGGCCCTATCATCTAGTTTGAACAGTTATGTTTAAAACATTGTATCCAGAGTGCATCAACCATGATTTTAGACCTTGTTTATGGAAAAGTGGTTATTTCTGTAGTTAAATTGCTGCAACTTGCTGAAAATTGTCCCTATCATCTAGTTTGAACAGTTATGTTTAAAACATTGTATCCAGAGTGCATCAAACATGATTTTAGACCTTGTTTATGGAAAAGTGGTTATTTCTGTAGTTCAATTGCTGCAACTTGCTGAAAATTGGCCCTATCATCTAGTTTGAACAGTTATGTTTAAAACATTGTATCCAGAGTGCATCAAACATGATTTGAGACCGTGTTTATGGAAAGAAAAGTGGTTATTTCTGTAGTTCAATTGCTGCAACTTGCTGAAAATTGGCCCTATCATCTAGTTTGAACAGTTATGTTTAAAACATTGTATCCAGAGTGCATCAAACATGATTTTAGACCGTGTTTATGGAAAGAAAAGTGGTTATTTCTGTAGTTCAATTGCTGCAACTTGCTGAAAATTGGCCCTATCATCTAGTTTGAACAGTTCTGTTTAAAACATTGTATCCAGAGTGCATCAAACATGATTTTAGACCGTGGTTATTTCTGTAGTTCAATTGCTGCAACTTGCTGAAAATTGGCCCTATCATCTAGTTTGAACAGTTCTGTTTAAAACATTGTATCCAGAGTGCATCAAACATGATTTTAGACCGTGGTTATTTCTGTAGTTCAATTGCTGCAACTTGCTGAAAATTGGCCCTATCATCTAGTTTGAACAGTTATGTTTAAAACATTGTATCCAGAGTGCATCAAACATGATTTTAGACCGTGGTTATTTCTGTAGTTCAATTGCTGCAACTTGCTGAAAATTGGCCCTATCATCTAGTTTGAACAGTTATGTTTAAAACATTGTATCCAGAGTGCATCAAACATGATTTTAGATCGGGTTTATGGAAAGAAAAGTGGTTATTTCTGTAGTTCAATTGCTGCAACTTGCTGAGAATTGGCCCTATCATCTAGTTTGAACAGTTATGTTTAAAACATTGTACCCAGAGTGCATCAAACATGATTTTAGACCGTGTTTATGGAAAGAAAAGTGGTTATTTCTGTAGTTCAATTGCTGCAACTTGCTGAAAATTGGCCCTATCATCTAGTTTGAACAGTTATGTTTAAAACATTGTATCCAGAGTGCATCAAACATGATTTTAGACCGTGTTTATTTAAAGAAAAGTGGTTATTTCTGTAGTTCAATTGCTGCAACTTGCTGAAAATTGGCCCTATCATCTAGTTTGAACAGTTATGTTTAAAACATTGTATCCAGAGTGCATCAAACATGATTTTAGACCATGTTTATGGAAAGAAAAGTGGTTATTTCTGTAGTTCAATTGCTGCAACTTGCTGAAAATTGGCCCTATCATCTAGTTTGAACAGTTATGTTTAAAACATTGTATCCAGAGTGCATCAAACATGATTTTAGACCGTGTTTATGGAAAGAAAAGTGGTTATTTCTGTAGTTCAATTGCTGCAACTTGGCCCTATCATCTAGTTTGAACAGTTATGTTTAAAACATTGTATCCAGAGTGCATCAAACATGATTTTAGACCGTGTTTATGGAAAGAAAAGTGGTTATTTCTGTAGTTCAATTGCTGCAACTTGCTGAAAAGTGGCCCTATCATCTAGTTTGAACAGTTATGTTTAAAACATTGTATCCAGAGTGCATCAAACATGATTTTAGACCGTGTTTATGGAAAGAAAAGTGGTTATTTCTGTAGTTCAATTGCTGCAACTTGCTGAAAATTGGCCCTATCATCTAGTTTGAACAGTTATGTTTAAAACATTGTATCCAGAGTGCATCAAACATGATTTTAGACCGTGGTTATTTCTGTAGTTCAATTGCTGCAACTTGCTGAAAATTGGCCCTATCATCTAGTTTGAACAGTTATGTTTAAAACATTGTATCCAGAGTGCATCAAACATGATTTTAGACCATGTTTATGGAAAGAAAAGTGGTTATTTCTGTAGTTCAATTGCTGCAACTTGCTGAAAATTGGCCCTATCATCTAGTTTGAACAGTTATGTTTAAAACATTGTATCCAGAGTGCATCAAACATGATTTTAGACTGTGTTTATGGAAAGAAAAGTGGTTATTTCTGTAGTTCAATTGCTGCAACTTGCTGAAAATTGGCCCTATCATCTAGTTTGAACAGTTATGTTTAAAACATTGTATCCAGAGTGCATCAAACATGATTTTAGATCGGGTTTATGGAAAGAAAAGTGGTTATTTCTGTAGTTCAATTGCTGCAACTTGCTGAGAATTGGCCCTATCATCTAGTTTGAACAGTTATGTTTAAAACATTGTACCCAGAGTGCATCAAACATGATTTTAGACCGTGTTTATGGAAAGAAAAGTGGTTATTTCTGTAGTTCAATTGCTGCAACTTGCTGAAAATTGGCCCTATCATCTAGTTTGAACAGTTATGTTTAAAACATTGTATCCAGAGTGCATCAAACATGATTTTAGACCGTGGTTATTTCTGTAGTTCAATTGCTGCAACTTGCTGAAAATTGGCCCTATCATCTAGTTTGAACAGTTATGTTTAAAACATTGTATCCAGAGTGCATCAAACATGATTTTAGACCATGTTTATGGAAAGAAAAGTGGTTATTTCTGTAGTTCAATTGCTGCAACTTGCTGAAAATTGGCCCTATCATCTAGTTTGAACAGTTATGTTTAAAACATTGTATCCAGAGTGCATCAAACATGATTTGAGACCGTGTTTATGGAAAGAAAAGTGGTTATTTCTGTAGTTCAATTGCTGCAACTTGCTGAAAATTGGCCCTATCATCTAGTTTGAACAGTTATGTTTAAAACATTGTATCCAGAGTGCATCAAACTTGATTTTAGACCGTGTTTATGGAAAGAAAAGTGGTTATTTCTGTAGTTCCATTGCTGCAACTTGGCCCTATCATCTAGTTTGAACAGTTATGTTTAAAACATTGTATCCAGAGTGCATCAAACATGATTTTAGACCGTGTTTATGGAAAGAAAAGTGGTTACTTCTGTAGTTCAATTGCTGCAACTTGCTGAAAATTGGCCCTATCATCTAGTTTGAACAGTTATGTTTAAAACATTGTATCCAGAGTGCATCAACCATGATTTTAGACCTTGTTTATGGAAAAGTGGTTATTTCTGTAGTTAAATTGCTGCAACTTGCTGAAAATTGTCCCTATCATCTAGTTTGAACAGTTATGTTTAAAACATTGTATCCAGAGTGCATCAAACATGATTTTAGACCTTGTTTATGGAAAAGTGGTTATTTCTGTAGTTCAATTGCTGCAACTTGCTGAAAATTGGCCCTATCATCTAGTTTGAACAGTTATGTTTAAAACGTATCCAGAGTGCATCAAACATGATTTTAGACCGTGTTTATTTAAAGAAAAGTGGTTATTTCTGTAGTTCAATTGCTGCAACTTGCTGAAAATTGGCCCTATCATCTAGTTTGAACAGTTATGTTTAAAACATTGTATCCAGAGTGCATCAAACATGATTTTAGACCATGTTTATGGAAAGAAAAGTGGTTATTTCTGTAGTTCAATTGCTGCAACTTGCTGAAAATTGGCCCTATCATCTAGTTTGAACAGTTATGTTTAAAACATTGTATCCAGAGTGCATCAAACATGATTTTAGACCGTGTTTATGGAAAGAAAAGTGGTTATTTCTGTAGTTCAATTGCTGCAACTTGGCCCTATCATCTAGTTTGAACAGTTATGTTTAAAACATTGTATCCAGAGTGCATCAAACATGATTTTAGACCGTGTTTATGGAAAGAAAAGTGGTTATTTCTGTAGTTCAATTGCTGCAACTTGCTGAAAAGTGGCCCTATCATCTAGTTTGAACAGTTATGTTTAAAACATTGTATCCAGAGTGCATCAAACATGATTTTAGACCGTGTTTATGGAAAGAAAAGTGGTTATTTCTGTAGTTCAATTGCTGCAACTTGCTGAAAATTGGCCCTATCATCTAGTTTGAACAGTTATGTTTAAAACATTGTATCCAGAGTGCATCAAACATGATTTTAGACCGTGGTTATTTCTGTAGTTCAATTGCTGCAACTTGCTGAAAATTGGCCCTATCATCTAGTTTGAACAGTTATGTTTAAAACATTGTATCCAGAGTGCATCAAACATGATTTTAGACCATGTTTATGGAAAGAAAAGTGGTTATTTCTGTAGTTCAATTGCTGCAACTTGCTGAAAATTGGCCCTATCATCTAGTTTGAACAGTTATGTTTAAAACATTGTATCCAGAGTGCATCAAACATGATTTTAGACTGTGTTTATGGAAAGAAAAGTGGTTATTTCTGTAGTTCAATTGCTGCAACTTGCTGAAAATTGGCCCTATCATCTAGTTTGAACAGTTATGTTTAAAACATTGTATCCAGAGTGCATCAAACATGATTTTAGATCGGGTTTATGGAAAGAAAAGTGGTTATTTCTGTAGTTCAATTGCTGCAACTTGCTGAGAATTGGCCCTATCATCTAGTTTGAACAGTTATGTTTAAAACATTGTACCCAGAGTGCATCAAACATGATTTTAGACCGTGTTTATGGAAAGAAAAGTGGTTATTTCTGTAGTTCAATTGCTGCAACTTGCTGAAAATTGGCCCTATCATCTAGTTTGAACAGTTATGTTTAAAACATTGTATCCAGAGTGCATCAAACATGATTTTAGACCGTGGTTATTTCTGTAGTTCAATTGCTGCAACTTGCTGAAAATTGGCCCTATCATCTAGTTTGAACAGTTATGTTTAAAACATTGTATCCAGAGTGCATCAAACATGATTTTAGACCATGTTTATGGAAAGAAAAGTGGTTATTTCTGTAGTTCAATTGCTGCAACTTGCTGAAAATTGGCCCTATCATCTAGTTTGAACAGTTATGTTTAAAACATTGTATCCAGAGTGCATCAAACATGATTTGAGACCGTGTTTATGGAAAGAAAAGTGGTTATTTCTGTAGTTCAATTGCTGCAACTTGCTGAAAATTGGCCCTATCATCTAGTTTGAACAGTTATGTTTAAAACATTGTATCCAGAGTGCATCAAACATGATTTTAGACCGTGTTTATGGAAAGAAAAGTGGTTATTTCTGTAGTTCAATTGCTGCAACTTGCTGAAAATTGGCCCTATCATCTAGTTTGAACAGTTATGTTTAAAACATTGTATCCAGAGTGCATCAAACATGATTTTAGATCGGGTTTATGGAAAGAAAAGTGGTTATTTCTGTAGTTCAATTGCTGCAACTTGCTGAGAATTGGCCCTATCATCTAGTTTGAACAGTTATGTTTAAAACATTGTACCCAGAGTGCATCAAACATGATTTTAGACCGTGTTTATGGAAAGAAAAGTGGTTATTTCTGTAGTTCAATTGCTGCAACTTGCTGAAAATTGGCCCTATCATCTAGTTTGAACAGTTATGTTTAAAACATTGTATCCAGAGTGCATCAAACATGATTTTAGACCGTGGTTATTTCTGTAGTTCAATTGCTGCAACTTGCTGAAAATTGGCCCTATCATCTAGTTTGAACAGTTATGTTTAAAACATTGTATCCAGAGTGCATCAAACATGATTTTAGACCATGTTTATGGAAAGAAAAGTGGTTATTTCTGTAGTTCAATTGCTGCAACTTGCTGAAAATTGGCCCTATCATCTAGTTTGAACAGTTATGTTTAAAACATTGTATCCAGAGTGCATCAAACATGATTTGAGACCGTGTTTATGGAAAGAAAAGTGGTTATTTCTGTAGTTCAATTGCTGCAACTTGCTGAAAATTGGCCCTATCATCTAGTTTGAACAGTTATGTTTAAAACATTGTATCCAGAGTGCATCAAACATGATTTTAGACCGTGTTTATGGAAAGAAAAGTGGTTATTTCTGTAGTTCAATTGCTGCAACTTGCTGAAAATTGGCCCTATCATCTAGTTTGAACAGGTCTGTTTAAAACATTGTATCCAGAGTGCATCAAACATGATTTTAGACCGTGGTTATTTCTGTAGTTCAATTGCTGCAACTTGCTGAAAATTGGCCCTATCATCTAGTTTGAACAGTTATGTTTAAAACATTGTATCCAGAGTGCATCAAACATGATTTTAGACCGTGGTTATTTCTGTAGTTCAATTGCTGCAACTTGCTGAAAATTGGCCCTATCATCTAGTTTGAACAGTTATGTTTAAAACATTGTATCCAGAGTGCATCAAACATGATTTTAGACCATGTTTATGGAAAGAGAAGTGGTTATTTCTGTAGTTCAATTGCTGCAACTTGCTGAAAATTGGCCCTATCATCTAGTTTGAACAGTTATGTTTAAAACATTGTATCCAGAGTGCATCAAACATGATTTTAGATCGGGTTTATGGAAAGAAAAGTGGTTATTTCTGTAGTTCAATTGCTGCAACTTGCTGAGAATTGGCCCTATCATCTAGTTTGAACAGTTATGTTTAAAACATTGTACCCAGAGTGCATCAAACATGATTTTAGACCGTGTTTATGGAAAGAAAAGTGGTTATTTCTGTAGTTCAATTGCTGCAACTTGCTGAAAATTGGCCCTATCATCTAGTTTGAACAGTTATGTTTAAAACATTGTATCCAGAGTGCATCAAACATGATTTTAGACCGTGGTTATTTCTGTAGTTCAATTGCTGCAACTTGCTGAAAATAGGCCCTATCATCTAGTTTGAACAGTTATGTTTAAAACATTGTATCCAGAGTGCATCAAACATGATTTTAGACCGTGTTTATGGAAAGAAAAGTGGTTATTTCTGTAGTTCCATTGCTGCAACTTGGCCCTATCATCTAGTTTGAACAGTTATGTTTAAAACATTGTATCCAGAGTGCATCAAACATGATTTTAGACCGTGTTTATGGAAAGAAAAGTGGTTATTTCTGTAGTTCAATTGCTGCAACTTGCTGAAAATTGGCCCTATCATCTAGTTTGAAAAGTTATGTTTAAAACATTGTATCCAGAGTGCATCAACCATGATTTTAGACCTTGTTTATGGAAAAGTGGTTATTTCTGTAGTTAAATTGCTGCAACTTGCTGAAAATTGTCCCTATCATCTAGTTTGAACAGTTATGTTTAAAACATTGTATCCAGAGTGCATCAAACATGATTTTAGACCTTGTTTATGGAAAAGTGGTTATTTCTGTAGTTCAATTGCTGCAACTTGCTGAAAATTGGCCCTATCATCTAGTTTGAACAGTTATGTTTAAACATTGTATCCAGAGTGCATCAAACATGATTTTAGACCGTGTTTATGGAAAGAAAAGTGGTTATTTCTGTAGTTCAATTGCTGCAACTTGCTGAAAATTGGCCCTATCATCTAGTTTGAACAGTTATGTTTAAAACATTGTATCCAGAGTGCATCAACCATGATTTTAGACCTTGTTTATGGAAAAGTGGTTATTTCTGTAGTTAAATTGCTGCAACTTGCTGAAAATTGTCCCTATCATCTAGTTTGAACAGTTATGTTTAAAACATTGTATCCAGAGTGCATCAAACATGATTTTAGACCTTGTTTATGGAAAAGTGGTTATTTCTGTAGTTCAATTGCTGCAACTTGCTGAAAATTGGCCCTATCATCTAGTTTGAACAGTTATGTTTAAAACGTATCCAGAGTGCATCAAACATGATTTTAGACCGTGTTTATGGAAAGAAAAGTGGTTATTTCTGTAGTTCAATTGCTGCAACTTGCTGAAAATTGGCCCTATCATCTAGTTTGAACAGTTATGTTTAAAACATTGTATCCAGAGTGCATCAAACATGATTTTAGACCGTGTTTATGGAAAGAAAAGTGGTTATTTCTGTAGTTCCATTGCTGCAACTTGGCCCTATCATCTAGTTTGAACAGTTATGTTTAAAACATTGTATCCAGAGTGCATCAAACATGATTTTAGACCGTGTTTATGGAAAGAAAAGTGGTTACTTCTGTAGTTCAATTGCTGCAACTTGCTGAAAATTGGCCCTATCATCTAGTTTGAACAGTTATGTTTAAAACATTGTATCCAGAGTGCATCAACCATGATTTTAGACCTTGTTTATGGAAAAGTGGTTATTTCTGTAGTTAAATTGCTGCAACTTGCTGAAAATTGTCCCTATCATCTAGTTTGAACAGTTATGTTTAAAACATTGTATCCAGAGTGCATCAAACATGATTTTAGACCTTGTTTATGGAAAAGTGGTTATTTCTGTAGTTCAATTGCTGCAACTTGCTGAAAATTGGCCCTATCATCTAGTTTGAACAGTTATGTTTAAAACGTATCCAGAGTGCATCAAACATGATTTGAGACCGTGTTTATGGAAAGAAAAGTGGTTATTTCTGTAGTTCAATTGCTGCAACTTGCTGAAAATTGGCCCTATCATCTAGTTTGAACAGTTATGTTTAAAACATTGTATCCAGAGTGCATCAAACATGATTTTAGACCGTGTTTATGGAAAGAAAAGTGGTTATTTCTGTAGTTCAATTGCTGCAACTTGCTGAAAATTGGCCCTATCATCTAGTTTGAACAGTTCTGTTTAAAACATTGTATCCAGAGTGCATCAAACATGATTTTAGACCGTGGTTATTTCTGTAGTTCAATTGCTGCAACTTGCTGAAAATTGGCCCTATCATCTAGTTTGAACAGTTATGTTTAAAACATTGTATCCAGAGTGCATCAAACATGATTTTAGACCGTGGTTATTTCTGTAGTTCAATTGCTGCAACTTGCTGAAAATTGGCCCTATCATCTAGTTTGAACAGTTATGTTTAAAACATTGTATCCAGAGTGCATCAAACATGATTTTAGACCATGTTTATGGAAAGAGAAGTGGTTATTTCTGTAGTTCAATTGCTGCAACTTGCTGAAAATTGGCCCTATCATCTAGTTTGAACAGTTATGTTTAAAACATTGTATCCAGAGTGCATCAAACATGATTTTAGATCGGGTTTATGGAAAGAAAAGTGGTTATTTCTGTAGTTCAATTGCTGCAACTTGCTGAGAATTGGCCCTATCATCTAGTTTGAACAGTTATGTTTAAAACATTGTACCCAGAGTGCATCAAACATGATTTTAGACCGTGTTTATGGAAAGAAAAGTGGTTATTTCTGTAGTTCAATTGCTGCAACTTGCTGAAAATTGGCCCTATCATCTAGTTTGAACAGTTATGTTTAAAACATTGTATCCAGAGTGCATCAAACATGATTTTAGACCGTGGTTATTTCTGTAGTTCAATTGCTGCAACTTGCTGAAAATTGGCCCTATCATCTAGTTTGAACAGTTATGTTTAAAACATTGTATCCAGAGTGCATCAAACATGATTTTAGACCATGTTTATGGAAAGAAAAGTGGTTATTTCTGTAGTTCAATTGCTGCAACTTGCTGAAAATTGGCCCTATCATCTAGTTTGAACAGTTATGTTTAAAACATTGTATCCAGAGTGCATCAAACATGATTTGAGACCGTGTTTATGGAAAGAAAAGTGGTTATTTCTGTAGTTCAATTGCTGCAACTTGCTGAAAATTGGCCCTATCATCTAGTTTGAACAGTTATGTTTAAAACATTGTATCCAGAGTGCATCAAACATGATTTTAGACCGTGTTTATGGAAAGAAAAGTGGTTATTTCTGTAGTTCCATTGCTGCAACTTGGCCCTATCATCTAGTTTGAACAGTTATGTTTAAAACATTGTATCCAGAGTGCATCAAACATGATTTTAGACCGTGTTTATGGAAAGAAAAGTGGTTATTTCTGTAGTTCAATTGCTGCAACTTGCTGAAAATTGTCCCTATCATCTAGTTTGAACAGTTATGTTTAAAACATTGTATCCAGAGTGCATCAAACATGATTTTAGACCTTGTTTATGGAAAAGTGGTTATTTCTGTAGTTCAATTGCTGCAACTTGCTGAAAATTGGCCCTATCATCTAGTTTGAACAGTTATGTTTAAACATTGTATCCAGAGTGCATCAAACATGATTTTAGACCGTGTTTATGGAAAGAAAAGTGGTTATTTCTGTAGTTCAATTGCTGCAACTTGCTGAAAATTGGCCCTATCATCTAGTTTGAACAGTTATGTTTAAAACATTGTATCCAGAGTGCATCAACCATGATTTTAGACCTTGTTTATGGAAAAGTGGTTATTTCTGTAGTTAAATTGCTGCAACTTGCTGAAAATTGTCCCTATCATCTAGTTTGAACAGTTATGTTTAAAACATTGTATCCAGAGTGCATCAAACATGATTTTAGACCTTGTTTATGGAAAAGTGGTTATTTCTGTAGTTCAATTGCTGCAACTTGCTGAAAATTGGCCCTATCATCTAGTTTGAACAGTTATGTTTAAAACGTATCCAGAGTGCATCAAACATTATTTGAGACCGTGTTTATGGAAAGAAAAGTGGTTATTTCTGTAGTTCAATTGCTGCAACTTGCTGAAAATTGGCCCTATCATCTAGTTTGATTAGTTATGTTTAAAACTTTGTATCCAGAGTGCATCAAACATGATTTTAGACCGTGTTTATGGAAAGAAAAGTGGTTATTTCTGTAGTTCCATTGCTGCAACTTGGCCCTATCATCTAGTTTGAACAGTTATGTTTAAAACATTGTATCCAGAGTGCATCAAACATGATTTTAGACCTTGTTTATGGAAAGAAAAGTGGTTACTTCTGTAGTTCAATTGCTGCAACTTGCTGAAAATTGGCCCTATCATCTAGTTTGAACAGTTCTGTTTAAAACATTGTATCCAGAGTGCATCAAACATGATTTTAGACCGTGGTTATTTCTGTAGTTCAATTGCTGCAACTTGCTGAAAATTGGCCCTATCATCTAGTTTGAACAGTTATGTTTAAAACATTGTATCCAGAGTGCATCAAACATGATTTTAGACCGTGGTTATTTCTGTAGTTCAATTGCTGCAACTTGCTGAAAATTGGCCCTATCATCTAGTTTGAACAGTTATGTTTAAAACATTGTATCCAGAGTGCATCAAACATGATTTTAGACCATGTTTATGGAAAGAGAAGTGGTTATTTCTGTAGTTCAATTGCTGCAACTTGCTGAAAATTGGCCCTATCATCTAGTTTGAACAGTTATGTTTAAAACATTGTATCCAGAGTGCATCAAACATGATTTTAGATCGGGTTTATGGAAAGAAAAGTGGTTATTTCTGTAGTTCAATTGCTGCAACTTGCTGAGAATTGGCCCTATCATCTAGTTTGAACAGTTATGTTTAAAACATTGTACCCAGAGTGCATCAAACATGATTTTAGACCGTGTTTATGGAAAGAAAAGTGGTTATTTCTGTAGTTCAATTGCTGCAACTTGCTGAAAATTGGCCCTATCATCTAGTTTGAACAGTTATGTTTAAAACATTGTATCCAGAGTGCATCAAACATTATTTTAGACCGTGGTTATTTCTGTAGTTCAATTGCTGCAACTTGCTGAAAATTGGCCCTATCATCTAGTTTGAACAGTTATGTTTAAAACATTGTATCCAGAGTGCATCAAACATGATTTTAGACCATGTTTATGGAAAGAAAAGTGGTTATTTCTGTAGTTCAATTGCTGCAACTTGCTGAAAATTGGCCCTATCATCTAGTTTGAACAGTTATGTTTAAAACATTGTATCCAGAGTGCATCAAACATGATTTGAGACCGTGTTTATGGAAAGAAAAGTGGTTATTTCTGTAGTTCAATTGCTGCAACTTGCTGAAAATTGGCCCTATCATCTAGTTTGAACAGTTATGTTTAAAACATTGTATCCAGAGTGCATCAAACATGATTTTAGACCGTGTTTATGGAAAGAAAAGTGGTTATTTCTGTAGTTCCATTGCTGCAACTTGGCCCTATCATCTAGTTTGAACAGTTATGTTTAAAACATTGTATCCAGAGTGCATCAAACATGATTTTAGACCGTGTTTATGGAAAGAAAAGTGGTTATTTCTGTAGTTCAATTGCTGCAACTTGCTGAAAATTGGCCCTATCATCTAGTTTGAAAAGTTATGTTTAAAACATTGTATCCAGAGTGCATCAACCATGATTTTAGACCTTGTTTATGGAAAAGTGGTTATTTCTGTAGTTAAATTGCTGCAACTTGCTGAAAATTGTCCCTATCATCTAGTTTGAACAGTTATGTTTAAAACATTGTATCCAGAGTGCATCAAACATGATTTTAGACCTTGTTTATGGAAAAGTGGTTATTTCTGTAGTTCAATTGCTGCAACTTGCTGAAAATTGGCCCTATCATCTAGTTTGAACAGTTATGTTTAAACATTGTATCCAGAGTGCATCAAACATGATTTTAGACCGTGTTTATGGAAAGAAAAGTGGTTATTTCTGTAGTTCAATTGCTGCAACTTGCTGAAAATTGGCCCTATCATCTAGTTTGAACAGTTATGTTTAAAACATTGTATCCAGAGTGCATCAAACATGATTTTAGACCGTGTTTATGGAAAGAAAAGTGGTTATTTCTGTAGTTCAATTGCTGCAACTTGCTGAAAATTGGCCCTATCATCTAGTTTGAACAGTTCTGTTTAAAACATTGTATCCAGAGTGCATCAAACATGATTTTAGACCGTGGTTATTTCTGTAGTTCAATTGCTGCAACTTGCTGAAAATTGGCCCTATCATCTAGTTTGAACAGTTATGTTTAAAACATTGTATCCAGAGTGCATCAAACATGATTTTAGACCGTGGTTATTTCTGTAGTTCAATTGCTGCAACTTGCTGAAAATTGGCCCTATCATCTAGTTTGAACAGTTATGTTTAAAACATTGTATCCAGAGTGCATCAAACATGATTTTAGACCATGTTTATGGAAAGAAAAGTGGTTATTTCTGTAGTTCAATTGCTGCAACTTGCTGAAAATTGGCCCTATCATCTAGTTTGAAAAGTTATGTTTAAAACATTGTATCCAGAGTGCATCAACCATGATTTTAGACCTTGTTTATGGAAAAGTGGTTATTTCTGTAGTTAAATTGCTGCAACTTGCTGAAAATTGTCCCTATCATCTAGTTTGAACAGTTATGTTTAAAACATTGTATCCAGAGTGCAGCAAACATGATTTTAGACCTTGTTTATGGAAAAGTGGTTATTTCTGTAGTTCAATTGCTGCAACTTGCTGAAAATTGGCCCTATCATCTAGTTTGAACAGTTATGTTTAAACATTGTATCCAGAGTGCATCAAACATGATTTTAGACCGTGTTTATGGAAAGAAAAGTGGTTATTTCTGTAGTTCAATTGCTGCAACTTGCTGAAAATTGGCCCTATCATCTAGTTTGAACAGTTATGTTTAAAACATTGTATCCAGAGTGCATCAACCATGATTTTAGACCTTGTTTATGGAAAAGTGGTTATTTCTGTAGTTAAATTGCTGCAACTTGCTGAAAATTGTCCCTATCATCTAGTTTGAACAGTTATGTTTAAAACATTGTATCCAGAGTGCATCAAACATGATTTTAGACCTTGTTTATGGAAAAGTGGTTATTTCTGTAGTTCAATTGCTGCAACTTGCTGAAAATTGGCCCTATCATCTAGTTTGAACAGTTATGTTTAAAACGTATCCAGAGTGCATCAAACATGATTTGAGACCGTGTTTATGGAAAGAAAAGTGGTTATTTCTGTAGTTCAATTGCTGCAACTTGCTGAAAATTGGCCCTATCATCTAGTTTGAACAGTTATGTTTAAAACATTGTATCCAGAGTGCATCAAACATGATTTTAGACCGTGTTTATGGAAAGAAAAGTGGTTATTTCTGTAGTTCAATTGCTGCAACTTGCTGAAAATTGGCCCTATCATCTAGTTTGAACAGTTCTGTTTAAAACATTGTATCCAGAGTGCATCAAACATGATTTTAGACCGTGGTTATTTCTGTAGTTCAATTGCTGCAACTTGCTGAAAATTGGCCCTATCATCTAGTTTGAACAGTTATGTTTAAAACATTGTATCCAGAGTGCATCAAACATGATTTTAGACCGTGGTTATTTCTGTAGTTCAATTGCTGCAACTTGCTGAAAATTGGCCCTATCATCTAGTTTGAACAGTTATGTTTAAAACATTGTATCCAGAGTGCATCAAACATGATTTTAGACCATGTTTATGGAAAGAAAAGTGGTTATTTCTGTAGTTCAATTGCTGCAACTTGCTGAAAATTGGCCCTATCATCTAGTTTGAACAGTTATGTTTAAAACATTGTATCCAGAGTGCATCAAACATGATTTGAGACCTTGTTTATGGAAAGAAAAGTGGTTATTTCTGTAGTTCAATTGCTGCAACTTGCTGAAAATTGGCCCTATCATCTAGTTTGAACAGTTATGTTTAAAACATTGTATCCAGAGTGCATCAAACATGATTTTAGATCGGGTTTATGGAAAGAAAAGTGGTTATTTCTGTAGTTCAATTGCTGCAACTTGCTGAAAATTGGCCCTATCATCTAGTTTGAACAGTTATGTTTAAAACATTGTACCCAGAGTGCATCAAACATGATTTTAGACCGTGTTTATGGAAAGAAAAGTGGTTATTTCTGTAGTTCAATTGCTGCAACTTGCTGAAAATTGGCCCTATCATCTAGTTTGAACAGTTATGTTTAAAACGTATCCAGAGTGCATCAAACATGATTTGAGACCTTGTTTATGGAAAGAAAAGTGGTTATTTCTGTAGTTCAATTGCTGCAACTTGCTGAAAATTGGCCCTATCATCTAGTTTGAACAGTTATGTTTAAAACATTGTATCCAGAGTGCATCAAACATGATTTTAGACCGTGTTTATGGAAAGAAAAGTGGTTATTTCTGTAGTTCAATTGCTGCAACTTGGCCCTATCATCTAGTTTGAACAGTTATGTTTAAAACTTTGTATCCAGAGTGCATCAAACATGATTTTAGACCGTGGTTATTTCTGTAGTTCAATTGCTGCAACTTGCTGAAAATTGGCCCTATCATCTAGTTTGAACAGTTATGTTTAAAACATTGTATCCAGAGTGCATCAAACATGATTTTAGATCGGGTTTATGGAAAGAAAAGTGGTTATTTCTGTAGTTCAATTGCTGCAACTTGCTGAGAATTGGCCCTATCATCTAGTTTGAACAGTTATGTTTAAAACATTGTACCCAGAGTGCATCAAACATGATTTTAGACCGTGTTTATGGAAAGAAAAGTGGTTATTTCTGTAGTTCAATTGCTGCAACTTGCTGAAAATTGGCCCTATCATCTAGTTTGAACAGTTATGTTTAAAACATTGTATCCAGAGTGCATCAAACATGATTTTAGACCGTGGTTATTTCTGTAGTTCAATTGCTGCAACTTGCTGAAAATTGGCCCCTTTTATCTAGTTTGAACAGTTATGTTTAAAACATTGTATCCAGAGTGCATCAAACATGATTTTAGACCATGTTTATGGAAAGAAAAGTGGTTATTTCTGTAGTTCAATTGCTGCAACTTGCTGAAAATTGGCCCTATCATCTAGTTTGAACAGTTATGTTTAAAACATTGTATCCAGAGTGCATCAAACATGATTTGAGACCGTGTTTATGGAAAGAAAAGTGGTTATTTCTGTAGTTCAATTGCTGCAACTTGCTGAAAATTGGCCCTATCATCTAGTTTGAACAGTTATGTTTAAAACATTGTATCCAGAGTGCATCAACCATGATTTTAGACCTTGTTTATGGAAAAGTGGTTATTTCTGTAGTTAAATTGCTGCAACTTGCTGAAAATTGTCCCTATCATCTAGTTTGAACAGTTATGTTTAAAACATTGTATCCAGAGTGCATCAAACATGATTTGAGACCGTGTTTATGGAAAGAAAAGTGGTTATTTCTGTAGTTCAATTGCTGCAACTTGCTGAAAATTGGCCCTATCATCTAGTTTGAACAGTTATGTTTAAAACATTGTATCCAGAGTGCATCAAACATGATTTGAGACCGTGTTTATGGAAATAAAATTGGTTATTTCTGTAGTTCAATTGCTGCAACTTGGCCCTATCATCTAGTTTGAACAGTTATGTTTAAAACATTGTATCCAGAGTGCATCAAACATGATTTTAGACCGTGTTTATGGAAAGAAAAGTGGTTATTTCTGTAGTTCAATTGCTGCAACTTGCTGAAAATTGGCCCTATCATCTAGTTTGAACAGTTATGTTTAAACATTGTATCCAGAGTGCATCAAACATGATTTTAGACCGTGTTTATGGAAAGAAAAGTGGTTATTTCTGTAGTTCAATTGCTGCAACTTGCTGAAAATTGGCCCTATCATCTAGTTTGAACAGTTATGTTTAAAACATTGTATCCAGAGTGCATCAAACATGATTTTAGACCGTGTTTATGGAAAGAAAAGTGGTTATTTCTGTAGTTCAATTGCTGCAACTTGGCCCTATCATCTAGTTTGAACAGTTATGTTTAAAACATTGTATCCAGAGTGCATCAAACATGATTTTAGACCGTGGTTATTTCTGTAGTTCAATTGCTGCAACTTGCTGAAAATTGGCCCTATCATCTAGTTTGAACAGTTATGTTTAAAACATTGTATCCAGAGTGCATCAAACATGATTTTAGACCATGTTTATGGAAAGAAAAGTGGTTATTTCTGTAGTTCAATTGCTGCAACTTGCTGAAAATTGGCCCTATCATCTAGTTTGAACAGTTATGTTTAAAACATTGTATCCAGAGTGCATCAAACATGATTTGAGACCGTGTTTATGGAAAGAAAAGTGGTTATTTCTGTAGTTCAATTGCTGCAACTTGCTGAAAATTGGCCCTATCATCTAGTTTGAACAGTTATGTTTAAAACATTGTATCCAGAGTGCATCAACCATGATTTTAGACCTTGTTTATGGAAAAGTGGTTATTTCTGTAGTTAAATTGCTGCAACTTGCTGAAAATTGGCCCTATCATCTAGTATGAACAGTTATGTTTAAAACATTGTATCCAGAGTGCATCAAACATGATTTTAGACCGTGTTTATTTAAAGAAAAGTGGTTATTTCTGTAGTTCAATTGCTGCAACTTGCTGAAAATTGGCCCTATCATCTAGTTTGAACAGTTATGTTTAAAACATTGTATCCAGAGTGCATCAAACATGATTTTAGACCATGTTTATGGAAAGAAAAGTGGTTATTTCTGTAGTTCAATTGCTGCAACTTGCTGAAAATTGGCCCTATCATCTAGTTTGAACAGTTATGTTTAAAACATTGTATCCAGAGTGCATCAAACATGATTTTAGACCATGTTTATGGAAAGAAAAGTGGTTATTTCTGTAGTTCAATTGCTGCAACTTGCTGAAAATTGGCCCTATCATCTAGTTTGAACAGTTATGTTTAAAACATTGTATCCAGAGTGCATCAAACATGATTTTAGACCGTGTTTATGGAAAGAAAAGTGGTTATTTCTGTAGTTCAATTGCTGCAACTTGGCCCTATCATCTAGTTTGAACAGTTATGTTTAAAACATTGTATCCAGAGTGCATCAAACATGATTTTAGACCTTGTTTATGGAAAGAAAAGTGGTTATTTCTGTAGTTCAATTGCTGCAACTTGCTGAAAAGTGGCCCTATCATCTAGTTTGAACAGTTATGTTTAAAACATTGTATCCAGAGTGCATCAAACATGATTTTAGACCGTGTTTATGGAAAGAAAAGTGGTTATTTCTGTAGTTCAATTGCTGCAACTTGCTGAAAATTGGCCCTATCATCTAGTTTGAACAGTTATGTTTAAAACATTGTATCCAGAGTGCATCAAACATGATTTTAGACCGTGGTTATTTCTGTAGTTCAATTGCTGCAACTTGCTGAAAATTGGCCCTATCATCTAGTTTGAACAGTTATGTTTAAAACATTGTATCCAGAGTGCATCAAACATGATTTTAGACCGTGGTTATTTCTGTAGTTCAATTGCTGCAACTTGCTGAAAATTGGCCCTATCATCTAGTTTGAACAGTTATGTTTAAAACATTGTATCCAGAGTGCATCAAACATGATTTTAGATCGGGTTTATGGAAAGAAAAGTGGTTATTTCTGTAGTTCAATTGCTGCAACTTGCTGAGAATTGGCCCTATCATCTAGTTTGAACAGTTATGTTTAAAACATTGTACCCAGAGTGCATCAAACATGATTTTAGACCGTGTTTATGGAAAGAAAAGTGGTTATTTCTGTAGTTCAATTGCTGCAACTTGCTGAAAATTGGCCCTATCATCTAGTTTGAACAGTTATGTTTAAAACATTGTATCCAGAGTGCATCAAACATGATTTTAGACCGTGGTTATTTCTGTAGTTCAATTGCTGCAACTTGCTGAAAATTGGCCCTATCATCTAGTTTGAACAGTTATGTTTAAAACATTGTATCCAGAGTGCATCAAACATGATTTTAGACCATGTTTATGGAAAGAAAAGTGGTTATTTCTGTAGTTCAATTGCTGCAACTTGCTGAAAATTGGCCCTATCATCTAGTTTGAACAGTTATGTTTAAAACATTGTATCCAGAGTGCATCAAACATGATTTGAGACCGTGTTTATGGAAAGAAAAGTGGTTATTTCTGTAGTTCAATTGCTGCAACTTGCTGAAAATTGGCCCTATCATCTAGTTTGAACAGTTATGTTTAAAACATTGTATCCAGAGTGCATCAACCATGATTTTAGACCTTGTTTATGGAAAAGTGGTTATTTCTGTAGTTAAATTGCTGCAACTTGCTGAAAATTGTCCCTATCATCTAGTTTGAACAGTTATGTTTAAAACATTGTATCCAGAGTGCATCAAACATGATTTTAGACCTTGTTTATGGAAAAGTGGTTATTTCTGTAGTTCAATTGCTGCAACTTGCTGAAAATTGGCCCTATCATCTAGTTTGAACAGTTATGTTTAAAACATTGTATCCAGAGTGCATCAAACATGATTTGAGACCGTGTTTATGGAAAGAAAAGTGGTTATTTCTGTAGTTCAATTGCTGCAACTTGCTGAAAATTGGCCCTATCATCTAGTTTGAACAGTTATGTTTAAAACATTGTATCCAGAGTGCATCAAACATGATTTTAGACCGTGTTTATTTAAAGAAAAGTGGTTATTTCTGTAGTTCAATTGCTGCAACTTGCTGAAAATTGGCCCTATCATCTAGTTTGAACAGTTATGTTTAAAACATTGTATCCAGAGTGCATCAAACATGATTTTAGACCATGTTTATGGAAAGAAAAGTGGTTATTTCTGTAGTTCAATTGCTGCAACTTGCTGAAAATTGGCCCTATCATCTAGTTTGAACAGTTATGTTTAAAACATTGTATCCAGAGTGCATCAAACATGATTTTAGACCGTGTTTATGGAAAGAAAAGTGGTTATTTCTGTAGTTCAATTGCTGCAACTTGGCCCTATCATCTAGTTTGAACAGTTATGTTTAAAACATTGTATCCAGAGTGCATCAAACATGATTTTAGACCGTGTTTATGGAAAGAAAAGTGGTTATTTCTGTAGTTCAATTGCTGCAACTTGCTGAAAAGTGGCCCTATCATCTAGTTTGAACAGTTATGTTTAAAACATTGTATCCAGAGTGCATCAAACATGATTTTAGACCGTGTTTATGGAAAGAAAAGTGGTTATTTCTGTAGTTCAATTGCTGCAACTTGCTGAAAATTGGCCCTATCATCTAGTTTGAACAGTTATGTTTAAAACATTGTATCCAGAGTGCATCAAACATGATTTTAGACCGTGGTTATTTCTGTAGTTCAATTGCTGCAACTTGCTGAAAATTGGCCCTATCATCTAGTTTGAACAGTTATGTTTAAAACATTGTATCCAGAGTGCATCAAACATGATTTTAGACCATGTTTATGGAAAGAAAAGTGGTTATTTCTGTAGTTCAATTGCTGCAACTTGCTGAAAATTGGCCCTATCATCTAGTTTGAACAGTTATGTTTAAAACATTGTATCCAGAGTGCATCAAACATGATTTGAGACCGTGTTTATGGAAAGAAAAGTGGTTATTTCTGTAGTTCAATTGCTGCAACTTGCTGAAAATTGGCCCTATCATCTAGTTTGAACAGTTATGTTTAAAACATTGTATCCAGAGTGCATCAAACATGATTTTAGACCGTGTTTATGGAAAGAAAAGTGGTTATTTCTGTAGTTCAATTGCTGCAACTTGCTGAAAATTGGCCCTATCATCTAGTTTGAACAGTTATGTTTAAAACATTGTATCCAGAGTGCATCAACCATGATTTTAGACCTTGTTTATTGAAAAGTGGTTATTTCTGTAGTTAAATTGCTGCAACTTGCTGAAAATTGTCCCTATCATCTAGTTTGAACAGTTATGTTTAAAACATTGTATCCAGAGTGCATCAAACATGATTTTAGACCTTGTTTATGGAAAAGTGGTTATTTCTGTAGTTCAATTGCTGCAACTTGCTGAAAATTGGCCCTATCATCTAGTTTGAACAGTTATGTTTAAAACATTGTATCCAGAGTGCATCAAACATGATTTGAGACCGTGTTTATGGAAAGAAAAGTGGTTATTTCTGTAGTTCAATTGCTGCAACTTGCTGAAAATTGGCCCTATCATCTAGTTTGAACAGTTATGTTTAAAACATTGTATCCAGAGTGCATCAAACATGATTTTAGACCGTGTTTATGGAAAGAAAAGTGGTTATTTCTGTAGTTCAATTGCTGCAACTTGCTGAAAATTGGCCCTATCATCTAGTTTGAACAGTTCTGTTTAAAACATTGTATCCAGAGTGCATCAAACATGATTTTAGACCGTGGTTATTTCTGTAGTTCAATTGCTGCAACTTGCTGAAAATTGGCCCTATCATCTAGTTTGAACAGTTATGTTTAAAACATTGTATCCAGAGTGCATCAAACATGATTTTAGACCGTGGTTATTTCTGTAGTTCAATTGCTGCAACTTGCTGAAAATTGGCCCTATCATCTAGTTTGAACAGTTATGTTTAAAACATTGTATCCAGAGTGCATCAAACATGATTTTAGACCATGTTTATGGAAAGAAAAGTGGTTATTTCTGTAGTTCAAATGCTGCAACTTGCTGAAAATTGGCCCTATCATCTAGTTTGAACAGTTCTGTTTAAAACATTGTATCCAGAGTGCATCAAACATGATTTTAGACCGTGGTTATTTCTGTAGTTCAATTGCTGCAACTTGCTGAAAATTGGCCCTATCATCTAGTTTGAACAGTTATGTTTAAAACATTGTATCCAGAGTGCATCAAACATGATTTTAGACCGTGGTTATTTCTGTAGTTCAATTGCTGCAACTTGCTGAAAATTGGCCCTATCATCTAGTTTGAACAGTTATGTTTAAAACATTGTATCCAGAGTGCATCAAACATGATTTTAGATCGGGTTTATGGAAAGAAAAGTGGTTATTTCTGTAGTTCAATTGCTGCAACTTGCTGAGAATTGGCCCTATCATCTAGTTTGAACAGTTATGTTTAAAACATTGTACCCAGAGTGCATCAAACATGATTTTAGACCGTGTTTATGGAAAGAAAAGTGGTTATTTCTGTAGTTCAATTGCTGCAACTTGCTGAAAATTGGCCCTATCATCTAGTTTGAACAGTTATGTTTAAAACATTGTATCCAGAGTGCATCAAACATGATTTTAGACCGTGTTTATTTAAAGAAAAGTGGTTATTTCTGTAGTTCAATTGCTGCAACTTGCTGAAAATTGGCCCTATCATCTAGTTTGAACAGTTATGTTTAAAACATTGTATCCAGAGTGCATCAAACATGATTTTAGACCATGTTTATGGAAAGAAAAGTGGTTATTTCTGTAGTTCAATTGCTGCAACTTGCTGAAAATTGGCCCTATCATCTAGTTTGAACAGTTATGTTTAAAACATTGTATCCAGAGTGCATCAAACATGATTTTAGACCGTGTTTATGGAAAGAAAAGTGGTTATTTCTGTAGTTCAATTGCTGCAACTTGGCCCTATCATCTAGTTTGAACAGTTATGTTTAAAACATTGTATCCAGAGTGCATCAAACATGATTTTAGACCGTGTTTATGGAAAGAAAAGTGGTTATTTCTGTAGTTCAATTGCTGCAACTTGCTGAAAAGTGGCCCTATCATCTAGTTTGAACAGTTATGTTTAAAACATTGTATCCAGAGTGCATCAAACATGATTTTAGACCGTGTTTATGGAAAGAAAAGTGGTTATTTCTGTAGTTCAATTGCTGCAACTTGCTGAAAATTGGCCCTATCATCTAGTTTGAACAGTTATGTTTAAAACATTGTATCCAGAGTGCATCAAACATGATTTTAGACCGTGGTTATTTCTGTAGTTCAATTGCTGCAACTTGCTGAAAATTGGCCCTATCATCTAGTTTGAACAGTTATGTTTAAAACATTGTATCCAGAGTGCATCAAACATGATTTTAGACCATGTTTATGGAAAGAAAAGTGGTTATTTCTGTAGTTCAATTGCTGCAACTTGCTGAAAATTGGCCCTATCATCTACTTTGAACAGTTATGTTTAAAACATTGTATCCAGAGTGCATCAAACATGATTTTAGACTGTGTTTATGGAAAGAAAAGTGGTTATTTCTGTAGTTCAATTGCTGCAACTTGCTGAAAATTGGCCCTATCATCTAGTTTGAACAGTTATGTTTAAAACATTGTATCCAGAGTGCATCAAACATGATTTTAGATCGGGTTTATGGAAAGAAAAGTGGTTATTTCTGTAGTTCAATTGCTGCAACTTGCTGAGAATTGGCCCTATCATCTAGTTTGAACAGTTATGTTTAAAACATTGTACCCAGAGTGCATCAAACATGATTTTAGACCGTGTTTATGGAAAGAAAAGTGGTTATTTCTGTAGTTCAATTGCTGCAACTTGCTGAAAATTGGCCCTATCATCTAGTTTGAACAGTTATGTTTAAAACATTGTATCCAGAGTGCATCAAACATGATTTTAGACAGTGGTTATTTCTGTAGTTCAATTGCTGCAACTTGCTGAAAATTGGCCCTATCATCTAGTTTGAACAGTTATGTTTAAAACATTGTATCCAGAGTGCATCAAACATGATTTTAGACCATGTTTATGGAAAGAAAAGTGGTTATTTCTGTAGTTCAATTGCTGAAACCTGCTGAAAATTGGCCCTATCATCTAGTTTGAACAGTTATGTTTAAAACATTGTATCCAGAGTGCATCAAACATGATTTGAGACCGTGTTTATGGAAAGAAAAGTGGTTATTTCTGTAGTTCAATTGCTGCAACTTGCTGAAAATTGGCCCTATCATCTAGTTTGAACAGTTATGTTTAAAACATTGTATCCAGAGTGCATCAAACATGATTTTAGACCGTGTTTATGGAAAGAAAAGTGGTTATTTCTGTAGTTCCATTGCTGCAACTTGGCCCTATCATCTAGTTTGAACAGTTATGTTTAAAACATTGTATCCAGAGTGCATCAAACATGATTTTAGACCGTGTTTATGGAAAGAAAAGTGGTTACTTCTGTAGTTCAATTGCTGCAACTTGCTGAAAATTGGCCCTATCATCTAGTTTGAACAGTTATGTTTAAAACCTTGTATCCAGAGTGCATCAACCATGATTTTAGACCTTGTTTATGGAAAAGTGGTTATTTCTGTAGTTAAATTGCTGCAACTTGCTGAAAATTGTCCCTATCATCTAGTTTGAACAGTTATGTTTAAAACATTGTATCCAGAGTGCATCAAACATGATTTTAGACCTTGTTTATGGAAAAGTGGTTATTTCTGTAGTTCAATTGCTGCAACTTGCTGAAAATTGGCCCTATCATCTAGTTTGAACAGTTATGTTTAAAACGTATCCAGAGTGCATCAAACATGATTTTAGACCGTGTTTATTTAAAGAAAAGTGGTTATTTCTGTAGTTCAATTGCTGCAACTTGCTGAAAATTGGCCCTATCATCTAGTTTGAACAGTTATGTTTAAAACATTGTATCCAGAGTGCATCAAACATGATTTTAGACCATGTTTATGGAAAGAAAAGTGGTTATTTCTGTAGTTCAATTGCTGCAACTTGCTGAAAATTGGCCCTATCATCTAGTTTGAACAGTTATGTTTAAAACATTGTATCCAGAGTGCATCAAACATGATTTTAGACCGTGTTTATGGAAAGAAAAGTGGTTATTTCTGTAGTTCAATTGCTGCAACTTGGCCCTATCATCTAGTTTGAACAGTTATGTTTAAAACATTGTATCCAGAGTGCATCAAACATGATTTTAGACCGTGTTTATGGAAAGAAAAGTGGTTATTTCTGTAGTTCAATTGCTGCAACTTGCTGAAAAGTGGCCCTATCATCTAGTTTGAACAGTTATGTTTAAAACATTGTATCCAGAGTGCATCAAACATGATTTTAGACCGTGTTTATGGAAAGAAAAGTGGTTATTTCTGTAGTTCAATTGCTGCAACTTGCTGAAAATTGGCCCTATCATCTAGTTTGAACAGTTATGTTTAAAACATTGTATCCAGAGTGCATCAAACATGATTTTAGACCGTGGTTATTTCTGTAGTTCAATTGCTGCAACTTGCTGAAAATTGGCCCTATCATCTAGTTTGAACAGTTATGTTTAAAACATTGTATCCAGAGTGCATCAAACATGATTTTAGACCATGTTTATGGAAAGAAAAGTGGTTATTTCTGTAGTTCAATTGCTGCAACTTGCTGAAAATTGGCCCTATCATCTAGTTTGAACAGTTATGTTTAAAACATTGTATCCAGAGTGCATCAAACATGATTTTAGACTGTGTTTATGGAAAGAAAAGTGGTTATTTCTGTAGTTCAATTGCTGCAACTTGCTGAAAATTGGCCCTATCATCTAGTTTGAACAGTTATGTTTAAAACATTGTATCCAGAGTGCATCAAACATGATTTTAGATCGGGTTTATGGAAAGAAAAGTGGTTATTTCTGTAGTTCAATTGCTGCAACTTGCTGAGAATTGGCCCTATCATCTAGTTTGAACAGTTATGTTTAAAACATTGTACCCAGAGTGCATCAAACATGATTTTAGACCGTGTTTATGGAAAGAAAAGTGGTTATTTCTGTAGTTCAATTGCTGCAACTTGCTGAAAATTGGCCCTATCATCTAGTTTGAACAGTTATGTTTAAAACATTGTATCCAGAGTGCATCAAACATGATTTTAGACCGTGGTTATTTCTGTAGTTCAATTGCTGCAACTTGCTGAAAATTGGCCCTATCATCTAGTTTGAACAGTTATGTTTAAAACATTGTATCCAGAGTGCATCAAACATGATTTTAGACCATGTTTATGGAAAGAAAAGTGGTTATTTCTGTAGTTCAATTGCTGCAACTTGCTGAAAATTGGCCCTATCATCTAGTTTGAACAGTTATGTTTAAAACATTGTATCCAGAGTGCATCAAACATGATTTGAGACCGTGTTTATGGAAAGAAAAGTGGTTATTTCTGTAGTTCAATTGCTGCAACTTGCTGAAAATTGGCCCTATCATCTAGTTTGAACAGTTATGTTTAAAACATTGTATCCAGAGTGCATCAAACATGATTTTAGACCGTGTTTATGGAAAGAAAAGTGGTTATTTCTGTAGTTCCATTGCTGCAACTTGGCCCTATCATCTAGTTTGAAAAGTTATGTTTAAAACATTGTATCCAGAGTGCATCAAACATGATTTTAGACCGTGTTTATGGAAAGAAAAGTGGTTACTTCTGTAGTTCAATTGCTGCAACTTGCTGAAAATTGGCCCTATCATCTAGTTTGAACAGTTATGTTTAAAACATTGTATCCAGAGTGCATCAACCATGATTTTAGACCTTGTTTATGGAAAAGTGGTTATTTCTGTAGTTAAATTGCTGCAACTTGCTGAAAATTGTCCCTATCATCTAGTTTGAACAGTTATGTTTAAAACATTGTATCCAGAGTGCATCAAACATGATTTTAGACCTTGTTTATGGAAAAGTGGTTATTTCTGTAGTTCAATTGCTGCAACTTGCTGAAAATTGGCCCTATCATCTAGTTTGAACAGTTATGTTTAAAACGTATCCAGAGTGCATCAAACATGATTTGAGACCGTGTTTATGGAAAGAAAAGTGGTTATTTCTGTAGTTCAATTGCTGCAACTTGCTGAAAATTGGCCCTATCATCTAGTTTGAACAGTTATGTTTAAAACATTGTATCCAGAGTGCATCAAACATGATTTTAGACCGTGTTTATGGAAAGAAAAGTGGTTATTTCTGTAGTTCAATTGTTGCAACTTGCTGAAAATTGGCCCTATCATCTAGTTTGAACAGTTCTGTTTAAAACATTGTATCCAGAGTGCATCAAACATGATTTTAGACCGTGGTTATTTCTGTAGTTCAATTGCTGCAACTTGCTGAAAATTGGCCCTATCATCTAGTTTGAACAGTTATGTTTAAAACATTGTATCCAGAGTGCATCAAACATGATTTTAGACCGTGGTTATTTCTGTAGTTCAATTGCTGCAACTTGCTGAAAATTGGCCCTATCATCTAGTTTGAACAGTTATGTTTAAAACATTGTATCCAGAGTGCATCAAACATGATTTTAGACCATGTTTATGGAAAGAGAAGTGGTTATTTCTGTAGTTCAATTGCTGCAACTTGCTGAAAATTGGCCCTATCATCTAGTTTGAACAGTTATGTTTAAAACATTGTATCCAGAGTGCATCAAACATGATTTTAGATCGGGTTTATGGAAAGAAAAGTGGTTATTTCTGTAGTTCAATTGCTGCAACTTGCTGAGAATTGGCCCTATCATCTAGTTTGAACAGTTATGTTTAAAACATTGTACCCAGAGTGCATCAAACATTATTTTAGACCGTGTTTATGGAAAGAAAAGTGGTTATTTCTGTAGTTCAATTGCTGCAACTTGCTGAAAATTGGCCCTATCATCTAGTTTGAACAGTTATGTTTAAAACATTGTATCCAGAGTGCATCAAACATGATTTTAGACCGTGGTTATTTCTGTAGTTCAATTGCTGCAACTTGCTGAAAATAGGCCCTATCATCTAGTTTGAACAGTTATGTTTAAACATTGTATCCAGAGTGCATCAAACATGATTTTAGACCATGTTTATGGAAAGAAAAGTGGTTATTTCTGTAGTTCAATTGCTGCAACTTGCTGAAAATTGGCCCTATCATCTAGTTTGAACAGTTATGTTTAAAACATTGTATCCAGAGTGCATCAAACATGATTTGAGACCGTGTTTATGGAAAGAAAAGTGGTTATTTCTGTAGTTCAATTGCTGCAACTTGCTGAAAATTGGCCCTATCATCTAGTTTGAACAGTTATGTTTAAAACATTGTATCCAGAGTGCATCAAACATGATTTTAGACCGTGTTTATGGAAAGAAAAGTGGTTATTTCTGTAGTTCCATTGCTGCAACTTGGCCCTATCATCTAGTTTGAACAGTTATGTTTAAAACATTGTATCCAGAGTGCATCAAACATGATTTTAGACCGTGTTTATGGAAAGAAAAGTGGTTATTTCTGTAGTTCAATTGCTGCAACTTGCTGAAAATTGGCCCTATCATCTAGTTTGAAAAGTTATGTTTAAAACATTGTATCCAGAGTGCATCAACCATGATTTTAGACCTTGTTTATGGAAAAGTGGTTATTTCTGTAGTTAAATTGCTGCAACTTGCTGAAAATTGTCCCTATCATCTAGTTTGAACAGTTATGTTTAAAACATTGTATCCAGAGTGCATCAAACATGATTTTAGACCTTGTTTATGGAAAAGTGGTTATTTCTGTAGTTCAATTGCTGCAACTTGCTGAAAATTGGCCCTATCATCTAGTTTGAACAGTTATGTTTAAACATTGTATCCAGAGTGCATCAAACATGATTTTAGACCGTGTTTATGGAAAGAAAAGTGGTTATTTCTGTAGTTCAATTGCTGCAACTTGCTGAAAATTGGCCCTATCATCTAGTTTGAACAGTTATGTTTAAAACATTGTATCCAGAGTGCATCAACCATGATTTTAGACCTTGTTTATGGAAAAGTGGTTATTTCTGTAGTTAAATTGCTGCAACTTGCTGAAAATTGTCCCTATCATCTAGTTTGAACAGTTATGTTTAAAACATTGTATCCAGAGTGCATCAAACATGATTTTAGACCTTGTTTATGGAAAAGTGGTTATTTCTGTAGTTCAATTGCTGCAACTTGCTGAAAATTGGCCCTATCATCTAGTTTGAACAGTTATGTTTAAAACGTATCCAGAGTGCATCAAACATGATTTTAGACCGTGTTTATGGAAAGAAAAGTGGTTATTTCTGTAGTTCAATTGCTGCAACTTGCTGAAAATTGGCCCTATCATCTAGTTTGAACAGTTATGTTTAAAACATTGTATCCAGAGTGCATCAAACATGATTTTAGACCGTGTTTATGGAAAGAAAAGTGGTTATTTCTGTAGTTCCATTGCTGCAACTTGGCCCTATCATCTAGTTTGAACAGTTATGTTTAAAACATTGTATCCAGAGTGCATCAAACATGATTTTAGACCGTGTTTATGGAAAGAAAAGTGGTTACTTCTGTAGTTCAATTGCTGCAACTTGCTGAAAATTGGCCCTATCATCTAGTTTGAACAGTTATGTTTAAAACATTGTATCCAGAGTGCATCAACCATGATTTTAGACCTTGTTTATGGAAAAGTGGTTATTTCTGTAGTTAAATTGCTGCAACTTGCTGAAAATTGTCCCTATCATCTAGTTTGAACAGTTATGTTTAAAACATTGTATCCAGAGTGCATCAAACATGATTTTAGACCTTGTTTATGGAAAAGTGGTTATTTCTGTAGTTCAATTGCTGCAACTTGCTGAAAATTGGCCCTATCATCTAGTTTGAACAGTTATGTTTAAAACGTATCCAGAGTGCATCAAACATGATTTGAGACCGTGTTTATGGAAAGAAAAGTGGTTATTTCTGTAGTTCAATTGCTGCAACTTGCTGAAAATTGGCCCTATCATCTAGTTTGAACAGTTATGTTTAAAACATTGTATCCAGAGTGCATCAAACATGATTTTAGACCGTGTTTATGGAAAGAAAAGTGGTTATTTCTGTAGTTCAATTGCTGCAACTTGCTGAAAATTGGCCCTATCATCTAGTTTGAACAGTTCTGTTTAAAACATTGTATCCAGAGTGCATCAAACATGATTTTAGACCGTGGTTATTTCTGTAGTTCAATTGCTGCAACTTGCTGAAAATTGGCCCTATCATCTAGTTTGAACAGTTATGTTTAAAACATTGTATCCAGAGTGCATCAAACATGATTTTAGACCGTGGTTATTTCTGTAGTTCAATTGCTGCAACTTGCTGAAAATTGGCCCTATCATCTAGTTTGAACAGTTATGTTTAAAACATTGTATCCAGAGTGCATCAAACATGATTTTAGACCATGTTTATGGAAAGAGAAGTGGTTATTTCTGTAGTTCAATTGCTGCAACTTGCTGAAAATTGGCCCTATCATCTAGTTTGAACAGTTATGTTTAAAACATTGTATCCAGAGTGCATCAAACATGATTTTAGACCATGTTTATGGAAAGAAAAGTGGTTATTTCTGTAGTTCAATTGCTGCAACTTGCTGAAAATTGGCCCTATCATCTAGTTTGAACAGTTATGTTTAAAACATTGTATCCAGAGTGCATCAAACATGATTTGAGACCGTGTTTATGGAAAGAAAAGTGGTTATTTCTGTAGTTCAATTGCTGCAACTTGCTGAAAATTGGCCCTATCATCTAGTTTGAACAGTTATGTTTAAAACATTGTATCCAGAGTGCATCAAACATGATTTTAGACCGTGTTTATGGAAAGAAAAGTGGTTATTTCTGTAGTTCCATTGCTGCAACTTGGCCCTATCATCTAGTTTGAACAGTTATGTTTAAAACATTGTATCCAGAGTGCATCAAACATGATTTTAGACCGTGTTTATGGAAAGAAAAGTGGTTATTTCTGTAGTTCAATTGCTGCAACTTGCTGAAAATTGTCCCTATCATCTAGTTTGAACAGTTATGTTTAAAACATTGTATCCAGAGTGCATCAAACATGATTTTAGACCTTGTTTATGGAAAAGTGGTTATTTCTGTAGTTCAATTGCTGCAACTTGCTGAAAATTGGCCCTATCATCTAGTTTGAACAGTTATGTTTAAACATTGTATCCAGAGTGCATCAAACATGATTTTAGACCGTGTTTATGGAAAGAAAAGTGGTTATTTCTGTAGTTCAATTGCTGCAACTTGCTGAAAATTGGCCCTATCATCTAGTTTGAACAGTTATGTTTAAAACATTGTATCCAGAGTGCATCAACCATGATTTTAGACCTTGTTTATGGAAAAGTGGTTATTTCTGTAGTTAAATTGCTGCAACTTGCTGAAAATTGTCCCTATCATCTAGTTTGAACAGTTATGTTTAAAACATTGTATCCAGAGTGCATCAAACATGATTTTAGACCTTGTTTATGGAAAAGTGGTTATTTCTGTAGTTCAATTGCTGCAACTTGCTGAAAATTGGCCCTATCATCTAGTTTGAACAGTTATGTTTAAAACGTATCCAGAGTGCATCAAACATGATTTGAGACCGTGTTTATGGAAAGAAAAGTGGTTATTTCTGTAGTTCAATTGCTGCAACTTGCTGAAAATTGGCCCTATCATCTAGTTTGAACAGTTATGTTTAAAACATTGTATCCAGAGTGCATCAAACATGATTTTAGACCGTGTTTATGGAAAGAAAAGTGGTTATTTCTGTAGTTCCATTGCTGCAACTTGGCCCTATCATCTAGTTTGAACAGTTATGTTTAAAACATTGTATCCAGAGTGCATCAAACATGATTTTAGACCGTGTTTATGGAAAGAAAAGTGGTTACTTCTGTAGTTCAATTGCTGCAACTTGCTGAAAATTGGCCCTATCATCTAGTTTGAACAGTTCTGTTTAAAACATTGTATCCAGAGTGCATCAAACATGATTTTAGACCGTGGTTATTTCTGTAGTTCAATTGCTGCAACTTGCTGAAAATTGGCCCTATCATCTAGTTTGAACAGTTATGTTTAAAACATTGTATCCAGAGTGCATCAAACATGATTTTAGACCGTGGTTATTTCTGTAGTTCAATTGCTGCAACTTGCTGAAAATTGGCCCTATCATCTAGTTTGAACAGTTATGTTTAAAACATTGTATCCAGAGTGCATCAAACATGATTTTAGACCATGTTTATGGAAAGAGAAGTGGTTATTTCTGTAGTTCAATTGCTGCAACTTGCTGAAAATTGGCCCTATCATCTAGTTTGAACAGTTATGTTTAAAACATTGTATCCAGAGTGCATCAAACATGATTTTAGATCGGGTTTATGGAAAGAAAAGTGGTTATTTCTGTAGTTCAATTGCTGCAACTTGCTGAGAATTGGCCCTATCATCTAGTTTGAACAGTTATGTTTAAAACATTGTACCCAGAGTGCATCAAACATGATTTTAGACCGTGTTTATGGAAAGAAAAGTGGTTATTTCTGTAGTTCAATTGCTGCAACTTGCTGAAAATTGGCCCTATCATCTAGTTTGAACAGTTATGTTTAAAACATTGTATCCAGAGTGCATCAAACATGATTTTAGACCGTGGTTATTTCTGTAGTTCAATTGCTGCAACTTGCTGAAAATTGGCCCTATCATCTAGTTTGAACAGTTATGTTTAAAACATTGTATCCAGAGTGCATCAAACATGATTTTAGACCATGTTTATGGAAAGAAAAGTGGTTATTTCTGTAGTTCAATTGCTGCAACTTGCTGAGAATTGGCCCTATCATCTAGTTTGAACAGTTATGTTTAAAACATTGTACCCAGAGTGCATCAAACATGATTTTAGACCGTGTTTATGGAAAGAAAAGTGGTTATTTCTGTAGTTCAATTGCTGCAACTTGCTGAAAATTGGCCCTATCATCTAGTTTGAACAGTTATGTTTAAAACATTGTATCCAGAGTGCATCAAACATGATTTTAGACCGTGGTTATTTCTGTAGTTCAATTGCTGCAACTTGCTGAAAATTGGCCCTATCATCTAGTTTGAACAGTTATGTTTAAAACATTGTATCCAGAGTGCATCAAACATGATTTTAGACCATGTTTATGGAAAGAAAAGTGGTTATTTCTGTAGTTCAATTGCTGCAACTTGCTGAAAATTGGCCCTATCATCTAGTTTGAACAGTTATGTTTAAAACATTGTATCCAGAGTGCATCAAACATGATTTGAGACCGTGTTTATGGAAAGAAAAGTGGTTATTTCTGTAGTTCAATTGCTGCAACTTGCTGAAAATTGGCCCTATCATCTAGTTTGAACAGTTATGTTTAAAACATTGTATCCAGAGTGCATCAAACATGATTTTAGACCGTGTTTATGGAAAGAAAAGTGGTTATTTCTGTAGTTCAATTGCTGCAACTTGCTGAAAATTGGCCCTATCATCTAGTTTGAAAAGTTATGTTTAAAACATTGTATCCAGAGTGCATCAACCATGATTTTAGACCTTGTTTATGGAAAAGTGGTTATTTCTGTAGTTAAATTGCTGCAACTTGCTGAAAATTGTCCCTATCATCTAGTTTGAACAGTTATGTTTAAAACATTGTATCCAGAGTGCATCAAACATGATTTTAGACCTTGTTTATGGAAAAGTGGTTATTTCTGTAGTTCAATTGCTGCAACTTGCTGAAAATTGGCCCTATCATCTAGTTTGAACAGTTATGTTTAAACATTGTATCCAGAGTGCATCAAACATGATTTTAGACCGTGTTTATGGAAAGAAAAGTGGTTATTTCTGTAGTTCAATTGCTGCAACTTGCTGAAAATTGGCCCTATCATCTAGTTTGAACAGTTATGTTTAAAACATTGTATCCAGAGTGCATCAAACATGATTTTAGACCGTGTTTATGGAAAGAAAAGTGGTTATTTCTGTAGTTCAATTGCTGCAACTTGCTGAAAATTGGCCCTATCATCTAGTTTGAACAGTTCTGTTTAAAACATTGTATCCAGAGTGCATCAAACATGATTTTAGACCGTGGTTATTTCTGTAGTTCAATTGCTGCAACTTGCTGAAAATTGGCCCTATCATCTAGTTTGAACAGTTATGTTTAAAACATTGTATCCAGAGTGCATCAAACATGATTTTAGACCGTGGTTATTTCTGTAGTTCAATTGCTGCAACTTGCTGAAAATTGGCCCTATCATCTAGTTTGAACAGTTATGTTTAAAACATTGTATCCAGAGTGCATCAAATATGATTTTAGACCATGTTTATGGAAAGAAAAGTGGTTATTTCTGTAGTTCAATTGCTGCAACTTGCTGAAAATTGGCCCTATCATCTAGTTTGAAAAGTTATGTTTAAAACATTGTATCCAGAGTGCATCAACCATGATTTTAGACCTTGTTTATGGAAAAGTGGTTATTTCTGTAGTTAAATTGCTGCAACTTGCTGAAAATTGTCCCTATCATCTAGTTTGAACAGTTATGTTTAAAACATTGTATCCAGAGTGCAGCAAACATGATTTTAGACCTTGTTTATGGAAAAGTGGTTATTTCTGTAGTTCAATTGCTGCAACTTGCTGAAAATTGGCCCTATCATCTAGTTTGAACAGTTATGTTTAAACATTGTATCCAGAGTGCATCAAACATGATTTTAGACCGTGTTTATGGAAAGAAAAGTGGTTATTTCTGTAGTTCAATTGCTGCAACTTGCTGAAAATTGGCCCTATCATCTAGTTTGAACAGTTATGTTTAAAACATTGTATCCAGAGTGCATCAACCATGATTTTAGACCTTGTTTATGGAAAAGTGGTTATTTCTGTAGTTAAATTGCTGCAACTTGCTGAAAATTGTCCCTATCATCTAGTTTGAACAGTTATGTTTAAAACATTGTATCCAGAGTGCATCAAACATGATTTTAGACCTTGTTTATGGAAAAGTGGTTATTTCTGTAGTTCAATTGCTGCAACTTGCTGAAAATTGGCCCTATCATCTAGTTTGAACAGTTATGTTTAAAACGTATCCAGAGTGCATCAAACATGATTTGAGACCGTGTTTATGGAAAGAAAAGTGGTTATTTCTGTAGTTCAATTGCTGCAACTTGCTGAAAATTGGCCCTATCATCTAGTTTGAACAGTTATGTTTAAAACATTGTATCCAGAGTGCATCAAACATGATTTTAGACCGTGTTTATGGAAAGAAAAGTGGTTATTTCTGTAGTTCAATTGCTGCAACTTGCTGAAAATTGGCCCTATCATCTAGTTTGAACAGTTCTGTTTAAAACATTGTATCCAGAGTGCATCAAACATGATTTTAGACCGTGGTTATTTCTGTAGTTCAATTGCTGCAACTTGCTGAAAATTGGCCCTATCATCTAGTTTGAACAGTTATGTTTAAAACATTGTATCCAGAGTGCATCAAACATGATTTTAGACCGTGGTTATTTCTGTAGTTCAATTGCTGCAACTTGCTGAAAATTGGCCCTATCATCTAGTTTGAACAGTTATGTTTAAAACATTGTATCCAGAGTGCATCAAACATGATTTTAGACCATGTTTATGGAAAGAAAAGTGGTTATTTCTGTAGTTCAATTGCTGCAACTTGCTGAAAATTGGCCCTATCATCTAGTTTGAACAGTTATGTTTAAAACATTGTATCCAGAGTGCATCAAACATGATTTGAGACCTTGTTTATGGAAAGAAAAGTGGTTATTTCTGTAGTTCAATTGCTGCAACTTGCTGAAAATTGGCCCTATCATCTAGTTTGAACAGTTATGTTTAAAACATTGTATCCAGAGTGCATCAAACATGATTTTAGATCGGGTTTATGGAAAGAAAAGTGGTTATTTCTGTAGTTCAATTGCTGCAACTTGCTGAAAATTGGCCCTATCATCTAGTTTGAACAGTTATGTTTAAAACATTGTACCCAGAGTGCATCAAACATGATTTTAGACCGTGTTTATGGAAAGAAAAGTGGTTATTTCTGTAGTTCAATTGCTGCAACTTGCTGAAAATTGGCCCTATCATCTAGTTTGAACAGTTATGTTTAAAACGTATCCAGAGTGCATCAAACATGATTTGAGACCTTGTTTATGGAAAGAAAAGTGGTTATTTCTGTAGTTCAATTGCTGCAACTTGCTGAAAATTGGCCCTATCATCTAGTTTGAACAGTTATGTTTAAAACATTGTATCCAGAGTGCATCAAACATGATTTTAGACCGTGTTTATGGAAAGAAAAGTGGTTATTTCTGTAGTTCCATTGCTGCAACTTGTTCCTATCATCTAGTTTGAACAGTTATGTTTAAAACATTGTATCCAGAGTGCATCAAACATGATTTTAGACCGTGTTTATGGAAAGAAAAGTGGTTATTTCTGTAGTTCAATTGCTGCAACTTGCTGAAAATTGGCCCTATCATCTAGTTTGAAAAGTTATGTTTAAAACATTGTATCCAGAGTGCATCAACCATGATTTTAGACCTTGTTTATGGAAAAGTGGTTATTTCTGTAGTTAAATTGCTGCAACTTGCTGAAAATTGTCCCTATCATCTAGTTTGAACAGTTATGTTTAAAACATTGTATCCAGAGTGCATCAAACATGATTTTAGACCTTGTTTATGGAAAAGTGGTTATTTCTGTAGTTCAATTGCTGCAACTTGCTGAAAATTGGCCCTATCATCTAGTTTGAACAGTTATGTTTAAAACATTGTATCCAGAGTGCATCAAACATGATTTGAGACCGTGTTTATGGAAAGAAAAGTGGTTATTTCTGTAGTTCAATTGCTGCAACTTGCTGAAAATTGGCCCTATCATCTAGTTTGAACAGTTATGTTTAAAACATTGTATCCAGAGTGCATCAAACATGATTTTAGACCGTGTTTATGGAAAGAAAAGTGGTTATTTCTGTAGTTCAATTGCTGCAACTTGCTGAAAATTGGCCCTATCATCTAGTTTGAACAGTTATGTTTAAAACATTGTATCCAGAGTGCATCAAACATGATTTTAGATCGGGTTTATGGAAAGAAAAGTGGTTATTTCTGTAGTTCAATTGCTGCAACTTGCTGAAAAGTGGCCCTATCATCTAGTTTGAACAGTTCTGTTTAAAACATTGTATCCAGAGTGCATCAAACATGATTTTAGACCGTGGTTATTTCTGTAGTTCAATTGCTGCAACTTGCTGAAAATTGGCCCTATCATCTAGTTTGAACAGTTCTGTTTAAAACATTGTATCCAGAGTGCATCAAACATGATTTTAGACCGTGGTTATTTCTGTAGTTCAATTGCTGCAACTTGCTGAAAATTGGCCCTATCATCTAGTTTGAACAGTTATGTTTAAAACATTGTATCCAGAGTGCATCAAACATGATTTTAGACCGTGGTTATTTCTGTAGTTCAATTGCTGCAACTTGCTGAAAATTGGCCCTATCATCTAGTTTGAACAGTTATGTTTAAAACATTGTATCCAGAGTGCATCAAACATGATTTTAGACCATGTTTATGGAAAGAAAAGTGGTTATTTCTGTAGTTCAATTGCTGCAACTTGCTGAAAATTGGCCCTATCATCTAGTTTGAACAGTTATGTTTAAAACATTGTATCCAGAGTGCATCAAACATGATTTGAGACCTTGTTTATGGAAAGAAAAGTGGTTATTTCTGTAGTTCAATTGCTGCAACTTGCTGAAAATTGGCCCTATCATCTAGTTTGAACAGTTATGTTTAAAACATTGTATCCAGAGTGCATCAAACATGATTTTAGATCGGGTTTATGGAAAGAAAAGTGGTTATTTCTGTAGTTCAATTGCTGCAACTTGCTGAAAATTGGCCCTATCATCTAGTTTGAACAGTTATGTTTAAAACATTGTACCCAGAGTGCATCAAACATGATTTTAGACCGTGTTTATGGAAAGAAAAGTGGTTATTTCTGTAGTTCAATTGCTGCAACTTGCTGAAAATTGGCCCTATCATCTAGTTTGAACAGTTATGTTTAAAACGTATCCAGAGTGCATCAAACATGATTTGAGACCTTGTTTATGGAAAGAAAAGTGGTTATTTCTGTAGTTCAATTGCTGCAACTTGCTGAAAATTGGCCCTATCATCTAGTTTGAACAGTTATGTTTAAAACATTGTATCCAGAGTGCATCAAACATGATTTTAGACCGTGTTTATGGAAAGAAAAGTGGTTATTTCTGTAGTTCCATTGCTGCAACTTGTTCCTATCATCTAGTTTGAACAGTTATGTTTAAAACATTGTATCCAGAGTGCATCAAACATGATTTTAGACCGTGTTTATGGAAAGAAAAGTGGTTATTTCTGTAGTTCAATTGCTGCAACTTGCTGAAAATTGGCCCTATCATCTAGTTTGAAAAGTTATGTTTAAAACATTGTATCCAGAGTGCATCAACCATGATTTTAGACCTTGTTTATGGAAAAGTGGTTATTTCTGTAGTTAAATTGCTGCAACTTGCTGAAAATTGTCCCTATCATCTAGTTTGAACAGTTATGTTTAAAACATTGTATCCAGAGTGCATCAAACATGATTTTAGACCTTGTTTATGGAAAAGTGGTTATTTCTGTAGTTCAATTGCTGCAACTTGCTGAAAATTGGCCCTATCATCTAGTTTGAACAGTTATGTTTAAAACATTGTATCCAGAGTGCATCAAACATGATTTGAGACCGTGTTTATGGAAAGAAAAGTGGTTATTTCTGTAGTTCAATTGCTGCAACTTGCTGAAAATTGGCCCTATCATCTAGTTTGAACAGTTATGTTTAAAACATTGTATCCAGAGTGCATCAAACATGATTTTAGACCGTGTTTATGGAAAGAAAAGTGGTTATTTCTGTAGTTCAATTGCTGCAACTTGCTGAAAATTGGCCCTATCATCTAGTTTGAACAGTTATGTTTAAAACATTGTATCCAGAGTGCATCAAACATGATTTTAGATCGGGTTTATGGAAAGAAAAGTGGTTATTTCTGTAGTTCAATTGATGCAACTTGCTGAAAAGTGGCCCTATCATCTAGTTTGAACAGTTCTGTTTAAAACATTGTATCCAGAGTGCATCAAACATGATTTTAGACCGTGGTTATTTCTGTAGTTCAATTGCTGCAACTTGCTGAAAATTGGCCCTATCATCTAGTTTGAACAGTTATGTTTAAAACATTGTATCCAGAGTGCATCAAACATGATTTTAGACCATGTTTATGGAAAGAAAAGTGGTTATTTCTGTAGTTCAATTGCTGCAACTTGCTGAAAATTGGCCCTATCATCTAGTTTGAACAGTTATGTTTAAAACATTGTATCCAGAGTGCATCAAACATGATTTTAGACCGTGTTTATGGAAAGAAAAGTGGTTATTTCTGTAGTTCAATTGCTGCAACTTGCTGAAAATTGGCCCTATCATCTAGTTTGAACAGTTATGTTTAAAACATTGTATCCAGAGTGCATCAAACATGATTTTAGACCGTGTTTATGGAAAGAAAAGTGGTTATTTCTGTAGTTCAATTACTGCAACTTGCTGAAAATTGGCCCTATCATCTAGTTTGAACAGTTATGTTTAAAACATTGTATCCAAAGTGCATCAAACATGATTTTAGACCGTGTTTATGGAAAGAAAAGTGGTTATTTCTGTAGTTCAATTGCTGCAACTTGGCCCTATCATCTAGTTTGAACAGTTATGTTTAAAACATTGTATCCAGAGTGCATCAAACATGATTTTAGATTGTGTTTATGGAAAGAAAAGTGGTTATTTCTGTAGTTCAATTGCTGCATCTTGCTGAAAATTGGCCCTATCATCTAGTTTGAACAGTTATGTTTAAAACATTGTATCCAGAGTGCATCAAACATGATTTTAAACCGTGGTTATTTCTGTAGTTCAATTGCTGCAACTTGCTGAAAATTGGCCCTATCATCTAGTTTGAACAGTTATGTTTAAAACATTGTATCCAGAGTGCATCAAACATGATTTTAGACCATGTTTATGGAAAGAAAAGTGGTTATTTCTGTAGTTCAATTGCTGCAACTTGCTGAAAATTGGCCCTATCATCTAGTTTGAACAGTTATGTTTAAAACATTGTATCCAGAGTGCATCAAACATGATTTTAGACCGTGTTTATGGAAAGAAAAGTGGTTATTTCTGTAGTTCAATTGCTGCAACTTGCTGAAAATTGGCCCTATCATCTAGTTTGAAAGGTTATGTTTAAAACATTGTATCCAGAGTGCATCAAACATGATTTGAGACCGTGTTTATGGAAAGAAAAGTGGTTATTTCTGTAGTTCAATTGCTGCAACTTGCTGAAAATTGGCCCTATCATCTAGTTTGAACAGTTATGTTTAAAACATTGTATCCAGAGTGCATCAAACATGATTTTAGACCGTGTTTATGGAAAGAAAAGTGGTTATTTCTGTAGTTCCATTGCTGCAACTTGGCCCTATCATCTAGTTTGAACAGTTATGTTTAAAACATTGTATCCAGAGTGCATCAAACATGATTTTAGACCGTGTTTATGGAAAGAAAAGTGGTTATTTCTGTAGTTCAATTGCTGCAACTTGCTGAAAATTGGCCCTATCATCTAGTTTGAAAAGTTATGTTTAAAACATTGTATCCAGAGTGCATCAACCATGATTTTAGACCTTGTTTATGGAAAAGTGGTTATTTCTGTAGTTAAATTGCTGCAACTTGCTGAAAATTGTCCCTATCATCTAGTTTGAACAGTTATGTTTAAAACATTGTATCCAGAGTGCATCAAACATGATTTTAGACCTTGTTTATGGAAAAGTGGTTATTTCTGTAGTTCAATTGCTGCAACTTGCTGAAAATTGGCCCTATCATCTAGTTTGAACAGTTATGTTTAAACATTGTATCCAGAGTGCATCAAACATGATTTTAGACCGTGTTTATGGAAAGAAAAGTGGTTATTTCTGTAGTTCAATTGCTGCAACTTGCTGAAAATTGGCCCTATCATCTAGTTTGAACAGTTATGTTTAAAACATTGTATCCAGAGTGCATCAAACATGATTTTAGACCGTGTTTATGGAAAGAAAAGTGGTTATTTCTGTAGTTCAATTGCTGCAACTTGCTGAAAATTGGCCCTATCATCTAGTTTGAACAGTTCTGTTTAAAACATTGTATCCAGAGTGCATCAAACATGATTTTAGACCGTGGTTATTTCTGTAGTTCAATTGCTGCAACTTGCTGAAAATTGGCCCTATCATCTAGTTTGAACAGTTATGTTTAAAACATTGTATCCAGAGTGCATCAAACATGATTTTAGACCATGTTTATGGAAAGAAAAGTGGTTATTTCTGTAGTTCAATTGCTGCAACTTGCTGAAAATTGGCCCTATCATCTAGTTTGAAAAGTTATGTTTAAAACATTGTATCCAGAGTGCATCAACCATGATTTTAGACCTTGTTTATGGAAAAGTGGTTATTTCTGTAGTTAAATTGCTGCAACTTGCTGAAAATTGTCCCTATCATCTAGTTTGAACAGTTATGTTTAAAACATTGTATCCAGAGTGCATCAAACATGATTTTAGACCTTGTTTATGGAAAAGTGGTTATTTCTGTAGTTCAATTGCTGCAACTTGCTGAAAATTGGCCCTATCATCTAGTTTGAACAGTTATGTTTAAACATTGTATCCAGAGTGCATCAAACATGATTTTAGACCGTGTTTATGGAAAGAAAAGTGGTTATTTCTGTAGTTCAATTGCTGCAACTTGCTGAAAATTGGCCCTATCATCTAGTTTGAACAGTTATGTTTAAAACATTGTATCCAGAGTGCATCAACCATGATTTTAGACCTTGTTTATGGAAAAGTGGTTATTTCTGTAGTTAAATTGCTGCAACTTGCTGAAAATTGTCCCTATCATCTAGTTTGAACAGTTATGTTTAAAACATTGTATCCAGAGTGCATCAAACATGATTTTAGACCTTGTTTATGGAAAAGTGGTTATTTCTGTAGTTCAATTGCTGCAACTTGCTGAAAATTGGCCCTATCATCTAGTTTGAACAGTTATGTTTAAAACGTATCCAGAGTGCATCAAACATGATTTGAGACCGTGTTTATGGAAAGAAAAGTGGTTATTTCTGTAGTTCAATTGCTGCAACTTGCTGAAAATTGGCCCTATCATCTAGTTTGAACAGTTATGTTTAAAACATTGTATCCAGAGTGCATCAAACATGATTTTAGACCGTGTTTATGGAAAGAAAAGTGGTTATTTCTGTAGTTCAATTGCTGCAACTTGCTGAAAATTGGCCCTATCATCTAGTTTGAACAGTTCTGTTTAAAACATTGTATCCAGAGTGCATCAAACATGATTTTAGACCGTGGTTATTTCTGTAGTTCAATTGCTGCAACTTGCTGAAAATTGGCCCTATCATCTAGTTTGAACAGTTATGTTTAAAACATTGTATCCAGAGTGCATCAAACATGATTTTAGACCGTGGTTATTTCTGTAGTTCAATTGCTGCAACTTGCTGAAAATTGGCCCTATCATCTAGTTTGAACAGTTATGTTTAAAACATTGTATCCAGAGTGCATCAAACATGATTTTAGACCATGTTTATGGAAAGAAAAGTGGTTATTTCTGTAGTTCAATTGCTGCAACTTGCTGAAAATTGGCCCTATCATCTAGTTTGAACAGTTATGTTTAAAACATTGTATCCAGAGTGCATCAAACATGATTTGAGACCTTGTTTATGGAAAGAAAAGTGGTTATTTCTGTAGTTCAATTGCTGCAACTTGCTGAAAATTGGCCCTATCATCTAGTTTGAACAGTTATGTTTAAAACATTGTATCCAGAGTGCATCAAACATGATTTTAGATCGGGTTTATGGAAAGAAAAGTGGTTATTTCTGTAGTTCAATTGCTGCAACTTGCTGAAAATTGGCCCTATCATCTAGTTTGAACAGTTATGTTTAAAACATTGTACCCAGAGTGCATCAAACATGATTTTAGACCGTGTTTATGGAAAGAAAAGTGGTTATTTCTGTAGTTCAATTGCTGCAACTTGCTGAAAATTGGCCCTATCATCTAGTTTGAACAGTTATGTTTAAAACATTGTATCCAGAGTGCATCAAACATGATTTTAGACCGTGGTTATTTCTGTAGTTCAATTGCTGCAACTTGCTGAAAATTGGCCTTATCATCTAGTTTGAACAGTTATGTTTAAAACATTGTATCCAGAGTGCATCAAACATGATTTTAGACCATGTTTATGGAAAGAAAAGTGGTTATTTCTGTAGTTCAATTGCTGCAACTTGCTGAAAATTGGCCCTATCATCTAGTTTGAACAGTTATGTTTAAAACGTATCCAGAGTGCATCAAACATGATTTGAGACCTTGTTTATGGAAAGAAAAGTGGTTATTTCTGTAGTTCAATTGCTGCAACTTGCTGAAAATTGGCCCTATCATCTAGTTTGAACAGTTATGTTTAAAACATTGTATCCAGAGTGCATCAAACATGATTTTAGACCGTGTTTATGGAAAGAAAAGTGGTTATTTCTGAAGTTCCATTGCTGCAACTTGGCCCTATCATCTAGTTTGAACAGTTATGTTTAAAACATTGTATCCAGAGTGCATCAAACATGATTTTAGACCGTGTTTATGGAAAGAAAAGTGGTTATTTCTGTAGTTCAATTGCTGCAACTTGCTGAAAATTGGCCCTATCATCTAGTTTGAAAAGTTATGTTTAAAACATTGTATCCAGAGTGCATCAACCATGATTTTAGACCTTGTTTATGGAAAAGTGGTTATTTCTGTAGTTAAATTGCTGCAACTTGCTGAAAATTGTCCCTATCATCTAGTTTGAACAGTTATGTTTAAAACATTGTATCCAGAGTGCATCAAACATGATTTTAGACCTTGTTTATGGAAAAGTGGTTATTTCTGTAGTTCAATTGCTGCAACTTGCTGAAAATTGGCCCTATCATCTAGTTTGAACAGTTATGTTTAAAACATTGTATCCAGAGTGCATCAAACATGATTTGAGACCGTGTTTATGGAAAGAAAAGTGGTTATTTCTGTAGTTCAATTGCTGCAACTTGCTGAAAATTGGCCCTATCATCTAGTTTGAACAGTTATGTTTAAAACATTGTATCCAGAGTGCATCAAACATGATTTTAGACCGTGTTTATGGAAAGAAAAGTGGTTATTTCTGTAGTTCAATTGCTGCAACTTGCTGAAAATTGGCCCTATCATCTAGTTTGAACAGTTATGTTTAAAACATTGTATCCAGAGTGCATCAAACATGATTTTAGATCGGGTTTATGGAAAGAAAAGTGGTTATTTCTGTAGTTCAATTGCTGCAACTTGCTGAAAAGTGGCCCTATCATCTAGTTTGAACAGTTCTGTTTAAAACATTGTATCCAGAGTGCATCAAACATGATTTTAGACCGTGGTTATTTCTGTAGTTCAATTGCTGCAACTTGCTGAAAATTGGCCCTATCATCTAGTTTGAACAGTTATGTTTAAAACATTGTATCCAGAGTGCATCAAACATGATTTTAGACCATGTTTATGGAAAGAAAAGTGGTTATTTCTGTAGTTCAATTGCTGCAACTTGCTGAAAATTGGCCCTATCATCTAGTTTGAACAGTTATGTTTAAAACATTGTATCCAGAGTGCATCAAACATGATTTTAGACCGTGTTTATGGAAAGAAAAGTGGTTATTTCTGTAGTTCAATTGCTGCAACTTGCTGAAAATTGGCCCTATCATCTAGTTTGAACAGTTATGTTTAAAACATTGTATCCAGAGTGCATCAAACATGATTTTAGACCGTGTTTATGGAAAGAAAAGTGGTTATTTCTGTAGTTCAATTACTGCAACTTGCTGAAAATTGGCCCTATCATCTAGTTTGAACAGTTATGTTTAAAACATTGTATCCAAAGTGCATCAAACATGATTTTAGACCGTGTTTATGGAAAGAAAAGTGGTTATTTCTGTAGTTCAATTGCTGCAACTTGGCCCTATCATCTAGTTTGAACAGTTATGTTTAAAACATTGTATCCAGAGTGCATCAAACATGATTTTAGATTGTGTTTATGGAAAGAAAAGTGGTTATTTCTGTAGTTCAATTGCTGCATCTTGCTGAAAATTGGCCCTATCATCTAGTTTGAACAGTTATGTTTAAAACATTGTATCCAGAGTGCATCAAACATGATTTTAAACCGTGGTTATTTCTGTAGTTCAATTGCTGCAACTTGCTGAAAATTGGCCCTATCATCTAGTTTGAACAGTTATGTTTAAAACATTGTATCCAGAGTGCATCAAACATGATTTTAGACCATGTTTATGGAAAGAAAAGTGGTTATTTCTGTAGTTCAATTGCTGCAACTTGCTGAAAATTGGCCCTATCATCTAGTTTGAACAGTTATGTTTAAAACATTGTATCCAGAGTGCATCAAACATGATTTTAGACCGTGTTTATGGAAAGAAAAGTGGTTATTTCTGTAGTTCAATTGCTGCAACTTGGCCCTATCATCTAGTTTGAACAGTTATGTTTAAAACATTGTATCCAGAGTGCATCAAACATGATTTTAGACCGTGTTTATGGAAAGAAAAGTGGTTATTTCTGTAGTTCAATTGCTGCAACTTGCTGAAAATTGGCCCTATCATCTAGTTTGAACAGTTATGTTTAAAACATTGTACCCAGAGTGCATCAAACATGATTTTAGACCGTGTTTATGGAAAGAAAAGTGGTTATTTCTGTAGTTCAATTGCTGCAACTTGCTGAAAATTGGCCCTATCATCTAGTTTGAACAGTTATGTTTAAAACATTGTATCCAGAGTGCATCAAACATGATTTTAGACCGTTGTTATTTCTGTAGTTCAATTGCTGCAACTTGCTGAAAATTGGCCCTATCATCTAGTTTGAACAGTTATGTTTAAAACATTGTATCCAGAGTGCATCAAAGATGATTTTAGACCGTGTTTATGGAAAGAAAAGTGGTTATTTCTGTAGTTCAATTGCTGCAACTTGCTGAAAATTGGCCCTATCATCTAGTTTGAACAGTTATGTTTAAAACATTGTACCCAGAGTGCATCAAACATGATTTTAGACCGTGTTTATGGAAAGAAAAGTGGTTATTTCTGTAGTTCAATTGCTGCAACTTGGCCCTATCATCTAGTTTGAACAGTTATGTTTAAAACATTGTATCCAGAGTGCATCAAACATGATTTTAGACCGTGTTTATGGAAAGAAAAGTGGTTATTTCTGTAGTTCAATTGCTGCAACTTGTTGAAAATTGGCCCTATCATCTAGTTTGAACAGTTATGTTTAAAACATTGTACCCAGAGTGCATCAAACATGATTTTAGACCGTGTTTATGGAAAGAAAAGTGGTTATTTCTGTAGTTCAATTGCTGCAACTTGCTGAAAATTGGCCCTATCATCTAGTTTGAACAGTTATGTTTAAAACATTGTATCCAGAGTGCATCAAACATGATTTTAGACCGTGGTTATTTCTGTAGTTCAATTGCTGCAACTTGCTGAAAATTGGCCCTATCATCTAGTTTGAACAGTTATGTTTAAAACATTGTACCCAGAGTGCATCAAACATGATTTTAGACCGTGTTTATGGAAAGAAAAGTGGTTATTTCTGTAGTTCAATTGCTGCAACTTGGCCCTATCATCTAGTTTGAACAGTTATGTTTAAAACATTGTATCCAGAGTGCATCAAACATGATTTTAGACCGTGTTTATGGAAAGAAAAGTGGTTATTTCTGTAGTTCAATTGCTGCAACTTGCTGAAAATTGGCCCTATCATCTAGTTTGAACAGTTATGTTTAAAACATTGTACCCAGAGTGCATCAAACATGATTTTAGACCGTGTTTATGGAAAGAAAAGTGGTTATTTCTGTAGTTCAATTGCTGCAACTTGCTGAAAATTGGCCCTATCATCTAGTTTGAACAGTTATGTTTAAAACATTGTATCCAGAGTGCATCAAACATGATTTTAGACCGTGGTTATTTCTGTAGTTCAATTGCTGCAACTTGCTGAAAATTGGCCCTATCATCTAGTTTGAACAGTTATGTTTAAAACATTGTATCCAGAGTGCATCAAACATGATTTTAGACCGTGTTTATGGAAAGAAAAGTGGTTATTTCTGTAGTTCAATTGCTGCAACTTGCTGAAAATTGGCCCTATCATCTAGTTTGAACAGTTATGTTTAAAACATTGTACCCAGAGTGCATCAAACATGATTTTAGACCGTGTTTATGGAAAGAAAAGTGGTTATTTCTGTAGTTCAATTGCTGCAACTTGGCCCTATCATCTAGTTTGAACAGTTATGTTTAAAACATTGTATCCAGAGTGCATCAAACATGATTTTAGACCGTGTTTATGGAAAGAAAAGTGGTTATTTCTGTAGTTCAATTGCTGCAACTTGTTGAAAATTGGCCCTATCATCTAGTTTGAACAGTTATGTTTAAAACATTGTACCCAGAGTGCATCAAACATGATTTTAGACCGTGTTTATGGAAAGAAAAGTGGTTATTTCTGTAGTTCAATTGCTGCAACTTGCTGAAAATTGGCCCTATCATCTAGTTTGAACAGTTATGTTTAAAACATTGTATCCAGAGTGCATCAAACATGATTTTAGACCGTGGTTATTTCTGTAGTTCAATTGCTGCAACTTGCTGAAAATTGGCCCTATCATCTAGTTTGAACAGTTATGTTTAAAACATTGTATCCAGAGTGCATCAAACATGATTTTAGACCGTGTTTATGGAAAGAAAAGTGGTTATTTCTGTAGTTCAATTGCTGCAACTTGGCCCTGTCATCTAGTTTGAACAGTTATGTTTAAAACATTGTATCCAGAGTGCATCAAACATGATTTTAGACCGTGTTTATGGAAAGAAAAGTGGTTATTTCTGTAGTTCAATTGCTGCAACTTGCTGAAAATTGGCCCTATCATCTAGTTTGAACAGTTATGTTTAAAACATTGTACCCAGAGTGCATCAAACATGATTTTATACCGTGTTTATGGAAAGAAAAGTGGTTATTTCTGTAGTTCAATTGCTGCAACTTGCTGAAAATTGGCCCTATCATCTAGTTTGAACAGTTATGTTTAAAACATTGTATCCAGTGTGCATCAAACATGATTTTAGACCGTGTTTATGGAAAGAAAAGTGGTTATTTCTGTAGTTCAATTGCTGCAACTTGGCCCTATCATCTAGTTTGAACAGTTATGTTTAAAACATTGTATCCAGAGTGCATCAAACATGATTTTAGACCGTGTTTATGGAAAGAAAAGTGGTTATTTCTGTAGTTCAATTGCTGCAACTTGCTGAAAATTGGCCCTATCATCTAGTTTGAACAGTTATGTTTAAAACATTGTACCCAGAGTGCATCAAACATGATTTTAGACCGTGTTTATGGAAAGAAAAGTGGTTATTTCTGTAGTTCAATTGCTGCAACTTGCTGAAAATTGGCCCTATCATCTAGTTTGAACAGTTATGTTTAAAACATTGTATCCAGAGTGCATCAAACATGATTTTAGACCGTGGTTATTTCTGTAGTTCAATTGCTGCAACTTGTTGAAAATTGGCCCTATCATCTAGTTTGAACAGTTATGTTTAAAACATTGTATCCAGAGTGCATCAAACATGATTTTAGACCGTGTTTATGGAAAGAAAAGTGGTTATTTCTGTAGTTCAATTGCTGCAACTTGCTGAAAATTGGCCCTATCATCTAGTTTGAACAGTTATGTTTAAAACATTGTATCCAGAGTGCATCAAACATGATTTTAGACCGTGTTTATGGAAATAAAAGTGGTTATTTCTGTAGTTCAATTGCTGCAACTTGTTGAAAATTGGCCCTATCATCTAGTTTGAACAGTTATGTTTAAAACATTGTACCCAGAGTGCATCAAACATGATTTTAGACCGTGTTTATGGAAAGAAAAGTGGTTATTTCTGTAGTTCAATTGCTGCAACTTGCTGAAAATTGGCCCTATCATCTAGTTTGAACAGTTATGTTTAAAACATTGTATCCAGAGTGCATCAAACATGATTTTAGACCGTGGTTATTTCTGTAGTTCAATTGCTGCAACTTGCTGAAAATTGGCCCTATCATCTAGTTTGAACAGTTATGTTTAAAACATTGTATCCAGAGTGCATCAAACATGATTTTAGACCATGTTTATGGAAAGAAAAGTGGTTATTTCTGTAGTTCAATTGCTGCAACTTGCTGAAATTTGGCCCTATCATCTAGTTTGAACAGTTATGTTTAAAACATTGTATCCAGAGTGCATCAAACATGATTTTAGACCATGTTTATGGAAAGAAAAGTGGTTATTTCTGTAGTTCAATTGCTGCAACTTGCTGAAAATTGGCCCTATCATCTAGTTTGAACAGTTATGTTTAAAACATTGTATCCAGAGTGCATCAAACATGATTTTAGACCGTGTTTATGGAAAGAAAAGTGGTTATTTCTGTAGTTCAATTGCTGCAACTTGCTGAAAATTGGCCCTATCATCTAGTTTGAACAGTTATGTTTAAAACATTGTATCCAGAGTGCATCAAACATGATTTTAGACCGTGTTTATGGAAAGAAAAGTGGTTATTTCTGTAGTTCAATTTCTGCAACTTGCTGAAAAGTGGCCCTATCATCTAGTTTGAACAGTTATGTTTAAAACATTGTATCCAGAGTGCATCAAACATGATTTTAGACCGTGGTTATTTCTGTAGTTCAATTGCTGCAACTTGCTGAAAATTGGCCCTATCATCTAGTTTGAACAGTTATGTTTAAAACATTGTATCCAGAGTGCATCAAACATGATTTTAGACCGTGTTTATGGAAAGAAAAGTGGTTATTTCTGTAGTTCAATTGCTGCAACTTGCTGAAAATTGGCCCTATCATCTAGTTTGAACAGTTATGTTTAAAACATTGTATCCAAAGTGCATCAAACATGATTTTAGACCGTGTTTATGGAAAGAAAAGTGGTTATTTCTGTAGTTCAATTGCTGCAACTTGGCCCTATCATCTAGTTTGAACAGTTATGTTTAAAACATTGTATCCAGAGTGCATCAAACATGATTTTAGATTGTGTTTATGGAAAGAAAAGTGGTTATTTCTGTAGTTCAATTGCTGCAACTTGCTGAAAATTGGCCCTATCATCTAGTTTGAACAGTTATGTTTAAAACATTGTATCCAGAGTGCATCAAACATGATTTTAGACCGTGGTTATTTCTGTAGTTCAATTGCTGCAACTTGCTGAAAATTGGCCCTATCATCTAGTTTGAACAGTTATGTTTAAAACATTGTATCCAGAGTGCATCAAACATGATTTTAGACCATGTTTATGGAAAGAAAAGTGGTTATTTCTGTAGTTCAATTGCTGCAACTTGCTGAAAATTGGCCCTATCATCTAGTTTGAACAGTTATGTTTAAAACATTGTATCCAGAGTGCATCAAACATGATTTTAGACCATGTTTATGGAAAGAAAAGTGGTTATTTCTGTAGTTCAATTGCTGCAACTTGCTGAAAATTGGCCCTATCATCTAGTTTGAACAGTTATGTTTAAAACATTGTATCCAGAGTGCATCAAACATGATTTTAGACCGTGTTTATGGAAAGAAAAGTGGTTATTTCTGTAGTTCAATTGCTGCAACTTGCTGAAAATTGGCCCTATCATCTAGTTTGAACAGTTATGTTTAAAACATTGTATCCAGAGTGCATCAAACATGATTTTAGACCGTGTTTATGGAAAGAAAAGTGGTTATTTCTGTAGTTCAATTTCTGCAACTTGCTGAAAAGTGGCCCTATCATCTAGTTTGAACAGTTATGTTTAAAACATTGTATCCAGAGTGCATCAAACATGATTTTAGACCGTGGTTATTTCTGTAGTTCAATTGCTGCAACTTGCTGAAAATTGGCCCTATCATCTAGTTTGAACAGTTATGTTTAAAACATTGTATCCAGAGTGCATCAAACATGATTTTAGACCGTGTTTATGGAAAGAAAAGTGGTTATTTCTGTAGTTCAATTGCTGCAACTTGCTGAAAATTGGCCCTATCATCTAGTTTGAACAGTTATGTTTAAAACATTGTATCCAAAGTGCATCAAACATGATTTTAGACCGTGTTTATGGAAAGAAAAGTGGTTATTTCTGTAGTTCAATTGCTGCAACTTGGCCCTATCATCTAGTTTGAACAGTTATGTTTAAAACATTGTATCCAGAGTGCATCAAACATGATTTTAGATTGTGTTTATGGAAAGAAAAGTGGTTATTTCTGTAGTTCAATTGCTGCAACTTGCTGAAAATTGGCCCTATCATCTAGTTTGAACAGTTATGTTTAAAACATTGTATCCAGAGTGCATCAAACATGATTTTAGACCGTGGTTATTTCTGTAGTTCAATTGCTGCAACTTGCTGAAAATTGGCCCTATCATCTAGTTTGAACAGTTATGTTTAAAACATTGTATCCAGAGTGCATCAAACATGATTTTAGACCGTGTTTATGGAAAGAAAAGTGGTTATTTCTGTAGTTCAATTGCTGCAACTTGCTGAAAATTGGCCCTATCATCTAGTTTGAACAGTTATGTTTAAAACATTGTATCCAGAGTGCATCAAACATGATTTTAGACCGTGTTTATGGAAAGAAAAGTGGTTATTTCTGTAGTTCAATTGCTGCAACTTGCTGAAAATTGGCCCTATCATCTAGTTTGAACAGTTATGTTTAAAACATTGTATCCAGAGTGCATCAAACATGATTTTAGACCGTGTTAATGGAAAGAAAAGTGGTTATTTCTGTAGTTCAATTGCTGCAACTTGCTGAAAATTGGCCCTATCATCTAGTTTGAACAGTTATGTTTAAAACATTGTATCCAGAGTGCATCAAACATGATTTTAGACCGTGGTTATTTCTGTAGTTCAATTGCTGCAACTTGCTGAAAATTGGCCCTATCATCTAGTTTGAACAGTTATGTTTAAAACATTGTATCCAGAGTGCATCAAACATGATTTTAGACCATGTTTATGGAAAGAAAAGTGGTTATTTCTGTAGTTCAATTGCTGCAACTTGCTGAAAATTGGCCCTATCATCTAGTTTGAACAGTTATGTTTAAAACATTGTATCCAGAGTGCATCAAACATGATTTTAGACTGTGTTTATGGAAAGAAAAGTGGTTATTTCTGTAGTTCAATTGCTGCAACTTGCTGAAAATTGGCCCTATCATCTAGTTTGAACAGTTATGTTTAAAACATTGTATCCAGAGTGCATCAAACATGATTTTAGACCGTGTTTATGGAAAGAAAAGTGGTTATTTCTGTAGTTCAATTGCTGCAACTTGCTGAAAAGTGGCCCTATCATCTAGTTTGAACAGTTATGTTTAAAACATTGTATCCAGAGTGCATCAAACATGATTTTAGACCGTGGTTATTTCTGTAGTTCAATTGCTGCAACTTGCTGAAAATTGGCCCTATCATCTAGTTTGAACAGTTATGTTTAAAACATTGTATCCAGAGTGCATCAAACATGATTTTAGACCGTGTTTATGGAAAGAAAAGTGGTTATTTCTGTAGTTCAATTGCTGCAACTTGCTGAAAATTGGCCCTATCATCTAGTTTGAACAGTTATGTTTAAAACATTGTATCCAAAGTGCATCAAACATGATTTTAGACCGTGTTTATGGAAAGAAAAGTGGTTATTTCTGTAGTTCAATTGCTGCAACTTGGCCCTATCATCTAGTTTGAACAGTTATGTTTAAAACATTGTATCCAGAGTGCATCAAACATGATTTTAGATTGTGTTTATGGAAAGAAAAGTGGTTATTTCTGTAGTTCAATTGCTGCAACTTGCTGAAAATTGGCCCTATCATCTAGTTTGAACAGTTATGTTTAAAACATTGTATCCAGAGTGCATCAAACATGATTTTAAACCGTGGTTATTTCTGTAGTTCAATTGCTGCAACTTGCTGAAAATTGGCCCTATCATCTAGTTTGAACAGTTATGTTTAAAACATTGTATCCAGAGTGCATCAAACATGATTTTAGACCGTGTTTATGGAAAGAAAAGTGGTTATTTCTGTAGTTCAATTGCTGCAACTTGCTGAAAATTGGCCCTATCATCTAGTTTGAACAGTTATGTTTAAAACATTGTATCCAGAGTGCATCAAACATGATTTTAGACCATGTTTATGGAAAGAAAAGTGGTTATTTCTGTAGTTCAATTGCTGCAACTTGCTGAAAAATGGCCCTATCATCTAGTTTGAACAGTTATGTTTAAAACATTGTATCCAGAGTGCATCAAACATGATTTTAGACCGTGTTTATGGAAAGAAAAGTGGTTATTTCTGTAGTTCAATTACTGCAACTTGCTGAAAATTGGCCCTATCATCTAGTTTGAACAGTTATGTTTAAAACATTGTATCCAAAGTGCATCAAACATGATTTTAGACCGTGTTTATGGAAAGAAAAGTGGTTATTTCTGTAGTTCAATTGCTGCAACTTGGCCCTATCATCTAGTTTGAACAGTTATGTTTAAAACATTGTATCCAGAGTGCATCAAACATGATTTTAGATTGTGTTTATGGAAAGAAAAGTGGTTATTTCTGTAGTTCAATTGCTGCATCTTGCTGAAAATTGGCCCTATCATCTAGTTTGAACAGTTATGTTTAAAACATTGTATCCAGAGTGCATCAAACATGATTTTAAACCGTGGTTATTTCTGTAGTTCAATTGCTGCAACTTGCTGAAAATTGGCCCTATCATCTAGTTTGAACAGTTATGTTTAAAACATTGTATCCAGAGTGCATCAAACATGATTTTAGACCATGTTTATGGAAAGAAAAGTGGTTATTTCTGTAGTTCAATTGCTGCAACTTGCTGAAAATTGGCCCTATCATCTAGTTTGAACAGTTATGTTTAAAACATTGTATCCAGAGTGCATCAAACATGATTTTAGACCGTGTTTATGGAAAGAAAAGTGGTTATTTCTGTAGTTCAATTGCTGCAACTTGGCCCTATCATCTAGTTTGAACAGTTATGTTTAAAACATTGTATCCAGAGTGCATCAAACATGATTTTAGACCGTGTTTATGGAAAGAAAAGTGGTTATTTCTGTAGTTCAATTGCTGCAACTTGCTGAAAATTGGCCCTATCATCTAGTTTGAACAGTTATGTTTAAAACATTGTACCCAGAGTGCATCAAACATGATTTTAGACCGTGTTTATGGAAAGAAAAGTGGTTATTTCTGTAGTTCAATTGCTGCAACTTGCTGAAAATTGGCCCTATCATCTAGTTTGAACAGTTATGTTTAAAACATTGTATCCAGAGTGCATCAAACATGATTTTAGACCGTGGTTATTTCTGTAGTTCAATTGCTGCAACTTGCTGAAAATTGGCCCTATCATCTAGTTTGAACAGTTATGTTTAAAACATTGTATCCAGAGTGCATCAAACATGATTTTAGACCGTGTTTATGGAAAGAAAAGTGGTTATTTCTGTAGTTCAATTGCTGCAACTTGGCCCTGTCATCTAGTTTGAACAGTTATGTTTAAAACATTGTATCCAGAGTGCATCAAACATGATTTTAGACCGTGTTTATGGAAAGAAAAGTGGTTATTTCTGTAGTTCAATTGCTGCAACTTGCTGAAAATTGGCCCTATCATCTAGTTTGAACAGTTATGTTTAAAACATTGTACCCAGAGTGCATCAAACATGATTTTAGACCGTGTTTATGGAAAGAAAAGTGGTTATTTCTGTAGTTTAATTGCTGCAACTTGCTGAAAATTGGCCCTATCATCTAGTTTGAACAGTTATGTTTAAAACATTGTATCCAGAGTGCATCAAACATGATTTTAGACCGTGGTTATTTCTGTAGTTCAATTGCTGCAACTTGCTGAAAATTGGCCCTATCATCTAGTTTGAACAGTTATGTTTAAAACATTGTATCCAGAGTGCATCAAACATGATTTTAGACCGTGTTTATGGAAAGAAAAGTGGTTATTTCTGTAGTTCAATTGCTGCAACTTGCTGAAAATTGGCCCTATCATCTAGTTTGAACAGTTATGTTTAAAACATTGTACCCAGAGTGCATCAAACATGATTTTAGACCGTGTTTATGGAAAGAAAAGTGGTTATTTCTGTAGTTCAATTGCTGCAACTTGGCCCTATCATCTAGTTTGAACAGTTATGTTTAAAACATTGTATCCAGAGTGCATCAAACATGATTTTAGACCGTGTTTATGGAAAGAAAAGTGGTTATTTCTGTAGTTCAATTGCTGCAACTTGCTGAAAATTGGCCCTATCATCTAGTTTGAACAGTTATGTTTAAAACATTGTACCCAGAGTGCATCAAACATGATTTTAGACCGTGTTTATGGAAAGAAAAGTGGTTATTTCTGTAGTTCAATTGCTGCAACTTGTTGAAAATTGGCCCTATCATCTAGTTTGAACAGTTATGTTTAAAACATTGTACCCAGAGTGCATCAAACATGATTTTAGACCGTGTTTATGGAAAGAAAAGTGGTTATTTCTGTAGTTCAATTGCTGCAACTTGCTGAAAATTGGCCCTATCATCTAGTTTGAACAGTTATGTTTAAAACATTGTATCCAGAGTGCATCAAACATGATTTTAGACCGTGGTTATTTCTGTAGTTCAATTGCTGCAACTTGCTGAAAATTGGCCCTATCATCTAGTTTGAACAGTTATGTTTAAAACATTGTATCCAGAGTGCATCAAACATGATTTTAGACCGTGTTTATGGAAAGAAAAGTGGTTATTTCTGTAGTTCAATTGCTGCAACTTGGCCCTGTCATCTAGTTTGAACAGTTATGTTTAAAACATTGTATCCAGAGTGCATCAAACATGATTTTAGACCGTGTTTATGGAAAGAAAAGTGGTTATTTCTGTAGTTCAATTGCTGCAACTTGCTGAAAATTGGCCCTATCATCTAGTTTGAACAGTTATGTTTAAAACATTGTACCCAGAGTGCATCAAACATGATTTTAGACCGTGTTTATGGAAAGAAAAGTGGTTATTTCTGTAGTTCAATTGCTGCAACTTGGCCCTATCATCTAGTTTGAACAGTTATGTTTAAAACATTGTATCCAGAGTGCATCAAACATGATTTTAGACCGTGGTTATTTCTGTAGTTCAATTGCTGCAACTTGCTGAAAATTGGCCCTATCATCTAGTTTGAACAGTTATGTTTAAAACATTGTACCCAGAGTGCATCAAACATGATTTTAGACCGTGTTTATGGAAAGAAAAGTGGTTATTTCTGTAGTTCAATTGCTGCAACTTGTTGAAAATTGGCCCTATCATCTAGTTTGAACAGTTATGTTTAAAACATTGTATCCAGAGTGCATCAAACATGATTTTAGACCGTGGTTATTTCTGTAGTTCAATTGCTGCAACTTGCTGAAAATTGGCCCTATCATCTACTTTGAACAGTTATGTTTAAAACATTGTATCCAGAGTGCATCAAACTTGATTTTAGACCGTGTTTATGGAAAGAAAAGTGGTTATTTCTGTAGTTCAATTGCTGCAACTTGCTGAAAATTGGCCCTATCATCTAGTTTGAACAGTTATGTTTAAAACATTGTATCCAGAGTGCATCAAACATGATTTTAGACCGTGTTTATGGAAATAAAAGTGGTTATTTCTGTAGTTCAATTGCTGCAACTTGTTGAAAATTGGCCCTATCATCTAGTTTGAACAGTTATGTTTAAAACATTGTATCCAGAGTGCATCAAACATGATTTTAGACCGTGGTTATTTCTGTAGTTCAATTGCTGCAACTTGCTGAAAATTGGCCCTATCATCTAGTTTGAACAGTTATGTTTAAAACATTGTATCCAGAGTGCATCAAACATGATTTTAGACCGTGTTTATGGAAAGAAAAGTGGTTATTTCTGTAGTTCAATTGCTGCAACTTGGCCCTATCATCTAGTTTGAACAGTTATGTTTAAAACATTGTATCCAGAGTGCATCAAACATGATTTTAGACCGTGTTTATGGAAAGAAAAGTGGTTATTTCTGTAGTTCAATTGCTGCAACTTGCTGAAAATTGGCCCTATCATCTAGTTTTAACAGTTATGTTTAAAACATTGTACCCAGAGTGCATCAAACATGATTTTAGACCGTGTTTATGGAAAGAAAAGTGGTTATTTCTGTAGTTCAATTGCTGCAACTTGCTGAAAATTGGCCCTATCATCTAGTTTGAACAGTTATGTTTAAAACATTGTATCCAGAGTGCATCAAACATGATTTTAGACCGTGTTTATGGAAAGAAAAGTGGTTATTTCTGTAGTTCAATTGCTGCAACTTGCTGAAAATTGGCCCTATCATCTAGTTTGAACAGGTATGTTTAAAACATTGTACCCAGAGTGCATCAAACATGATTTTAGACCGTGTTTATGGAAAGAAAAGTGGTTATTTCCGTAGTTCAATTGCTGCAACTTGCTGAAAATTGGCCCTATCATCTAGTTTGAACAGTTATGTTTAAAACATTGTATCCAGAGTGCATCAAACATGATTTTAGACCGTGGTTATTTCTGTAGTTCAATTGCTGCAACTTGCTGAAAATTGGCCCTATCATCTAGTTTGAACAGTTATGTTTAAAACATTGTATCCAGAGTGCATCAAACATGATTTTAGACCGTGTTTATGGAAAGAAAAGTGGTTATTTCTGTAGTTCAATTGCTGCAACTTGCTGAAAATTGGCCCTATCATCTAGTTTTAACAGTTATGTTTAAAACATTGTATCCAGAGTGCATCAAACATGATTTTAGACCGTGTTTATGGAAAGAAAAGTGGTTATTTCTGTAGTTCAATTGCTGCAACTTGCTGAAAATTGGCCCTATCATCTAGTTTTAACAGTTATGTTTAAAACATTGTACCCAGAGTGCATCAAACATGATTTTAGACCGTGTTTATGGAAAGAAAAGTGGTTATTTCTGTAGTTCAATTGCTGCAACTTGCTGAAAATTGGCCCTATCATCTAGTTTGAACAGTTATGTTTAAAACATTGTATCCAGAGTGCATCAAACATGATTTTAGACCGTGTTTATGGAAAGAAAAGTGGTTATTTCTGTAGTTCAATTGCTGCAACTTGCTGAAAATTGGCCCTATCATCTAGTTTGAACAGGTATGTTTAAAACATTGTACCCAGAGTGCATCAAACATGATTTTAGACCGTGTTTATGGAAAGAAAAGTGGTTATTTCCGTAGTTCATAGCTGCAACTTGCTAAAAATTGGCCCTATCATCTAGTTTGAACAGTTATGTTTAAAACATTGTATCCAGAGTGCATCAAACATGATTTTAGACCGTGGTTATTTCTGTAGTTCAATTGCTGCAACTTGCTGAAAATTGGCCCTATCATCTAGTTTGAACAGTTATGTTTAAAACATTGTATCCAGAGTGCATCAAACATGATTTTAGACCGTGTTTATGGAAAGAAAAGTGGTTATTTCTGTAGTTCAATTGCTGCAACTTGCTGAAAATTGGCCCTATCATCTAGTTTGAACAGTTATGTTTAAAACATTGTACCCAGAGTGCATCAAACATGATTTTAGACCGTGTTTATTGAAAGAAAAGTGGTTATTTCTGTAGTTCAATTGCTGCAACTTGCTGAAAATTGGCCCTATCATCTAGTTTGAACAGTTATGTTTAAAACATTGTATCCAGAGTGCATCAAACATGATTTTAGACCGTGTTTATGGAAAGAAAAGTGGTTATTTCTGTAGTTCAATTGCTGCAACTTGGCCCTGTCATCTAGTTTGAACAGTTATGTTTAAAACATTGTATCCAGAGTGCATCAAACATGATTTTAGACCGTGTTTATGGAAAGAAAAGTGGTTATTTCTGTAGTTCAATTGCTGCAACTTGCTGAAAATTGGCCCTATCATCTAGTTTGAACAGTTATGTTTAAAACATTGTATCCAGAGTGCATCAAACATGATTTTAGACCGTGGTTATTTCTGTAGTTCAATTGCTGCAACTTGGCCCTATCATCTAGTTTGAACAGTTATGTTTAAAACATTGTATCCAGAGTGCATCAAACATGATTTTAGACCGTGTTTATGGAAAGAAAAGTGGTTATTTCTGTAGTTCAATTGCTGCAACTTGGCCCTGTCATCTAGTTTGAACAGTTATGTTTAAAACGTTGTATCCAGAGTGCATCAAACATGATTTTAGACCGTGTTTATGGAAAGAAAAGTGGTTATTTCTGTAGTTCAATTGCTGCAACTTGCTGAAAATTGGCCCTATCATCTAGTTTGAACAGTTATGTTTAAAACATTGTATCCAGAGTGCATCAAACATGATTTTAGACCGTGTTTATGGAAAGAAAAGTGGTTATTTCTGTAGTTCAATTGCTACAACTTGGCCCTATCATCTAGTTTGAACAGTTATGTTTAAAACATTGTATCCAGAGTGCATCAAACATGATTTTAGACCGTGTTTATGGAAAGAAAAGTGGTTATTTCTGTAGTTCAATTGCTGCAACTTGCTGAAAATTGGCCCTATCATCTAGTTTGAACAGTTATGTTTAAAACATTGTATCCAGAGTGCATCAAACATGATTTTAGACCGTGGTTATTTCTGTAGTTCAATTGCTGCAACTTGCTGAAAATTGGCCCTATCATCTAGTTTGAACAGTTATGTTTAAAACATTGTATCCAGAGTGCATCAAACATGATTTTAGACCGTGTTTATGGAAAGAAAAGTGGTTATTTCTGTAGTTCAATTGCTGCAACTTGACCCTGTCATCTAGTTTGAACAGTTATGTTTAAAACATTGTATCCAGAGTGCATCAAACATGATTTTAGACCGTGTTTATGGAAAGAAAAGTGGTTATTTCTGTAGTTCAATTGCTGCAACTTGCTGAAAATTGGCCCTATCATCTAGTTTGAACAGTTATGTTTAAAACATTGTACCCAGAGTGCATCAAACATGATTTTAGACCGTGTTTATTGAAAGAAAAGTGGTTATTTCTGTAGTTCAATTGCTGCAACTTGCTGAAAATTGGCCCTATCATCTAGTTTGAACAGTTATGTTTAAAACATTGTATCCAGAGTGCATCAAACATGATTTTAGACCGTGTTTATGGAAAGAAAAGTGGTTATTTCTGTAGTTCAATTGCTGCAACTTGGCCCTGTCATCTAGTTTGAACAGTTATGTTTAAAACATTGTATCCAGAGTGCATCAAACATGATTTTAGACCGTGTTTATGGAAAGAAAAGTGGTTATTTCTGTAGTTCAATTGCTGCAACTTGGCCCTGTCATCTAGTTTGAACAGTTATGTTTAAAACATTGTATCCAGAGTGCATCAAACATGATTTTAGACCGTGTTTATGGAAAGAAAAGTGGTTATTTCTGTAGTTCAATTGCTGCAACTTGCTGAAAATTGGCCCTATCATCTAGTTTGAACAGTTATGTTTAAAACATTGTACCCAGAGTGCATCAAACATGATTTTAGACCGTGTTTATGGAAAGAAAAGTGGTTATTTCTGTAGTTCAATTGCTGCAACTTGCTGAAAATTGGCCCTATCATCTAGTTTGAACAGTTATGTTTAAAACATTGTATCCAGAGTGCATCAAACATGATTTTAGACCGTGGTTATTTCTGTAGTTCAATTGCTGCAACTTGGCCCTATCATCTAGTTTGAACAGTTATGTTTAAAACATTGTATCCAGAGTGCATCAAACATGATTTTAGACCGTGGTTATTTCTGTAGTTCAATTGCTGCAACTTGGCCCTATCATCTAGTTTGAACAGTTATGTTTAAAACATTGTATCCAGAGTGCCTCAAACATGATTTTAGACCGTGTTTATGGAAAGAAAAGTGGTTATTTCTGTAGTTCAATTGCTGCAACTTGGCCCTATCATCTAGTTTGAACAGTTATGTTTAAAACATTGTATCCAGAGTGCCTCAAACATGATTTTAGACCGTGTTTATGGAAAGAAAAGTGGTTATTTCTGTAGTTCAATTGCTGCAACTTGCTGAAAATTGGCCCTATCATCTAGTTTGAACAGTTATGTTTAAAACATTGTACCCAGAGTGCATCAAACATGATTTTAGACCGTGTTTATGGAAAGAAAAGTGGTTATTTCTGTAGTTCAATTGCTGCAACTTGGCCCTATCATCTAGTTTGAACAGTTATGTTTAAAACATTGTATCCAGAGTGCATCAAACATGATTTTAGACCGTGTTTATGGAAAGAAAAGTGGTTATTTCTGTAGTTCAATTGCTGCAACTTGCTGAAAATTGGCCCTATCATCTAGTTTGAACAGTTATATTTAAAACATTGTATCCAAAGTGCATCAAACATGATTTTAGACCGTGTTTATGGAAAGAAAAGTGGTTATTTCTGTAGTTCAATTGCTGCAACTTGGCCCTATCATCTAGTTTGAACAGTTATGTTTAAAACATTGTATCCAGAGTGCATCAAACATGATTTTAGACCGTGGTTATTTCTGTTGTTCAATTGCTGCAACTTGCTGAAAATTGGCCCTATCATCTAGTTTGAACAGTTATGTTTAAAACATTGTATCCAGAGTGCATCAAACATGATTTTAGACCGTGTTTATGGAAAGAAAAGTGGTTATTTCTGTAGTTCAATTGCTGCAACTTGCTGAAAATTGGCCCTATCATCTAGTTTGAACAGTTATGTTTAAAACATTGTACCCAGAGTGCATCAAACATGATTTTAGACCGTGTTTATTGAAAGAAAAGTGGTTATTTCTGTAGTTCAATTGCTGCAACTTGCTGAAAATTGGCCCTATCATCTAGTTTGAACAGTTATGTTTAAAACATTGTATCCAGAGTGCATCAAACATGATTTTAGACCGTGTTTATGGAAAGAAAAGTGGTTATTTCTGTAGTTCAATTGCTGCAACTTGGCCCTGTCATCTAGTTTGAACAGTTATGTTTAAAACATTGTATCCAGAGTGCATCAAACATGATTTTAGACCGTGTTTATGGAAAGAAAAGTGGTTATTTCTGTAGTTCAATTGCTGCAACTTGGCCCTGTCATCTAGTTTGAACAGTTATGTTTAAAACATTGTATCCAGAGTGCATCAAACATGATTTTAGACCGTGTTTATGGAAAGAAAAGTGGTTATTTCTGTAGTTCAATTGCTGCAACTTGCTGAAAATTGGCCCTATCATCTAGTTTGAACAGTTATGTTTAAAACATTGTACCCAGAGTGCATCAAACATGATTTTAGACCGTGTTTATGGAAAGAAAAGTGGTTATTTCTGTAGTTCAATTGCTGCAACTTGCTGAAAATTGGCCCTATCATCTAGTTTGAACAGTTATGTTTAAAACATTGTATCCAGAGTGCATCAAACATGATTTTAGACCGTGGTTATTTCTGTAGTTCAATTGCTGCAACTTGGCCCTATCATCTAGTTTGAACAGTTATGTTTAAAACATTGTATCCAGAGTGCATCAAACATGATTTTAGACCGTGTTTATGGAAAGAAAAGTGGTTATTTCTGTAGTTCAATTGCTGCAACTTGGCCCTGTCATCTAGTTTGAACAGTTATGTTTAAAACGTTGTATCCAGAGTGCATCAAACATGATTTTAGACCGTGTTTATGGAAAGAAAAGTGGTTATTTCTGTAGTTCAATTGCTGCAACTTGCTGAAAATTGGCCCTATCATCTAGTTTGAACAGTTATGTTTAAAACATTGTATCCAGAGTGCATCAAACATGATTTTAGACCGTGTTTATGGAAAGAAAAGTGGTTATTTCTGTAGTTCAATTGCTACAACTTGGCCCTATCATCTAGTTTGAACAGTTATGTTTAAAACATTGTATCCAGAGTGCATCAAACATGATTTTAGACCGTGTTTATGGAAAGAAAAGTGGTTATTTCTGTAGTTCAATTGCTGCAACTTGCTGAAAATTGGCCCTATCATCTAGTTTGAACAGTTATGTTTAAAACATTGTATCCAGAGTGCATCAAACATGATTTTAGACCGTGGTTATTTCTGTAGTTCAATTGCTGCAACTTGCTGAAAATTGGCCCTATCATCTAGTTTGAACAGTTATGTTTAAAACATTGTATCCAGAGTGCATCAAACATGATTTTAGACCGTGTTTATGGAAAGAAAAGTGGTTATTTCTGTAGTTCAATTGCTGCAACTTGACCCTGTCATCTAGTTTTAACAGTTATGTTTAAAACATTGTATCCAGAGTGCATCAAACATGATTTTAGACCGTGTTTATGGAAAGAAAAGTGGTTATTTCTGTAGTTCAATTGCTGCAACTTGCTGAAAATTGGCCCTATCATCTAGTTTTAACAGTTATGTTTAAAACATTGTACCCAGAGTGCATCAAACATGATTTTAGACCGTGTTTATGGAAAGAAAAGTGGTTATTTCTGTAGTTCAATTGCTGCAACTTGCTGAAAATTGGCCCTATCATCTAGTTTGAACAGTTATGTTTAAAACATTGTATCCAGAGTGCATCAAACATGATTTTAGACCGTGTTTATGGAAAGAAAAGTGGTTATTTCTGTAGTTCAATTGCTGCAACTTGCTGAAAATTGGCCCTATCATCTAGTTTGAACAGGTATGTTTAAAACATTGTACCCAGAGTGCATCAAACATGATTTTAGACCGTGTTTATGGAAAGAAAAGTGGTTATTTCCGTAGTTCATAGCTGCAACTTGCTAAAAATTGGCCCTATCATCTAGTTTGAACAGTTATGTTTAAAACATTGTATCCAGAGTGCATCAAACATGATTTTAGACCGTGGTTATTTCTGTAGTTCAATTGCTGCAACTTGCTGAAAATTGGCCCTATCATCTAGTTTGAACAGTTATGTTTAAAACATTGTATCCAGAGTGCATCAAACATGATTTTAGACCGTGTTTATGGAAAGAAAAGTGGTTATTTCTGTAGTTCAATTGCTGCAACTTGCTGAAAATTGGCCCTATCATCTAGTTTGAACAGTTATGTTTAAAACATTGTACCCAGAGTGCATCAAACATGATTTTAGACCGTGTTTATTGAAAGAAAAGTGGTTATTTCTGTAGTTCAATTGCTGCAACTTGCTGAAAATTGGCCCTATCATCTAGTTTGAACAGTTATGTTTAAAACATTGTATCCAGAGTGCATCAAACATGATTTTAGACCGTGTTTATGGAAAGAAAAGTGGTTATTTCTGTAGTTCAATTGCTGCAACTTGGCCCTGTCATCTAGTTTGAACAGTTATGTTTAAAACATTGTATCCAGAGTGCATCAAACATGATTTTAGACCGTGTTTATGGAAAGAAAAGTGGTTATTTCTGTAGTTCAATTGCTGCAACTTGCTGAAAATTGGCCCTATCATCTAGTTTGAACAGTTATGTTTAAAACATTGTATCCAGAGTGCATCAAACATGATTTTAGACCGTGGTTATTTCTGTAGTTCAATTGCTGCAACTTGGCCCTATCATCTAGTTTGAACAGTTATGTTTAAAACATTGTATCCAGAGTGCATCAAACATGATTTTAGACCGTGTTTATGGAAAGAAAAGTGGTTATTTCTGTAGTTCAATTGCTGCAACTTGGCCCTGTCATCTAGTTTGAACAGTTATGTTTAAAACGTTGTATCCAGAGTGCATCAAACATGATTTTAGACCGTGTTTATGGAAAGAAAAGTGGTTATTTCTGTAGTTCAATTGCTGCAACTTGCTGAAAATTGGCCCTATCATCTAGTTTGAACAGTTATGTTTAAAACATTGTATCCAGAGTGCATCAAACATGATTTTAGACCGTGTTTATGGAAAGAAAAGTGGTTATTTCTGTAGTTCAATTGCTACAACTTGGCCCTATCATCTAGTTTGAACAGTTATGTTTAAAACATTGTATCCAGAGTGCATCAAACATGATTTTAGACCGTGTTTATGGAAAGAAAAGTGGTTATTTCTGTAGTTCAATTGCTGCAACTTGCTGAAAATTGGCCCTATCATCTAGTTTGAACAGTTATGTTTAAAACATTGTATCCAGAGTGCATCAAACATGATTTTAGACCGTGGTTATTTCTGTAGTTCAATTGCTGCAACTTGCTGAAAATTGGCCCTATCATCTAGTTTGAACAGTTATGTTTAAAACATTGTATCCAGAGTGCATCAAACATGATTTTAGACCGTGTTTATGGAAAGAAAAGTGGTTATTTCTGTAGTTCAATTGCTGCAACTTGACCCTGTCATCTAGTTTGAACAGTTATGTTTAAAACATTGTATCCAGAGTGCATCAAACATGATTTTAGACCGTGTTTATGGAAAGAAAAGTGGTTATTTCTGTAGTTCAATTGCTGCAACTTGCTGAAAATTGGCCCTATCATCTAGTTTGAACAGTTATGTTTAAAACATTGTACCCAGAGTGCATCAAACATGATTTTAGACCGTGTTTATTGAAAGAAAAGTGGTTATTTCTGTAGTTCAATTGCTGCAACTTGCTGAAAATTGGCCCTATCATCTAGTTTGAACAGTTATGTTTAAAACATTGTATCCAGAGTGCATCAAACATGATTTTAGACCGTGTTTATGGAAAGAAAAGTGGTTATTTCTGTAGTTCAATTGCTGCAACTTGGCCCTGTCATCTAGTTTGAACAGTTATGTTTAAAACATTGTATCCAGAGTGCATCAAACATGATTTTAGACCGTGTTTATGGAAAGAAAAGTGGTTATTTCTGTAGTTCAATTGCTGCAACTTGGCCCTGTCATCTAGTTTGAACAGTTATGTTTAAAACATTGTATCCAGAGTGCATCAAACATGATTTTAGACCGTGTTTATGGAAAGAAAAGTGGTTATTTCTGTAGTTCAATTGCTGCAACTTGCTGAAAATTGGCCCTATCATCTAGTTTGAACAGTTATGTTTAAAACATTGTACCCAGAGTGCATCAAACATGATTTTAGACCGTGTTTATGGAAAGAAAAGTGGTTATTTCTGTAGTTCAATTGCTGCAACTTGCTGAAAATTGGCCCTATCATCTAGTTTGAACAGTTATGTTTAAAACATTGTATCCAGAGTGCATCAAACATGATTTTAGACCGTGGTTATTTCTGTAGTTCAATTGCTGCAACTTGGCCCTATCATCTAGTTTGAACAGTTATGTTTAAAACATTGTATCCAGAGTGCATCAAACATGATTTTAGACCGTGGTTATTTCTGTAGTTCAATTGCTGCAACTTGGCCCTATCATCTAGTTTGAACAGTTATGTTTAAAACATTGTATCCAGAGTGCCTCAAACATGATTTTAGACCGTGTTTATGGAAAGAAAAGTGGTTATTTCTGTAGTTCAATTGATGCAACTTGGCCCTATCATCTAGTTTGAACAGTTATGTTTAAAACATTGTATCCAGAGTGCCTCAAACATGATTTTAGACCGTGTTTATGGAAAGAAAAGTGGTTATTTCTGTAGTTCAATTGCTGCAACTTGCTGAAAATTGGCCCTATCATCTAGTTTGAACAGTTATGTTTAAAACATTGTACCCAGAGTGCATCAAACATGATTTTAGACCGTGTTTATGGAAAGAAAAGTGGTTATTTCTGTAGTTCAATTGCTGCAACTTGGCCCTATCATCTAGTTTGAACAGTTATGTTTAAAACATTGTATCCAGAGTGCATCAAACATGATTTTAGACCGTGTTTATGGAAAGAAAAGTGGTTATTTCTGTAGTTCAATTGCTGCAACTTGCTGAAAATTGGCCCTATCATCTAGTTTGAACAGTTATATTTAAAACATTGTATCCAAAGTGCATCAAACATGATTTTAGACCGTGTTTATGGAAAGAAAAGTGGTTATTTCTGTAGTTCAATTGCTGCAACTTGGCCCTATCATCTAGTTTGAACAGTTATGTTTAAAACATTGTATCCAGAGTGCATCAAACATGATTTTAGACCGTGGTTATTTCTGTTGTTCAATTGCTGCAACTTGCTGAAAATTGGCCCTATCATCTAGTTTGAACAGTTATGTTTAAAACATTGTATCCAGAGTGCATCAAACATGATTTTAGACCGTGTTTATGGAAAGAAAAGTGGTTATTTCTGTAGTTCAATTGCTGCAACTTGCTGAAAATTGGCCCTATCATCTAGTTTGAACAGTTATGTTTAAAACATTGTACCCAGAGTGCATCAAACATGATTTTAGACCGTGTTTATTGAAAGAAAAGTGGTTATTTCTGTAGTTCAATTGCTGCAACTTGCTGAAAATTGGCCCTATCATCTAGTTTGAACAGTTATGTTTAAAACATTGTATCCAGAGTGCATCAAACATGATTTTAGACCGTGTTTATGGAAAGAAAAGTGGTTATTTCTGTAGTTCAATTGCTGCAACTTGGCCCTGTCATCTAGTTTGAACAGTTATGTTTAAAACATTGTATCCAGAGTGCATCAAACATGATTTTAGACCGTGTTTATGGAAAGAAAAGTGGTTATTTCTGTAGTTCAATTGCTGCAACTTGGCCCTGTCATCTAGTTTGAACAGTTATGTTTAAAACATTGTATCCAGAGTGCATCAAACATGATTTTAGACCGTGTTTATGGAAAGAAAAGTGGTTATTTCTGTAGTTCAATTGCTGCAACTTGCTGAAAATTGGCCCTATCATCTAGTTTGAACAGTTATGTTTAAAACATTGTACCCAGAGTGCATCAAACATGATTTTAGACCGTGTTTATGGAAAGAAAAGTGGTTATTTCTGTAGTTCAATTGCTGCAACTTGCTGAAAATTGGCCCTATCATCTAGTTTGAACAGTTATGTTTAAAACATTGTATCCAGAGTGCATCAAACATGATTTTAGACCGTGGTTATTTCTGTAGTTCAATTGCTGCAACTTGGCCCTATCATCTAGTTTGAACAGTTATGTTTAAAACATTGTATCCAGAGTGCATCAAACATGATTTTAGACCGTGTTTATGGAAAGAAAAGTGGTTATTTCTGTAGTTCAATTGCTACAACTTGGCCCTATCATCTAGTTTGAACAGTTATGTTTAAAACATTGTATCCAGAGTGCATCAAACATGATTTTAGACCGTGTTTATGGAAAGAAAAGTGGTTATTTCTGTAGTTCAATTGCTGCAACTTGCTGAAAATTGGCCCTATCATCTAGTTTGAACAGTTATGTTTAAAACATTGTATCCAGAGTGCATCAAACATGATTTTAGACCGTGGTTATTTCTGTAGTTCAATTGCTGCAACTTGCTGAAAATTGGCCCTATCATCTAGTTTGAACAGTTATGTTTAAAACATTGTATCCAGAGTGCATCAAACATGATTTTAGACCGTGTTTATGGAAAGAAAAGTGGTTATTTCTGTAGTTCAATTGCTGCAACTTGACCCTGTCATCTAGTTTGAACAGTTATGTTTAAAACATTGTATCCAGAGTGCATCAAACATGATTTTAGACCGTGTTTATGGAAAGAAAAGTGGTTATTTCTGTAGTTCAATTGCTGCAACTTGCTGAAAATTGGCCCTATCATCTAGTTTGAACAGTTATGTTTAAAACATTGTACCCAGAGTGCATCAAACATGATTTTAGACCGTGTTTATGGAAAGAAAAGTGGTTATTTCTGTAGTTCAATTGCTGCAACTTGGCCCTATCATCTAGTTTGAACAGTTATGTTTAAAACATTGTATCCAGAGTGCCTCAAACATGATTTTAGACCGTGTTTATGGAAAGAAAAGTGGTTATTTCTGTAGTTCAATTGCTGCAACTTGCTGAAAATTGGCCCTATCATCTAGTTTGAACAGTTATGTTTAAAACATTGTACCCAGAGTGCATCAAACATGATTTTAGACCGTGTTTATGGAAAGAAAAGTGGTTATTTCTGTAGTTCAATTGCTGCAACTTGGCCCTATCATCTAGTTTGAACAGTTATGTTTAAAACATTGTATCCAGAGTGCATCAAACATGATTTTAGACCGTGTTTATGGAAAGAAAAGTGGTTATTTCTGTAGTTCAATTGCTGCAACTTGCTGAAAATTGGCCCTATCATCTAGTTTGAACAGTTATATTTAAAACATTGTATCCAAAGTGCATCAAACATGATTTTAGACCGTGTTTATGGAAAGAAAAGTGGTTATTTCTGTAGTTCAATTGCTGCAACTTGGCCCTATCATCTAGTTTGAACAGTTATGTTTAAAACATTGTATCCAGAGTGCATCAAACATGATTTTAGACCGTGTTTATGGAAAGAAAAGTGGTTATTTCTGTAGTTCAATTGCTGCAACTTGCTGAAAATTGGCCCTATCATCTAGTTTGAACAGTTATATTTAAAACATTGTATCCAAAGTGCATCAAACATGATTTTAGACCGTGTTTATGGAAAGAAAAGTGGTTATTTCTGTAGTTCAATTGCTGCAACTTGGCCCTATCATCTAGTTTGAACAGTTATGTTTAAAACATTGTATCCAGAGTGCATCAAACATGATTTTAGATTGTGTTTATGGAAAGAAAAGTGGTTATTTCTGTAGTTCAATTGCTGCAACTTGCTGAAAATTGGCCCTATCATCTAGTTTGAACAGTTATGTTTAAAACATTGTATCCAGAGTGCATCAAACATGATTTTAAACCGTGGTTATTTCTGTAGTTCAATTGCTGCAACTTGCTGAAAATTGGCCCTATCATCTAGTTTGAACAGTTATGTTTAAAACATTGTATCCAGAGTGCATCAAACATGATTTTAGACCATGTTTATGGAAAGAAAAGTGGTTATTTCTGTAGTTAAATTGCTGCAACTTGCTGAAAATTGGCCCTATCATCTAGTTTGAACAGTTATGTTTAAAACATTGTATCCAGAGTGCATCAAACATGATTTTAGACCGTGTTTATGGAAAGAAAAGTGGTTATTTCTGTAGTTCAATTACTGCAACTTGCTGAAAATTGGCCCTATCATCTAGTTTGAACAGTTATGTTTAAAACATTGTATCCAAAGTGCATCAAACATGATTTTAGACTGTGTTTATGGAAAGAAAAGTGGTTATTTCTGTAGTTCAATTGCTGCAACTTGGCCCTATCATCTAGTTTGAACAGTTATGTTTAAAACATTGTATCCAGAGTGCATCAAACATGATTTTAGATTGTGTTTATGGAAAGAAAAGTGGTTATTTCTGTAGTTCAATTGCTGCAACTTGCTGAAAATTGGCCCTATCATCTAGTTTGAACAGTTATGTTTAAAACATTGTATCCAGAGTGCATCAAACATGATTTTAGACCGTGTTTATGGAAAGAAAAGTGGTTATTTCTGTAGTTCAATTGCTGCAACTTGGCCCTATCATCTAGTTTGAACAGTTATGTTTAAAACATTGTATCCAGAGTGCATCAAACATGATTTTAGACCGTGTTTATGGAAAGAAAAGTGGTTATTTCTGTAGTTCAATTGCTGCAACTTGCTGAAAATTGGCCCTATCATCTAGTTTGAACAGTTATGTTTAAAACATTGTACCCAGAGTGCATCAAACATGATTTTAGACCGTGTTTATGGAAAGAAAAGTGGTTATTTCTGTAGTTCAATTGCTGCAACTTGCTGAAAATTGGCCCTATCATCTAGTTTGAACAGTTATGTTTAAAACATTGTATCCAGAGTGCATCAAACATGATTTTAGACCGTGGTTATTTCTGTAGTTCAATTGCTGCAACTTGCTGAAAATTGGCCCTATCATCTAGTTTGAACAGTTATGTTTAAAACATTGTATCCAGAGTGCATCAAACATGATTTTAGACCGTGTTTATGGAAAGAAAAGTGGTTATTTCTGTAGTTCAATTGCTGCAACTTGGCCCTGTCATCTAGTTTGAACAGTTATGTTTAAAACATTGTATCCAGAGTGCATCAAACATGATTTTAGACCGTGTTTATGGAAAGAAAAGTGGTTATTTCTGTAGTTCAATTGCTGCAACTTGCTGAAAATTGGCCCTATCATCTAGTTTGAACAGTTATGTTTAAAACATTGTACCCAGAGTGCATCAAACATGATTTTAGACCGTGTTTATGGAAAGAAAAGTGGTTATTTCTGTAGTTCAATTGCTGCAACTTGCTGAAAATTGGCCCTATCATCTAGTTTGAACAGTTATGTTTAAAACATTGTATCCAGAGTGCATCAAACATGATTTTAGACCGTGGTTATTTCTGTAGTTCAATTGCTGCAACTTGCTGAAAATTGGCCCTATCATCTAGTTTGAACAGTTATGTTTAAAACATTGTATCCAGAGTGCATCAAACATGATTTTAGACCGTGTTTATGGAAAGAAAAGTGGTTATTTCTGTAGTTCAATTGCTGCAACTTGCTGAAAATTGGCCCTATCATCTAGTTTGAACAGTTATGTTTAAAACATTGTACCCAGAGTGCATCAAACATGATTTTAGACCATGTTTATGCAAAGAAAAGTGGTTATTTCTGTAGTTCAATTGCTGCAACTTGGCCCTATCATCTAGTTTGAACAGTTATGTTTAAAACATTGTATCCAGAGTGCATCAAACATGATTTTAGACCGTGTTTATGGAAAGAAAAGTGGTTATTTCTGTAGTTCAATTGCTGCAACTTGTTGAAAATTGGCCCTATCATCTAGTTTGAACAGTTATGTTTAAAACATTGTACCCAGAGTGCATCAAACATGATTTTAGACCGTGTTTATGGAAAGAAAAGTGGTTATTTCTGTAGTTCAATTGCTGCAACTTGCTGAAAATTGGCCCTATCATCTAGTTTGAACAGTTATGTTTAAAACATTGTATCCAGAGTGCATCAAACATGATTTTAGACCGTGGTTATTTCTGTAGTTCAATTGCTGCAACTTGCTGAAAATTGGCCCTATCATCTAGTTTGAACAGTTATGTTTAAAACATTGTATCCAGAGTGCATCAAACATGATTTTAGACCGTGTTTATGGAAAGAAAAGTGGTTATTTCTGTAGTTCAATTGCTGCAACTTGGCCCTGTCATCTAGTTTGAACAGTTATGTTTAAAACATTGTATCCAGAGTGCATCAAACATGATTTTAGACCATGTTTATGGAAAGAAAAGTGGTTATTTCTGTAGTTCAATTGCTGCAACTTGCTGAAAATTGGCCCTATCATCTAGTTTGAACAGTTATGTTTAAAACATTGTACCCAGAGTGCATCAAACATGATTTTAGACCGTGTTTATGGAAAGAAAAGTGGTTATTTCTGTAGTTCAATTGCTGCAACTTGGCCCTATCATCTAGTTTGAACAGTTATGTTTAAAACATTGTATCCAGAGTGCATCAAACATGATTTTAGACCGTGGTTATTTCTGTAGTTCAATTGCTGCAACTTGCTGAAAATTGGCCCTATCATCTAGTTTGAACAGTTATGTTTAAAACATTGTACCCAGAGTGCATCAAACATGATTTTAGACCGTGTTTATGGAAAGAAAAGTGGTTATTTCTGTAGTTCAATTGCTGCAACTTGGCCCTATCATCTAGTTTGAACAGTTATGTTTAAAACATTGTATCCAGAGTGCATCAAACATGATTTTAGACCGTGGTTATTTCTGTAGTTCAATTGCTGCAACTTGCTGAAAATTGGCCCTATCATCTAGTTTGAACAGTTATGTTTAAAACATTGTATCCAGAGTGCATCAAACATGATTTTAGACCGTGTTTATGGAAAGAAAAGTGGTTATTTCTGTAGTTCAATTGCTGCAACTTGGCCCTGTCATCTAGTTTGAACAGTTATGTTTAAAACATTGTATCCAGAGTGCATCAAACATGATTTTAGACCGTGTTTATGGAAAGAAAAGTGGTTATTTCTGTAGTTCAATTGCTGCAACTTGCTGAAAATTGGCCCTATCATCTAGTTTGAACAGTTATGTTTAAAACATTGTACCCAGAGTGCATCAAACATGATTTTAGACCGTGTTTATGGAAAGAAAAGTGGTTATTTCTGTAGTTCAATTGCTGCAACTTGGCCCTATCATCTAGTTTGAACAGTTATGTTTAAAACATTGTATCCAGAGTGCCTCAAACATGATTTTAGACCGTGTTTATGGAAAGAAAAGTGGTTATTTCTGTAGTTCAATTGCTGCAACTTGCTGAAAATTGGCCCTATCATCTAGTTTGAACAGTTATGTTTAAAACATTGTACCCAGAGTGCATCAAACATGATTTTAGACCGTGTTTATGGAAAGAAAAGTGGTTATTTCTGTAGTTCAATTGCTGCAACTTGGCCCTATCATCTAGTTTGAACAGTTATGTTTAAAACATTGTATCCAGAGTGCATCAAACATGATTTTAGACCGTGTTTATGGAAAGAAAAGTGGTTATTTCTGTAGTTCAATTGCTGCAACTTGCTGAAAATTGGCCCTATCATCTAGTTTGAACAGTTATGTTTAAAACATTGTATCCAAAGTGCATCAAACATGATTTTAGACCGTGTTTATGGAAAGAAAAGTGGTTATTTCTGTAGTTCAATTGCTGCAACTTGGCCCTATCATCTAGTTTGAACAGTTATGTTTAAAACATTGTATCCAGAGTGCATCAAACATGATTTTAGATTGTGTTTATGGAAAGAAAAGTGGTTATTTCTGTAGTTCAATTGCTGCAACTTGCTGAAAATTGGCCCTATCATCTAGTTTGAACAGTTATGTTTAAAACATTGTATCCAGAGTGCATCAAACATGATTTTAAACCGTGGTTATTTCTGTAGTTCAATTGCTGCAACTTGCTGAAAATTGGCCCTATCATCTAGTTTGAACAGTTATGTTTAAAACATTGTATCCAGAGTGCATCAAACATGATTTTAGACCGTGTTTATGGAAAGAAAAGTGGTTATTTCTGTAGTTCAATTGCTGCAACTTGCTGAAAATTGGCCCTATCATCTAGTTTGAACAGTTATGTTTAAAACATTGTATCCAGAGTGCATCAAACATGATTTTAGACCATGTTTATGGAAAGAAAAGTGGTTATTTCTGTAGTTCAATTGCTGCAACTTGCTGAAAATTGGCCCTATCATCTAGTTTGAACAGTTATGTTTAAAACATTGTATCCAGAGTGCATCAAACATGATTTTAGACCGTGTTTATGGAAAGAAAAGTGGTTATTTCTGTAGTTCAATGACTGCAACTTGCTGAAAATTGGCCCTATCATCTAGTTTGAACAGTTATGTTTAAAACATTGTATCCAAAGTGCATCAAACATGATTTTAGACCGTGTTTATGGAAAGAAAAGTGGTTATTTCTGTAGTTCAATTGCTGCAACTTGGCCCTATCATCTAGTTTGAACAGTTATGTTTAAAACATTGTATCCAGAGTGCATCAAACATGATTTTAGATTGTGTTTATGGAAAGAAAAGTGGTTATTTCTGTAGTTCAATTGCTGCATCTTGCTGAAAATTGGCCCTATCATCTAGTTTGAACAGTTATGTTTAAAACATTGTATCCAGAGTGCATCAAACATGATTTTAAACCGTGGTTATTTCTGTAGTTCAATTGCTGCAACTTGCTGAAAATTGGCCCTATCATCTAGTTTGAACAGTTATGTTTAAAACATTGTATCCAGAGTGCATCAAACATGATTTTAGACCATGTTTATGGAAAGAAAAGTGGTTATTTCTGTAGTTCAATTGCTGCAACTTGCTGAAAATTGGCCCTATCATCTAGTTTGAACAGTTATGTTTAAAACATTGTATCCAGAGTGCATCAAACATGATTTTAAACCGTGGTTATTTCTGTAGTTCAATTGCTGCAACTTGCTGAAAATTGGCCCTATCATCTAGTTTGAACAGTTATGTTTAAAACATTGTATCCAGAGTGCATCAAACATGATTTTAGACCGTGTTTATGGAAAGAAAAGTGGTTATTTCTGTAGTTCAATTGCTGCAACTTGCTGAAAATTGGCCCTATCATCTAGTTTGAACAGTTATGTTTAAAACATTGTATCCAGAGTGCATCAAACATGATTTTAGACCATGTTTATGGAAAGAAAAGTGGTTATTTCTGTAGTTCAATTGCTGCAACTTGCTGAAAATTGGCCCTATCATCTAGTTTGAACAGTTATGTTTAAAACATTGTATCCAGAGTGCATCAAACATGATTTTAGACCGTGTTTATGGAAAGAAAAGTGGTTATTTCTGTAGTTCAATTACTGCAACTTGCTGAAAATTGGCCCTATCATCTAGTTTGAACAGTTATGTTTAAAACATTGTATCCAAAGTGCATCAAACATGATTTTAGACCGTGTTTATGGAAAGAAAAGTGGTTATTTCTGTAGTTCAATTGCTGCAACTTGGCCCTATCATCTAGTTTGAACAGTTATGTTTAAAACATTGTATCCAGAGTGCATCAAACATGATTTTAAACCGTGGTTATTTCTGTAGTTCAATTGCTGCAACTTGCTGAAAATTGGCCCTATCATCTAGTTTGAACAGTTATGTTTAAAACATTGTATCCAGAGTGCATCAAACATGATTTTAGACCATGTTTATGGAAAGAAAAGTGGTTATTTCTGTAGTTCAATTGCTGCAACTTGCTGAAAATTGGCCCTATCATCTAGTTTGAACAGTTATGTTTAAAACATTGTATCCAGAGTGCATCAAACATGATTTTAGACCGTGTTTATGGAAAGAAAAGTGGTTATTTCTGTAGTTCAATTGCTGCAACTTGGCCCTATCATCTAGTTTGAACAGTTATGTTTAAAACATTGTATCCAGAGTGCATCAAACATGATTTTAGACCGTGTTTATGGAAAGAAAAGTGGTTATTTCTGTAGTTCAATTGCTGCAACTTGCTGAAAATTGGCCCTATCATCTAGTTTGAACAGTTATGTTTAAAACATTGTACCCAGAGTGCATCAAACATGATTTTAGACCGTGTTTATGGAAAGAAAAGTGGTTATTTCTGTAGTTCAATTGCTGCAACTTGCTGAAAATTGGCCCTATCATCTAGTTTGAACAGTTATGTTTAAAACATTGTATCCAGAGTGCATCAAACATGATTTTAGACCGTGGTTATTTCTGTAGTTCAATTGCTGCAACTTGCTGAAAATTGGCCCTATCATCTAGTTTGAACAGTTATGTTTAAAACATTGTATCCAGAGTGCATCAAACATGATTTTAGACCGTGTTTATGGAAAGAAAAGTGGTTATTTCTGTAGTTCAATTGCTGCAACTTGGCCCTGTCATCTAGTTTGAACAGTTATGTTTAAAACATTGTATCCAGAGTGCATCAAACATGATTTTAGACCGTGTTTATGGAAAGAAAAGTGGTTATTTCTGTAGTTCAATTGCTGCAACTTGCTGAAAATTGGCCCTATCATCTAGTTTGAACAGTTATGTTTAAAACATTGTACCCAGAGTGCATCAAACATGATTTTAGACCGTGTTTATGGAAAGAAAAGTGGTTATTTCTGTAGTTCAATTGCTGCAACTTGCTGAAAATTGGCCCTATCATCTAGTTTGAAAAGTTATGTTTAAAACATTGTATCCAGAGTGCATCAAACATGATTTTAGACCGTGGTTATTTCTGTAGTTCAATTGCTGCAACTTGCTGAAAATTGGCCCTATCATCTAGTTTGAACAGTTATGTTTAAAACATTGTATCCAGAGTGCATCAAACATGATTTTAGACCGTGTTTATGGAAAGAAAAGTGGTTATTTCTGTAGTTCAATTGCTGCAACTTGCTGAAAATTGGCCCTATCATCTAGTTTGAACAGTTATGTTTAAAACATTGTACCCAGAGTGCATCAAACATGATTTTAGACCGTGTTTATGGAAAGAAAAGTGGTTATTTCTGTAGTTCAATTGCTGCAACTTGGCCCTATCATCTAGTTTGAACAGTTATGTTTAAAACATTGTATCCAGAGTGCATCAAACATGATTTTAGACCGTGTTTATGGAAAGAAAAGTGGTTATTTCTGTAGTTCAATTGCTGCAACTTGTTGAAAATTGGCCCTATCATCTAGTTTGAACAGTTATGTTTAAAACATTGTACCCAGAGTGCATCAAACATGATTTTAGACCGTGTTTATGGAAAGAAAAGTGATTATTTCTGTAGTTCAATTGCTGCAACTTGCTGAAAATTGGCCCTATCATCTAGTTTGAACAGTTATGTTTAAAACATTGTATCCAGAGTGCATCAAACATGATTTTAGACCGTGGTTATTTCTGTAGTTCAATTGCTGCAACTTGCTGAAAATTGGCCCTATCATCTAGTTTGAACAGTTATGTTTAAAACATTGTATCCAGAGTGCATCAAACATGATTTTAGACCGTGTTTATGGAAAGAAAAGTGGTTATTTCTGTAGTTCAATTGCTGCAACTTGGCCCTGTCATCTAGTTTGAACAGTTATGTTTAAAACATTGTATCCAGAGTGCATCAAACATGATTTTAGACCGTGTTTATGGAAAGAAAAGTGGTTATTTCTGTAGTTCAATTGCTGCAACTTGCTGAAAATTGGCCCTATCATCTAGTTTGAACAGTTATGTTTAAAACATTGTACCCAGAGTGCATCAAACATGATTTTAGACCGTGTTTATGGAAAGAAAAGTGGTTATTTCTGTAGTTCAATTGCTGCAACTTGGCCCTATCATCTAGTTTGAACAGTTATGTTTAAAACATTGTATCCAGAGTGCATCAAACATGATTTTAGACCGTGGTTATTTCTGTAGTTCAATTGCTGCAACTTGCTGAAAATTGGCCCTATCATCTAGTTTGAACAGTTATGTTTAAAACATTGTACCCAGAGTGCATCAAACATGATTTTAGACCGTGTTTATGGAAAGAAAAGTGGTTATTTCTGTAGTTCAATTGCTGCAACTTGTTGAAAATTGGCCCTATCATCTAGTTTGAACAGTTATGTTTAAAACATTGTATCCAGAGTGCATCAAACATGATTTTAGACCGTGATTATTTCTGTAGTTCAATTGCTGCAACTTGCTGAAAATTGGCCCTATCATCTACTTTGAACAGTTATGTTTAAAACATTGTATCCAGAGTGCATCAAACTTGATTTTAGACCGTGTTTATGGAAAGAAAAGTGGTTATTTCTGTAGTTCAATTGCTGCAACTTGCTGAAAATTGGCCCTATCATCTAGTTTGAACAGTTATGTTTAAAACATTGTATCCAGAGTGCATCAAACATGATTTTAGACCGTGTTTATGGAAATAAAAGTGGTTATTTCTGTAGTTCAATTGCTGCAACTTGTTGAAAATTGGCCCTATCATCTAGTTTGAACAGTTATGTTTAAAACATTGTACCCAGAGTGCATCAAACATGATTTTAGACCGTGTTTATGGAAAGAAAAGTGGTTATTTCTGTAGTTCAATTGCTGCAACTTGCTGAAAATTGGCCCTATCATCTAGTTTGAACAGTTATGTTTAAAACATTGTATCCAGAGTGCATCAAACATGATTTTAGACCGTGGTTATTTCTGTAGTTCAATTGCTGCAACTTGCTGAAAATTGGCCCTATCATCTAGTTTGAACAGTTATGTTTAAAACATTGTATCCAGAGTGCATCAAACATGATTTTAGACCGTGTTTATGGAAAGAAAAGTGGTTATTTCTGTAGTTCAATTGCTGCAACTTGGCCCTGTCATCTAGTTTGAACAGTTATGTTTAAAACATTGTATCCAGAGTGCATCAAACATGATTTTAGACCGTGTTTATGGAAAGAAAAGTGGTTATTTCTGTAGTTCAATTGCTGCAACTTGCTGAAAATTGGCCCTATCATCTAGTTTTAACAGTTATGTTTAAAACATTGTACCCAGAGTGCATCAAACATGATTTTAGACCGTGTTTATGGAAAGAAAAGTGGTTATTTCTGTAGTTCAATTGCTGCAACTTGCTGAAAATTGGCCCTATCATCTAGTTTGAACAGTTATGTTTAAAACATTGTATCCAGAGTGCATCAAACATGATTTTAGACCGTGTTTATGGAAAGAAAAGTGGTTATTTCTGTAGTTCAATTGCTGCAACTTGCTGAAAATTGGCCCTATCATCTAGTTTGAACAGGTATGTTTAAAACATTGTACCCAGAGTGCATCAAACATGATTTTAGACCGTGTTTATGGAAAGAAAAGTGGTTATTTCCGTAGTTCAATTGCTGCAACTTGCTGAAAATTGGCCCTATCATCTAGTTTGAACAGTTATGTTTAAAACATTGTATCCAGAGTGCATCAAACATGATTTTAGACCGTGGTTATTTCTGTAGTTCAATTGCTGCAACTTGCTGAAAATTGGCCCTATCATCTAGTTTGAACAGTTATGTTTAAAACATTGTATCCAGAGTGCATCAAACATGATTTTAGACCGTGTTTATGGAAAGAAAAGTGGTTATTTCTGTAGTTCAATTGCTGCAACTTGCTGAAAATTGGCCCTATCATCTAGTTTTAACAGTTATGTTTAAAACATTGTATCCAGAGTGCATCAAACATGATTTTAGACCGTGTTTATGGAAAGAAAAGTGGTTATTTCTGTAGTTCAATTGCTGCAACTTGCTGAAAATTGGCCCTATCATCTAGTTTTAACAGTTATGTTTAAAACATTGTACCCAGAGTGCATCAAACATGATTTTAGACCGTGTTTATGGAAAGAAAAGTGGTTATTTCTGTAGTTCAATTGCTGCAACTTGCTGAAAATTGGCCCTATCATCTAGTTTGAACAGTTATGTTTAAAACATTGTATCCAGAGTGCATCAAACATGATTTTAGACCGTGTTTATGGAAAGAAAAGTGGTTATTTCTGTAGTTCAATTGCTGCAACTTGCTGAAAATTGGCCCTATCATCTAGTTTGAACAGGTATGTTTAAAACATTGTACCCAGAGTGCATCAAACATGATTTTAGACCGTGTTTATGGAAAGAAAAGTGGTTATTTCCGTAGTTCAATTGCTGCAACTTGCTGAAAATTGGCCCTATCATCTAGTTTGAACAGTTATGTTTAAAACATTGTATCCAGAGTGCATCAAACATGATTTTAGACCGTGGTTATTTCTGTAGTTCAATTGCTGCAACTTGCTGAAAATTGGCCCTATCATCTAGTTTGAACAGTTATGTTTAAAACATTGTATCCAGAGTGCATCAAACATGATTTTAGACCGTGTTTATGGAAAGAAAAGTGGTTATTTCTGTAGTTCAATTGCTGCAACTTGCTGAAAATTGGCCCTATCATCTAGTTTGAACAGTTATGTTTAAAACATTGTACCCAGAGTGCATCAAACATGATTTTAGACCGTGTTTATTGAAAGAAAAGTGGTTATTTCTGTAGTTCAATTGCTGCAACTTGCTGAAAATTGGCCCTATCATCTAGTTTGAACAGTTATGTTTAAAACATTGTATCCAGAGTGCATCAAACATGATTTTAGACCGTGTTTATGGAAAGAAAAGTGGTTATTTCTGTAGTTCAATTGCTGCAACTTGGCCCTGTCATCTAGTTTGAACAGTTATGTTTAAAACATTGTATCCAGAGTGCATCAAACATGATTTTAGACCGTGTTTATGGAAAGAAAAGTGGTTATTTCTGTAGTTCAATTGCTGCAACTTGGCCCTGTCATCTAGTTTGAACAGTTATGTTTAAAACATTGTATCCAGAGTGCATCAAACATGATTTTAGACCGTGTTTATGGAAAGAAAAGTGGTTATTTCTGTAGTTCAATTGCTGCAACTTGCTGAAAATTGGCCCTATCATCTAGTTTGAACAGTTATGTTTAAAACATTGTACCCAGAGTGCATCAAACATGATTTTAGACCGTGTTTATGGAAAGAAAAGTGGTTATTTCTGTAGTTCAATTGCTGCAACTTGCTGAAAATTGGCCCTATCATCTAGTTTGAACAGTTATGTTTAAAACATTGTATCCAGAGTGCATCAAACATGATTTTAGACCGTGGTTATTTCTGTAGTTCAATTGCTGCAACTTGGCCCTATCATCTAGTTTGAACAGTTATGTTTAAAACATTGTATCCAGAGTGCATCAAACATGATTTTAGACCGTGTTTATGGAAAGAAAAGTGGTTATTTCTGTAGTTCAATTGCTGCAACTTGGCCCTGTCATCTAGTTTGAACAGTTATGTTTAAAACATTGTATCCAGAGTGCATCAAACATGATTTTAGACCGTGTTTATGGAAAGAAAAGTGGTTATTTCTGTAGTTCAATTGCTGCAACTTGCTGAAAATTGGCCCTATCATCTAGTTTGAACAGTTATGTTTAAAACATTGTATCCAGAGTGCATCAAACATGATTTTAGACCGTGTTTATGGAAAGAAAAGTGGTTATTTCTGTAGTTCAATTGCTACAACTTGGCCCTATCATCTAGTTTGAACAGTTATGTTTAAAACATTGTATCCAGAGTGCATCAAACATGATTTTAGACCGTGTTTATGGAAAGAAAAGTGGTTATTTCTGTAGTTCAATTGCTGCAACTTGCTGAAAATTGGCCCTATCATCTAGTTTGAACAGTTATGTTTAAAACATTGTATCCAGAGTGCATCAAACATGATTTTAGACCGTGGTTATTTCTGTAGTTCAATTGCTGCAACTTGCTGAAAATTGGCCCTATCATCTAGTTTGAACAGTTATGTTTAAAACATTGTATCCAGAGTGCATCAAACATGATTTTAGACCGTGTTTATGGAAAGAAAAGTGGTTATTTCTGTAGTTCAATTGCTGCAACTTGGCCCTGTCATCTAGTTTGAACAGTTATGTTTAAAACATTGTATCCAGAGTGCATCAAACATGATTTTAGACCGTGTTTATGGAAAGAAAAGTGGTTATTTCTGTAGTTCAATTGCTGCAACTTGCTGAAAATTGGCCCTATCATCTAGTTTGAACAGTTATGTTTAAAACATTGTATCCAGAGTGCATCAAACATGATTTTAGACCGTGGTTATTTCTGTAGTTCAATTGCTGCAACTTGCTGAAAATTGGCCCTATCATCTAGTTTGAACAGTTATGTTTAAAACATTGTATCCAGAGTGCATCAAACATGATTTTAGACCGTGGTTATTTCTGTAGTTCAATTGCTGCAACTTGCTGAAAATTGGCCCTATCATCTAGTTTGAACAGTTATGTTTAAAACATTGTATCCAGAGTGCATCAAACATGATTTTAGATCGGGTTTATGGAAAGAAAAGTGGTTATTTCTGTAGTTCAATTGCTGCAACTTGCTGAGAATTGGCCCTATCATCTAGTTTGAACAGTTATGTTTAAAACATTGTATCCAGAGTGCATCAAACATGATTTTAGACCGTGTTTATGGAAATAAAAGTGGTTATTTCTGTAGTTCAATTGCTGCAACTTGTTGAAAATTGGCCCTATCATCTAGTTTGAACAGTTATGTTTAAAACATTGTACCCAGAGTGCATCAAACATGATTTTAGACCGTGTTTATGGAAAGAAAAGTGGTTATTTCTGTAGTTCAATTGCTGCAACTTGCTGAAAATTGGCCCTATCATCTAGTTTGAACAGTTATGTTTAAAACATTGTATCCAGAGTGCATCAAACATGATTTTAGACCGTGGTTATTTCTGTAGTTCAATTGCTGCAACTTGCTGAAAATTGGCCCTATCATCTAGTTTGAACAGTTATGTTTAAAACATTGTATCCAGAGTGCATCAAACATGATTTTAGACCGTGTTTATGGAAAGAAAAGTGGTTATTTCTGTAGTTCAATTGCTGCAACTTGGCCCTGTCATCTAGTTTGAACAGTTATGTTTAAAACATTGTATCCAGAGTGCATCAAACATGATTTTAGACCGTGTTTATGGAAAGAAAAGTGGTTATTTCTGTAGTTCAATTGCTGCAACTTGGCCCTGTCATCTAGTTTGAACAGTTATGTTTAAAACATTGTATCCAGAGTGCATCAAACATGATTTTAGACCGTGTTTATGGAAAGAAAAGTGGTTATTTCTGTAGTTCAATTGCTGCAACTTGCTGAAAATTGGCCCTATCATCTAGTTTGAACAGTTATGTTTAAAACATTGTACCCAGAGTGCATCAAACATGATTTTAGACCGTGTTTATGGAAAGAAAAGTGGTTATTTCTGTAGTTCAATTGCTGCAACTTGCTGAAAATTGGCCCTATCATCTAGTTTGAACAGTTATGTTTAAAACATTGTATCCAGAGTGCATCAAACATGATTTTAGACCGTGGTTATTTCTGTAGTTCAATTGCTGCAACTTGGCCCTATCATCTAGTTTGAACAGTTATGTTTAAAACATTGTATCCAGAGTGCATCAAACATGATTTTAGACCGTGTTTATGGAAAGAAAAGTGGTTATTTCTGTAGTTCAATTGCTGCAACTTGGCCCTGTCATCTAGTTTGAACAGTTATGTTTAAAACATTGTATCCAGAGTGCATCAAACATGATTTTAGACCGTGTTTATGGAAAGAAAAGTGGTTATTTCTGTAGTTCAATTGCTGCAACTTGCTGAAAATTGGCCCTATCATCTAGTTTGAACAGTTATGTTTAAAACATTGTATCCAGAGTGCATCAAACATGATTTTAGACCGTGTTTATGGAAAGAAAAGTGGTTATTTCTGTAGTTCAATTGCTACAACTTGGCCCTATCATCTAGTTTGAACAGTTATGTTTAAAACATTGTATCCAGAGTGCATCAAACATGATTTTAGACCGTGTTTATGGAAAGAAAAGTGGTTATTTCTGTAGTTCAATTGCTGCAACTTGCTGAAAATTGGCCCTATCATCTAGTTTGAACAGTTATGTTTAAAACATTGTATCCAGAGTGCATCAAACATGATTTTAGACCGTGGTTATTTCTGTAGTTCAATTGCTGCAACTTGCTGAAAATTGGCCCTATCATCTAGTTTGAACAGTTATGTTTAAAACATTGTATCCAGAGTGCATCAAACATGATTTTAGACCGTGTTTATGGAAAGAAAAGTGGTTATTTCTGTAGTTCAATTGCTGCAACTTGGCCCTGTCATCTAGTTTGAACAGTTATGTTTAAAACATTGTATCCAGAGTGCATCAAACATGATTTTAGACCGTGTTTATGGAAAGAAAAGTGGTTATTTCTGTAGTTCAATTGCTGCAACTTGCTGAAAATTGGCCCTATCATCTAGTTTGAACAGTTATGTTTAAAACATTGTATCCAGAGTGCATCAAACATGATTTTAGACCGTGGTTATTTCTGTAGTTCAATTGCTGCAACTTGCTGAAAATTGGCCCTATCATCTAGTTTGAACAGTTATGTTTAAAACATTGTATCCAGAGTGCATCAAACATGATTTTAGACCGTGGTTATTTCTGTAGTTCAATTGCTGCAACTTGCTGAAAATTGGCCCTATCATCTAGTTTGAACAGTTATGTTTAAAACATTGTATCCAGAGTGCATCAAACATGATTTTAGATCGGGTTTATGGAAAGAAAAGTGGTTATTTCTGTAGTTCAATTGCTGCAACTTGCTGAGAATTGGCCCTATCATCTAGTTTGAACAGTTATGTTTAAAACATTGTATCCAGAGTGCATCAAACATGATTTTAGACCGTGTTTATGGAAATAAAAGTGGTTATTTCTGTAGTTCAATTGCTGCAACTTGTTGAAAATTGGCCCTATCATCTAGTTTGAACAGTTATGTTTAAAACATTGTACCCAGAGTGCATCAAACATGATTTTAGACCGTGTTTATGGAAAGAAAAGTGGTTATTTCTGTAGTTCAATTGCTGCAACTTGCTGAAAATTGGCCCTATCATCTAGTTTGAACAGTTATGTTTAAAACATTGTATCCAGAGTGCATCAAACATGATTTTAGACCGTGGTTATTTCTGTAGTTCAATTGCTGCAACTTGCTGAAAATTGGCCCTATCATCTAGTTTGAACAGTTATGTTTAAAACATTGTATCCAGAGTGCATCAAACATGATTTTAGACCGTGGTTATTTCTGTAGTTCAATTGCTGCAACTTGCTGAAAATTGGCCCTATCATCTAGTTTGAACAGTTATGTTTAAAACATTGTATCCAGAGTGCATCAAACATGATTTTAGACCGTGTTTATGGAAAGAAAAGTGGTTATTTCTGTAGTTCAATTGCTGCAACTTGCTGAAAATTGGCCCTATCATCTAGTTTGAACAGTTATGTTTAAAACATTGTACCCAGAGTGCATCAAACATGATTTTAGACCGTGTTTATTGAAAGAAAAGTGGTTATTTCTGTAGTTCAATTGCTGCAACTTGCTGAAAATTGGCCCTATCATCTAGTTTGAACAGTTATGTTTAAAACATTGTATCCAGAGTGCATCAAACATGATTTTAGACCGTGTTTATGGAAAGAAAAGTGGTTATTTCTGTAGTTCAATTGCTGCAACTTGCTGAAAATTGGCCCTATCATCTAGTTTGAACAGTTATGTTTAAAACATTGTATCCAGAGTGCATCAAACATGATTTTAGACCGTGGTTATTTCTGTAGTTCAATTGCTGCAACTTGCTGAAAATTGGCCCTATCATCTAGTTTGAACAGTTATGTTTAAAACATTGTATCCAGAGTGCATCAAACATGATTTTAGACCGTGGTTATTTCTGTAGTTCAATTGCTGCAACTTGCTGAAAATTGGCCCTATCATCTAGTTTGAACAGTTATGTTTAAAACATTGTATCCAGAGTGCATCAAACATGATTTTAGATCGGGTTTATGGAAAGAAAAGTGGTTATTTCTGTAGTTCAATTGCTGCAACTTGCTGAGAATTGGCCCTATCATCTAGTTTGAACAGTTATGTTTAAAACATTGTATCCAGAGTGCATCAAACATGATTTTAGACCGTGTTTATGGAAATAAAAGTGGTTATTTCTGTAGTTCAATTGCTGCAACTTGTTGAAAATTGGCCCTATCATCTAGTTTGAACAGTTATGTTTAAAACATTGTACCCAGAGTGCATCAAACATGATTTTAGACCGTGTTTATGGAAAGAAAAGTGGTTATTTCTGTAGTTCAATTGCTGCAACTTGCTGAAAATTGGCCCTATCATCTAGTTTGAACAGTTATGTTTAAAACATTGTATCCAGAGTGCATCAAACATGATTTTAGACCGTGGTTATTTCTGTAGTTCAATTGCTGCAACTTGCTGAAAATTGGCCCTATCATCTAGTTTGAACAGTTATGTTTAAAACATTGTATCCAGAGTGCATCAAACATGATTTTAGACCGTGGTTATTTCTGTAGTTCAATTGCTGCAACTTGCTGAAAATTGGCCCTATCATCTAGTTTGAACAGTTATGTTTAAAACATTGTATCCAGAGTGCATCAAACATGATTTTAGACCGTGTTTATGGAAAGAAAAGTGGTTATTTCTGTAGTTCAATTGCTGCAACTTGCTGAAAATTGGCCCTATCATCTAGTTTGAACAGTTATGTTTAAAACATTGTACCCAGAGTGCATCAAACATGATTTTAGACCGTGTTTATTGAAAGAAAAGTGGTTATTTCTGTAGTTCAATTGCTGCAACTTGCTGAAAATTGGCCCTATCATCTAGTTTGAACAGTTATGTTTAAAACATTGTATCCAGAGTGCATCAAACATGATTTTAGACCGTGTTTATGGAAAGAAAAGTGGTTATTTCTGTAGTTCAATTGCTGCAACTTGGCCCTGTCATCTAGTTTGAACAGTTATGTTTAAAACATTGTATCCAGAGTGCATCAAACATGATTTTAGACCGTGTTTATGGAAATAAAAGTGGTTATTTCTGTAGTTCAATTGCTGCAACTTGCTGAAAATTGGCCCTATCATCTAGTTTGAACAGTTATGTTTAAAACATTGTATCCAGAGTGCATCAAACATGATTTTAGACCGTGGTTATTTCTGTAGTTCAATTGCTGCAACTTGCTGAAAATTGGCCCTATCATCTAGTTTGAACAGTTATGTTTAAAACATTGTATCCAGAGTGCATCAAACATGATTTTAGACCGTGGTTATTTCTGTAGTTCAATTGCTGCAACTTGCTGAAAATTGGCCCTATCATCTAGTTTGAACAGTTATGTTTAAAACATTGTATCCAGAGTGCATCAAACATGATTTTAGACCGTGTTTATGGAAAGAAAAGTGGTTATTTCTGTAGTTCAATTGCTGCAACTTGCTGAAAATTGGCCCTATCATCTAGTTTGAACAGTTATGTTTAAAACATTGTACCCAGAGTGCATCAAACATGATTTTAGACCGTGTTTATTGAAAGAAAAGTGGTTATTTCTGTAGTTCAATTGCTGCAACTTGCTGAAAATTGGCCCTATCATCTAGTTTGAACAGTTATGTTTAAAACATTGTATCCAGAGTGCATCAAACATGATTTTAGACCGTGTTTATGGAAAGAAAAGTGGTTATTTCTGTAGTTCAATTGCTGCAACTTGCTGAAAATTGGCCCTATCATCTAGTTTGAACAGTTATGTTTAAAACATTGTACCCAGAGTGCATCAAACATGATTTTAGACCGTGTTTATGGAAAGAAAAGTGGTTATTTCTGTAGTTCAATTGCTGCAACTTGCTGAAAATTGGCCCTATCATCTAGTTTGAACAGTTATGTTTAAAACATTGTATCCAGAGTGCATCAAACATGATTTTAGACCGTGGTTATTTCTGTAGTTCAATTGCTGCAACTTGGCCCTATCATCTAGTTTGAACAGTTATGTTTAAAACATTGTATCCAGAGTGCATCAAACATGATTTTAGACCGTGTTTATGGAAAGAAAAGTGGTTATTTCTGTAGTTCAATTGCTGCAACTTGGCCCTGTCATCTAGTTTGAACAGTTATGTTTAAAACATTGTATCCAGAGTGCATCAAACATGATTTTAGACCGTGTTTATGGAAAGAAAAGTGGTTATTTCTGTAGTTCAATTGCTGCAACTTGCTGAAAATTGGCCCTATCATCTAGTTTGAACAGTTATGTTTAAAACATTGTATCCAGAGTGCATCAAACATGATTTTAGAACGTGGTTATTTCTGTAGTTCAATTGCTGCAACTTGCTGAAAATTGGCCCTATCATCTAGTTTGAACAGTTATGTTTAAAACATTGTACCCAGAGTGCATCAAACATGATTTTAGACCGTGTTTATGGAAAGAAAAGTGGTTATTTCTGTAGTTCAATTGCTGCAACTTGTTGAAAATTGGCCCTATCATCTAGTTTGAACAGTTATGTTTAAAACATTGTATCCAGAGTGCATCAAACATGATTTTAGACCGTGATTATTTCTGTAGTTCAATTGCTGCAACTTGCTGAAAATTGGCCCTATCATCTACTTTGAACAGTTATGTTTAAAACATTGTATCCAGAGTGCATCAAACTTGATTTTAGACCGTGTTTATGGAAAGAAAAGTGGTTATTTCTGTAGTTCAATTGCTGCAACTTGCTGAAAATTGGCCCTATCATCTAGTTTGAACAGTTATGTTTAAAACATTGTATCCAGAGTGCATCAAACATGATTTTAGACCGTGTTTATGGAAATAAAAGTGGTTATTTCTGTAGTTCAATTGCTGCAACTTGTTGAAAATTGGCCCTATCATCTAGTTTGAACAGTTATGTTTAAAACATTGTACCCAGAGTGCATCAAACATGATTTTAGACCGTGTTTATGGAAAGAAAAGTGGTTATTTCTGTAGTTCAATTGCTGCAACTTGCTGAAAATTGGCCCTATCATCTAGTTTGAACAGTTATGTTTAAAACATTGTATCCAGAGTGCATCAAACATGATTTTAGACCGTGGTTATTTCTGTAGTTCAATTGCTGCAACTTGCTGAAAATTGGCCCTATCATCTAGTTTGAACAGTTATGTTTAAAACATTGTATCCAGAGTGCATCAAACATGATTTTAGACCGTGTTTATGGAAAGAAAAGTGGTTATTTCTGTAGTTCAATTGCTGCAACTTGGCCCTGTCATCTAGTTTGAACAGTTATGTTTAAAACATTGTATCCAGAGTGCATCAAACATGATTTTAGACCGTGTTTATGGAAAGAAAAGTGGTTATTTCTGTAGTTCAATTGCTGCAACTTGCTGAAAATTGGCCCTATCATCTAGTTTTAACAGTTATGTTTAAAACATTGTACCCAGAGTGCATCAAACATGATTTTAGACCGTGTTTATGGAAAGAAAAGTGGTTATTTCTGTAGTTCAATTGCTGCAACTTGCTGAAAATTGGCCCTATCATCTAGTTTGAACAGTTATGTTTAAAACATTGTATCCAGAGTGCATCAAACATGATTTTAGACCGTGGTTATTTCTGTAGTTCAATTGCTGCAACTTGCTGAAAATTGGCCCTATCATCTAGTTTGAACAGTTATGTTTAAAACATTGTATCCAGAGTGCATCAAACATGATTTTAGACCGTGTTTATGGAAAGAAAAGTGGTTATTTCTGTAGTTCAATTGCTGCAACTTGCTGAAAATTGGCCCTATCATCTAGTTTGAACAGTTATGTTTAAAACATTGTACCCAGAGTGCATCAAACATGATTTTAGACCGTGTTTATTGAAAGAAAAGTGGTTATTTCTGTAGTTCAATTGCTGCAACTTGCTGAAAATTGGCCCTATCATCTAGTTTGAACAGTTATGTTTAAAACATTGTATCCAGAGTGCATCAAACATGATTTTAGACCGTGTTTATGGAAAGAAAAGTGGTTATTTCTGTAGTTCAATTGCTGCAACTTGGCCCTGTCATCTAGTTTGAACAGTTATGTTTAAAACATTGTATCCAGAGTGCATCAAACATGATTTTAGACCGTGTTTATGGAAATAAAAGTGGTTATTTCTGTAGTTCAATTGCTGCAACTTGCTGAAAATTGGCCCTATCATCTAGTTTGAACAGTTATGTTTAAAACATTGTATCCAGAGTGCATCAAACATGATTTTAGACCGTGGTTATTTCTGTAGTTCAATTGCTGCAACTTGCTGAAAATTGGCCCTATCATCTAGTTTGAACAGTTATGTTTAAAACATTGTATCCAGAGTGCATCAAACATGATTTTAGACCGTGGTTATTTCTGTAGTTCAATTGCTGCAACTTGCTGAAAATTGGCCCTATCATCTTGTTTGAACAGTTATGTTTAAAACATTGTATCCAGAGTGCATCAAACATGATTTTAGACCGTGTTTATGGAAAGAAAAGTGGTTATTTCTGTAGTTCAATTGCTGCAACTTGCTGAAAATTGGCCCTATCATCTAGTTTGAACAGTTATGTTTAAAACATTGTACCCAGAGTGCATCAAACATGATTTTAGACCGTGTTTATTGAAAGAAAAGTGGTTATTTCTGTAGTTCAATTGCTGCAACTTGCTGAAAATTGGCCCTATCATCTAGTTTGAACAGTTATGTTTAAAACATTGTATCCAGAGTGCATCAAACATGATTTTAGACCGTGTTTATGGAAAGAAAAGTGGTTATTTCTGTAGTTCAATTGCTGCAACTTGGCCCTGTCATCTAGTTTGAACAGTTATGTTTAAAACATTGTATCCAGAGTGCATCAAACATGATTTTAGACCGTGTTTATGGAAAGAAAAGTGGTTATTTCTGTAGTTCAATTGCTGCAACTTGCTGAAAATTGGCCCTATCATCTAGTTTGAACAGTTATGTTTAAAACATTGTACCCAGAGTGCATCAAACATGATTTTAGACCGTGTTTATGGAAAGAAAAGTGGTTATTTCTGTAGTTCAATTGCTGCAACTTGCTGAAAATTGGCCCTATCATCTAGTTTGAACAGTTATGTTTAAAACATTGTATCCAGAGTGCATCAAACATGATTTTAGACCGTGGTTATTTCTGTAGTTCAATTGCTGCAACTTGGCCCTATCATCTAGTTTGAACAGTTATGTTTAAAACATTGTATCCAGAGTGCATCAAACATGATTTTAGACCGTGTTTATGGAAAGAAAAGTGGTTATTTCTGTAGTTCAATTGCTGCAACTTGGCCCTGTCATCTAGTTTGAACAGTTATGTTTAAAACATTGTATCCAGAGTGCATCAAACATGATTTTAGACCGTGTTTATGGAAAGAAAAGTGGTTATTTCTGTAGTTCAATTGCTGCAACTTGCTGAAAATTGGCCCTATCATCTAGTTTGAACAGTTATGTTTAAAACATTGTATCCAGAGTGCATCAAACATGATTTTAGAACGTGGTTATTTCTGTAGTTCAATTGCTGCAACTTGCTGAAAATTGGCCCTATCATCTAGTTTGAACAGTTATGTTTAAAACATTGTACCCAGAGTGCATCAAACATGATTTTAGACCGTGTTTATGGAAAGAAAAGTGGTTATTTCTGTAGTTCAATTGCTGCAACTTGTTGAAAATTGGCCCTATCATCTAGTTTGAACAGTTATGTTTAAAACATTGTATCCAGAGTGCATCAAACATGATTTTAGACCGTGATTATTTCTGTAGTTCAATTGCTGCAACTTGCTGAAAATTGGCCCTATCATCTACTTTGAACAGTTATGTTTAAAACATTGTATCCAGAGTGCATCAAACTTGATTTTAGACCGTGTTTATGGAAAGAAAAGTGGTTATTTCTGTAGTTCAATTGCTGCAACTTGCTGAAAATTGGCCCTATCATCTAGTTTGAACAGTTATGTTTAAAACATTGTATCCAGAGTGCATCAAACATGATTTTAGACCGTGTTTATGGAAATAAAAGTGGTTATTTCTGTAGTTCAATTGCTGCAACTTGTTGAAAATTGGCCCTATCATCTAGTTTGAACAGTTATGTTTAAAACATTGTACCCAGAGTGCATCAAACATGATTTTAGACCGTGTTTATGGAAAGAAAAGTGGTTATTTCTGTAGTTCAATTGCTGCAACTTGCTGAAAATTGGCCCTATCATCTAGTTTGAACAGTTATGTTTAAAACATTGTATCCAGAGTGCATCAAACATGATTTTAGACCGTGGTTATTTCTGTAGTTCAATTGCTGCAACTTGCTGAAAATTGGCCCTATCATCTAGTTTGAACAGTTATGTTTAAAACATTGTATCCAGAGTGCATCAAACATGATTTTAGACCGTGTTTATGGAAAGAAAAGTGGTTATTTCTGTAGTTCAATTGCTGCAACTTGGCCCTGTCATCTAGTTTGAACAGTTATGTTTAAAACATTGTATCCAGAGTGCATCAAACATGATTTTAGACCGTGTTTATGGAAAGAAAAGTGGTTATTTCTGTAGTTCAATTGCTGCAACTTGCTGAAAATTGGCCCTATCATCTAGTTTTAACAGTTATGTTTAAAACATTGTACCCAGAGTGCATCAAACATGATTTTAGACCGTGTTTATGGAAAGAAAAGTGGTTATTTCTGTAGTTCAATTGCTGCAACTTGCTGAAAATTGGCCCTATCATCTAGTTTGAACAGTTATGTTTAAAACATTGTATCCAGAGTGCATCAAACATGATTTTAGACCGTGTTTATGGAAAGAAAAGTGGTTATTTCTGTAGTTCAATTGCTGCAACTTGCTGAAAATTGGCCCTATCATCTAGTTTGAACAGGTATGTTTAAAACATTGTACCCAGAGTGCATCAAACATGATTTTAGACCGTGTTTATGGAAAGAAAAGTGGTTATTTCCGTAGTTCAATTGCTGCAACTTGCTGAAAATTGGCCCTATCATCTAGTTTGAACAGTTATGTTTAAAACATTGTATCCAGAGTGCATCAAACATGATTTTAGACCGTGTTTATGGAAAGAAAAGTGGTTATTTCTGTAGTTCAATTGCTGCAACTTGCTGAAAATTGGCCCTATCATCTAGTTTTAACAGTTATGTTTAAAACATTGTATCCAGAGTGCATCAAACATGATTTTAGACCGTGTTTATGGAAAGAAAAGTGGTTATTTCTGTAGTTCAATTGCTGCAACTTGCTGAAAATTGGCCCTATCATCTAGTTTTAACAGTTATGTTTAAAACATTGTACCCAGAGTGCATCAAACATGATTTTAGACCGTGTTTATGGAAAGAAAAGTGGTTATTTCTGTAGTTCAATTGCTGCAACTTGCTGAAAATTGGCCCTATCATCTAGTTTGAACAGTTATGTTTAAAACATTGTATCCAGAGTGCATCAAACATGATTTTAGACCGTGTTTATGGAAAGAAAAGTGGTTATTTCTGTAGTTCAATTGCTGCAACTTGCTGAAAATTGGCCCTATCATCTAGTTTGAACAGGTATGTTTAAAACATTGTACCCAGAGTGCATCAAACATGATTTTAGACCGTGTTTATGGAAAGAAAAGTGGTTATTTCCGTAGTTCAATTGCTGCAACTTGCTGAAAATTGGCCCTATCATCTAGTTTGAACAGTTATGTTTAAAACATTGTATCCAGAGTGCATCAAACATGATTTTAGACCGTGGTTATTTCTGTAGTTCAATTGCTGCAACTTGCTGAAAATTGGCCCTATCATCTAGTTTGAACAGTTATGTTTAAAACATTGTATCCAGAGTGCATCAAACATGATTTTAGACCGTGTTTATGGAAAGAAAAGTGGTTATTTCTGTAGTTCAATTGCTGCAACTTGCTGAAAATTGGCCCTATCATCTAGTTTGAACAGTTATGTTTAAAACATTGTACCCAGAGTGCATCAAACATGATTTTAGACCGTGTTTATTGAAAGAAAAGTGGTTATTTCTGTAGTTCAATTGCTGCAACTTGCTGAAAATTGGCCCTATCATCTAGTTTGAACAGTTATGTTTAAAACATTGTATCCAGAGTGCATCAAACATGATTTTAGACCGTGTTTATGGAAAGAAAAGTGGTTATTTCTGTAGTTCAATTGCTGCAACTTGGCCCTGTCATCTAGTTTGAACAGTTATGTTTAAAACATTGTATCCAGAGTGCATCAAACATGATTTTAGACCGTGTTTATGGAAAGAAAAGTGGTTATTTCTGTAGTTCAATTGCTGCAACTTGGCCCTGTCATCTAGTTTGAACAGTTATGTTTAAAACATTGTATCCAGAGTGCATCAAACATGATTTTAGACCGTGTTTATGGAAAGAAAAGTGGTTATTTCTGTAGTTCAATTGCTGCAACTTGCTGAAAATTGGCCCTATCATCTAGTTTGAACAGTTATGTTTAAAACATTGTATCCAGAGTGCATCAAACATGATTTTAGACCGTGTTTATGGAAATAAAAGTGGTTATTTCTGTAGTTCAATTGCTGCAACTTGTTGAAAATTGGCCCTATCATCTAGTTTGAACAGTTATGTTTAAAACATTGTACCCAGAGTGCATCAAACATGATTTTAGACCGTGTTTATGGAAAGAAAAGTGGTTATTTCTGTAGTTCAATTGCTGCAACTTGCTGAAAATTGGCCCTATCATCTAGTTTGAACAGTTATGTTTAAAACATTGTATCCAGAGTGCATCAAACATGATTTTAGACCGTGGTTATTTCTGTAGTTCAATTGCTGCAACTTGCTGAAAATTGGCCCTATCATCTAGTTTGAACAGTTATGTTTAAAACATTGTATCCAGAGTGCATCAAACATGATTTTAGACCGTGTTTATGGAAAGAAAAGTGGTTATTTCTGTAGTTCAATTGCTGCAACTTGGCCCTGTCATCTAGTTTGAACAGTTATGTTTAAAACATTGTATCCAGAGTGCATCAAACATGATTTTAGACCGTGTTTATGGAAAGAAAAGTGGTTATTTCTGTAGTTCAATTGCTGCAACTTGCTGAAAATTGGCCCTATCATCTAGTTTTAACAGTTATGTTTAAAACATTGTACCCAGAGTGCATCAAACATGATTTTAGACCGTGTTTATGGAAAGAAAAGTGGTTATTTCTGTAGTTCAATTGCTGCAACTTGCTGAAAATTGGCCCTATCATCTAGTTTGAACAGTTATGTTTAAAACATTGTATCCAGAGTGCATCAAACATGATTTTAGACCGTGTTTATGGAAAGAAAAGTGGTTATTTCTGTAGTTCAATTGCTGCAACTTGCTGAAAATTGGCCCTATCATCTAGTTTGAACAGGTATGTTTAAAACATTGTACCCAGAGTGCATCAAACATGATTTTAGACCGTGTTTATGGAAAGAAAAGTGGTTATTTCCGTAGTTCAATTGCTGCAACTTGCTGAAAATTGGCCCTATCATCTAGTTTGAACAGTTATGTTTAAAACATTGTATCCAGAGTGCATCAAACATGATTTTAGACCGTGGTTATTTCTGTAGTTCAATTGCTGCAACTTGCTGAAAATTGGCCCTATCATCTAGTTTGAACAGTTATGTTTAAAACATTGTATCCAGAGTGCATCAAACATGATTTTAGACCGTGTTTATGGAAAGAAAAGTGGTTATTTCTGTAGTTCAATTGCTGCAACTTGCTGAAAATTGGCCCTATCATCTAGTTTTAACAGTTATGTTTAAAACATTGTATCCAGAGTGCATCAAACATGATTTTAGACCGTGTTTATGGAAAGAAAAGTGGTTATTTCTGTAGTTCAATTGCTGCAACTTGCTGAAAATTGGCCCTATCATCTAGTTTTAACAGTTATGTTTAAAACATTGTACCCAGAGTGCATCAAACATGATTTTAGACCGTGTTTATGGAAAGAAAAGTGGTTATTTCTGTAGTTCAATTGCTGCAACTTGCTGAAAATTGGCCCTATCATCTAGTTTGAACAGTTATGTTTAAAACATTGTATCCAGAGTGCATCAAACATGATTTTAGACCGTGTTTATGGAAAGAAAAGTGGTTATTTCTGTAGTTCAATTGCTGCAACTTGCTGAAAATTGGCCCTATCATCTAGTTTGAACAGGTATGTTTAAAACATTGTACCCAGAGTGCATCAAACATGATTTTAGACCGTGTTTATGGAAAGAAAAGTGGTTATTTCCGTAGTTCAATTGCTGCAACTTGCTGAAAATTGGCCCTATCATCTAGTTTGAACAGTTATGTTTAAAACATTGTATCCAGAGTGCATCAAACATGATTTTAGACCGTGGTTATTTCTGTAGTTCAATTGCTGCAACTTGCTGAAAATTGGCCCTATCATCTAGTTTGAACAGTTATGTTTAAAACATTGTATCCAGAGTGCATCAAACATGATTTTAGACCGTGTTTATGGAAAGAAAAGTGGTTATTACTGTAGTTCAATTGCTGCAACTTGCTGAAAATTGGCCCTATCATCTAGTTTGAACAGTTATGTTTAAAACATTGTACCCAGAGTGCATCAAACATGATTTTAGACCGTGTTTATTGAAAGAAAAGTGGTTATTTCTGTAGTTCAATTGCTGCAACTTGCTGAAAATTGGCCCTATCATCTAGTTTGAACAGTTATGTTTAAAACATTGTATCCAGAGTGCATCAAACATGATTTTAGACCGTGTTTATGGAAAGAAAAGTGGTTATTTCTGTAGTTCAATTGCTGCAACTTGGCCCTGTCATCTAGTTTGAACAGTTATGTTTAAAACATTGTATCCAGAGTGCATCAAACATGATTTTAGACCGTGTTTATGGAAAGAAAAGTGGTTATTTCTGTAGTTCAATTGCTGCAACTTGGCCCTGTCATCTAGTTTGAACAGTTATGTTTAAAACATTGTATCCAGAGTGCATCAAACATGATTTTAGACCGTGGTTATTTCTGTAGTTCAATTGCTGCAACTTGCTGAAAATTGGCCCTATCATCTAGTTTGAACAGTTATGTTTAAAACATTGTATCCAGAGTGCATCAAACATGATTTTAGACCGTGTTTATGGAAAGAAAAGTGGTTATTTCTGTAGTTCAATTGCTGCAACTTGCTGAAAATTGGCCCTATCATCTAGTTTTAACAGTTATGTTTAAAACATTGTATCCAGAGTGCATCAAACATGATTTTAGACCGTGTTTATGGAAAGAAAAGTGGTTATTTCTGTAGTTCAATTGCTGCAACTTGCTGAAAATTGGCCCTATCATCTAGTTTTAACAGTTATGTTTAAAACATTGTACCCAGAGTGCATCAAACATGATTTTAGACCGTGTTTATGGAAAGAAAAGTGGTTATTTCTGTAGTTCAATTGCTGCAACTTGCTGAAAATTGGCCCTATCATCTAGTTTGAACAGTTATGTTTAAAACATTGTATCCAGAGTGCATCAAACATGATTTTAGACCGTGTTTATGGAAAGAAAAGTGGTTATTTCTGTAGTTCAATTGCTGCAACTTGCTGAAAATTGGCCCTATCATCTAGTTTGAACAGGTATGTTTAAAACATTGTACCCAGAGTGCATCAAACATGATTTTAGACCGTGTTTATGGAAAGAAAAGTGGTTATTTCCGTAGTTCAATTGCTGCAACTTGCTGAAAATTGGCCCTATCATCTAGTTTGAACAGTTATGTTTAAAACATTGTATCCAGAGTGCATCAAACATGATTTTAGACCGTGGTTATTTCTGTAGTTCAATTGCTGCAACTTGCTGAAAATTGGCCCTATCATCTAGTTTGAACAGTTATGTTTAAAACATTGTATCCAGAGTGCATCAAACATGATTTTAGACCGTGTTTATGGAAAGAAAAGTGGTTATTACTGTAGTTCAATTGCTGCAACTTGCTGAAAATTGGCCCTATCATCTAGTTTGAACAGTTATGTTTAAAACATTGTACCCAGAGTGCATCAAACATGATTTTAGACCGTGTTTATTGAAAGAAAAGTGGTTATTTCTGTAGTTCAATTGCTGCAACTTGCTGAAAATTGGCCCTATCATCTAGTTTGAACAGTTATGTTTAAAACATTGTATCCAGAGTGCATCAAACATGATTTTAGACCGTGTTTATGGAAAGAAAAGTGGTTATTTCTGTAGTTCAATTGCTGCAACTTGGCCCTGTCATCTAGTTTGAACAGTTATGTTTAAAACATTGTATCCAGAGTGCATCAAACATGATTTTAGACCGTGTTTATGGAAAGAAAAGTGGTTATTTCTGTAGTTCAATTGCTGCAACTTGGCCCTGTCATCTAGTTTGAACAGTTATGTTTAAAACATTGTATCCAGAGTGCATCAAACATGATTTTAGACCGTGTTTATGGAAAGAAAAGTGGTTATTTCTGTAGTTCAATTGCTGCAACTTGCTGAAAATTGGCCCTATCATCTAGTTTGAACAGTTATGTTTAAAACATTGTACCCAGAGTGCATCAAACATGATTTTAGACCGTGTTTATGGAAAGAAAAGTGGTTATTTCTGTAGTTCAATTGCTGCAACTTGCTGAAAATTGGCCCTATCATCTAGTTTGAACAGTTATGTTTAAAACATTGTATCCAGAGTGCATCAAACATGATTTTAGACCGTGGTTATTTCTGTAGTTCAATTGCTGCAACTTGGCCCTATCATCTAGTTTGAACAGTTATGTTTAAAACATTGTATCCAGAGTGCATCAAACATGATTTTAGACCGTGTTTATGGAAAGAAAAGTGGTTATTTCTGTAGTTCAATTGCTGCAACTTGGCCCTGTCATCTAGTTTGAACAGTTATGTTTAAAACATTGTATCCAGAGTGCATCAAACATGATTTTAGACCGTGTTTATGGAAAGAAAAGTGGTTATTTCTGTAGTTCAATTGCTGCAACTTGCTGAAAATTGGCCCTATCATCTAGTTTGAACAGTTATGTTTAAAACATTGTATCCAGAGTGCATCAAACATGATTTTAGACCGTGTTTATGGAAAGAAAAGTGGTTATTTCTGTAGTTCAATTGCTGCAACTTGGCCCTGTCATCTAGTTTGAACAGTTATGTTTAAAACATTGTATCCAGAGTGCATCAAACATGATTTTAGACCGTGTTTATGGAAAGAAAAGTGGTTATTTCTGTAGTTCAATTGCTGCAACTTGCTGAAAATTGGCCCTATCATCTAGTTTGAACAGTTATGTTTAAAACATTGTATCCAGAGTGCATCAAACATGATTTTAGACCGTGTTTATGGAAATAAAAGTGGTTATTTCTGTAGTTCAATTGCTGCAACTTGTTGAAAATTGGCCCTATCATCTAGTTTGAACAGTTATGTTTAAAACATTGTACCCAGAGTGCATCAAACATGATTTTAGACCGTGTTTATGGAAAGAAAAGTGGTTATTTCTGTAGTTCAATTGCTGCAACTTGCTGAAAATTGGCCCTATCATCTAGTTTGAACAGTTATGTTTAAAACATTGTATCCAGAGTGCATCAAACATGATTTTAGACCGTGGTTATTTCTGTAGTTCAATTGCTGCAACTTGCTGAAAATTGGCCCTATCATCTAGTTTGAACAGTTATGTTTAAAACATTGTATCCAGAGTGCATCAAACATGATTTTAGACCGTGTTTATGGAAAGAAAAGTGGTTATTTCTGTAGTTCAATTGCTGCAACTTGGCCCTGTCATCTAGTTTGAACAGTTATGTTTAAAACATTGTATCCAGAGTGCATCAAACATGATTTTAGACCGTGTTTATGGAAAGAAAAGTGGTTATTTCTGTAGTTCAATTGCTGCAACTTGCTGAAAATTGGCCCTATCATCTAGTTTTAACAGTTATGTTTAAAACATTGTACCCAGAGTGCATCAAACATGATTTTAGACCGTGTTTATGGAAAGAAAAGTGGTTATTTCTGTAGTTCAATTGCTGCAACTTGCTGAAAATTGGCCCTATCATCTAGTTTGAACAGTTATGTTTAAAACATTGTATCCAGAGTGCATCAAACATGATTTTAGACCGTGTTTATGGAAAGAAAAGTGGTTATTTCTGTAGTTCAATTGCTGCAACTTGCTGAAAATTGGCCCTATCATCTAGTTTGAACAGGTATGTTTAAAACATTGTACCCAGAGTGCATCAAACATGATTTTAGACCGTGTTTATGGAAAGAAAAGTGGTTATTTCCGTAGTTCAATTGCTGCAACTTGCTGAAAATTGGCCCTATCATCTAGTTTGAACAGTTATGTTTAAAACATTGTATCCAGAGTGCATCAAACATGATTTTAGACCGTGGTTATTTCTGTAGTTCAATTGCTGCAACTTGCTGAAAATTGGCCCTATCATCTAGTTTGAACAGTTATGTTTAAAACATTGTATCCAGAGTGCATCAAACATGATTTTAGACCGTGTTTATGGAAAGAAAAGTGGTTATTTCTGTAGTTCAATTGCTGCAACTTGCTGAAAATTGGCCCTATCATCTAGTTTGAACAGTTATGTTTAAAACATTGTATCCAGAGTGCATCAAACATGATTTTAGACCGTGTTTATGGAAAGAAAAGTGGTTATTTCTGTAGTTCAATTGCTGCAACTTGCTGAAAATTGGCCCTATCATCTAGTTTGAACAGGTATGTTTAAAACATTGTACCCAGAGTGCATCAAACATGATTTTAGACCGTGTTTATGGAAAGAAAAGTGGTTATTTCCGTAGTTCAATTGCTGCAACTTGCTGAAAATTGGCCCTATCATCTAGTTTGAACAGTTATGTTTAAAACATTGTATCCAGAGTGCATCAAACATGATTTTAGACCGTGGTTATTTCTGTAGTTCAATTGCTGCAACTTGCTGAAAATTGGCCCTATCATCTAGTTTGAACAGTTATGTTTAAAACATTGTATCCAGAGTGCATCAAACATGATTTTAGACCGTGTTTATGGAAAGAAAAGTGGTTATTACTGTAGTTCAATTGCTGCAACTTGCTGAAAATTGGCCCTATCATCTAGTTTGAACAGTTATGTTTAAAACATTGTACCCAGAGTGCATCAAACATGATTTTAGACCGTGTTTATTGAAAGAAAAGTGGTTATTTCTGTAGTTCAATTGCTGCAACTTGCTGAAAATTGGCCCTATCATCTAGTTTGAACAGTTATGTTTAAAACATTGTATCCAGAGTGCATCAAACATGATTTTAGACCGTGTTTATGGAAAGAAAAGTGGTTATTTCTGTAGTTCAATTGCTGCAACTTGGCCCTGTCATCTAGTTTGAACAGTTATGTTTAAAACATTGTATCCAGAGTGCATCAAACATGATTTTAGACCGTGTTTATGGAAAGAAAAGTGGTTATTTCTGTAGTTCAATTGCTGCAACTTGGCCCTGTCATCTAGTTTGAACAGTTATGTTTAAAACATTGTATCCAGAGTGCATCAAACATGATTTTAGACCGTGTTTATGGAAAGAAAAGTGGTTATTTCTGTAGTTCAATTGCTGCAACTTGCTGAAAATTGGCCCTATCATCTAGTTTGAACAGTTATGTTTAAAACATTGTATCCAGAGTGCATCAAACATGATTTTAGACCGTGGTTATTTCTGTAGTTCAATTGCTGCAACTTGGCCCTATCATCTAGTTTGAACAGTTATGTTTAAAACATTGTATCCAGAGTGCATCAAACATGATTTTAGACCGTGTTTATGGAAAGAAAAGTGGTTATTTCTGTAGTTCAATTGCTGCAACTTGGCCCTGTCATCTAGTTTGAACAGTTATGTTTAAAACATTGTATCCAGAGTGCATCAAACATGATTTTAGACCGTGTTTATGGAAAGAAAAGTGGTTATTTCTGTAGTTCAATTGCTGCAACTTGCTGAAAATTGGCCCTATCATCTAGTTTGAACAGTTATGTTTAAAACATTGTATCCAGAGTGCATCAAACATGATTTTAGACCGTGTTTATGGAAAGAAAAGTGGTTATTTCTGTAGTTCAATTGCTACAACTTGGCCCTATCATCTAGTTTGAACAGTTATGTTTAAAACATTGTATCCAGAGTGCATCAAACATGATTTTAGACCGTGTTTATGGAAAGAAAAGTGGTTATTTCTGTAGTTCAATTGCTGCAACTTGCTGAAAATTGGCCCTATCATCTAGTTTGAACAGTTATGTTTAAAACATTGTATCCAGAGTGCATCAAACATGATTTTAGACCGTGGTTATTTCTGTAGTTCAATTGCTGCAACTTGCTGAAAATTGGCCCTATCATCTAGTTTGAACAGTTATGTTTAAAACATTGTATCCAGAGTGCATCAAACATGATTTTAGACCGTGTTTATGGAAAGAAAAGTGGTTATTTCTGTAGTTCAATTGCTGCAACTTGGCCCTGTCATCTAGTTTGAACAGTTATGTTTAAAACATTGTATCCAGAGTGCATCAAACATGATTTTAGACCGTGTTTATGGAAAGAAAAGTGGTTATTTCTGTAGTTCAATTGCTGCAACTTGCTGAAAATTGGCCCTATCATCTAGTTTGAACAGTTATGTTTAAAACATTGTACCCAGAGTGCATCAAACATGATTTTAGACCGTGTTTATGGAAAGAAAAGTGGTTATTTCTGTAGTTCAATTGCTGCAACTTGCTGAAAATTGGCCCTATCATCTAGTTTGAACAGTTATGTTTAAAACATTGTATCCAGAGTGCATCAAACATGATTTTAGACCGTGTTTATGGAAATAAAAGTGGTTATTTCTGTAGTTCAATTGCTGCAACTTGTTGAAAATTGGCCCTATCATCTAGTTTGAACAGTTATGTTTAAAACATTGTACCCAGAGTGCATCAAACATGATTTTAGACCGTGTTTATGGAAAGAAAAGTGGTTATTTCTGTAGTTCAATTGCTGCAACTTGCTGAAAATTGGCCCTATCATCTAGTTTGAACAGTTATGTTTAAAACATTGTATCCAGAGTGCATCAAACATGATTTTAGACCGTGGTTATTTCTGTAGTTCAATTGCTGCAACTTGCTGAAAATTGGCCCTATCATCTAGTTTGAACAGTTATGTTTAAAACATTGTATCCAGAGTGCATCAAACATGATTTTAGACCGTCTTTATTTCTGTAGTTCAATTGCTGCAACTTGCTGAAAATTGGCCCTATCATCTAGTTTGAACAGTTATGTTTAAAACATTGTATCCAGAGTGCATCAAACATGATTTTAGACCGTGTTTATGGAAAGAAAAGTGGTTATTTCTGTAGTTCAATTGCTGCAACTTGCTGAAAATTGGCCCTATCATCTAGTTTGAACAGTTATGTTTAAAACATTGTACCCAGAGTGCATCAAACATGATTTTAGACCGTGTTTATTGAAAGAAAAGTGGTTATTTCTGTAGTTCAATTGCTGCAACTTGCTGAAAATTGGCCCTATCATCTAGTTTGAACAGTTATGTTTAAAACATTGTATCCAGAGTGCATCAAACATGATTTTAGACCGTGTTTATGGAAAGAAAAGTGGTTATTTCTGTAGTTCAATTGCTGCAACTTGGCCCTGTCATCTAGTTTGAACAGTTATGTTTAAAACATTGTATCCAGAGTGCATCAAACATGATTTTAGACCGTGTTTATGGAAAGAAAAGTGGTTATTTCTGTAGTTCAATTGCTGCAACTTGGCCCTGTCATCTAGTTTGAACAGTTATGTTTAAAACATTGTATCCAGAGTGCATCAAACATGATTTTAGACCGTGTTTATGGAAAGAAAAGTGGTTATTTCTGTAGTTCAATTGCTGCAACTTGCTGAAAATTGGCCCTATCATCTAGTTTGAACAGTTATGTTTAAAACATTGTACCCAGAGTGCATCAAACATGATTTTAGACCGTGTTTATGGAAAGAAAAGTGGTTATTTCTGTAGTTCAATTGCTGCAACTTGCTGAAAATTGGCCCTATCATCTAGTTTGAACAGTTATGTTTAAAACATTGTATCCAGAGTGCATCAAACATGATTTTAGACCGTGGTTATTTCTGTAGTTCAATTGCTGCAACTTGGCCCTATCATCTAGTTTGAACAGTTATGTTTAAAACATTGTATCCAGAGTGCATCAAACATGATTTTAGACCGTGTTTATGGAAAGAAAAGTGGTTATTTCTGTAGTTCAATTGCTGCAACTTGCTGAAAATTGGCCCTATCATCTAGTTTGAACAGTTATGTTTAAAACATTGTATCCAGAGTGCATCAAACATGATTTTAGACCGTGGTTATTTCTGTAGTTCAATTGCTGCAACTTGCTGAAAATTGGCCCTATCATCTAGTTTGAACAGTTATGTTTAAAACATTGTATCCAGAGTGCATCAAACATGATTTTAGACCGTGTTTATGGAAAGAAAAGTGGTTATTTCTGTAGTTCAATTGCTGCAACTTGGCCCTGTCATCTAGTTTGAACAGTTATGTTTAAAACATTGTATCCAGAGTGCATCAAACATGATTTTAGACCGTGTTTATGGAAAGAAAAGTGGTTATTTCTGTAGTTCAATTGCTGCAACTTGCTGAAAATTGGCCCTATCATCTAGTTTGAACAGTTATGTTTAAAACATTGTACCCAGAGTGCATCAAACATGATTTTAGACCGTGTTTATGGAAAGAAAAGTGGTTATTTCTGTAGTTCAATTGCTGCAACTTGGCCCTATCATCTAGTTTGAACAGTTATGTTTAAAACATTGTATCCAGAGTGCCTCAAACATGATTTTAGACCGTGTTTATGGAAAGAAAAGTGGTTATTTCTGTAGTTCAATTGCTGCAACTTGCTGAAAATTGGCCCTATCATCTAGTTTGAACAGTTATGTTTAAAACATTGTACCCAGAGTGCATCAAACATGATTTTAGACCGTGTTTATGGAAAGAAAAGTGGTTATTTCTGTAGTTCAATTGCTGCAACTTGGCCCTATCATCTAGTTTGAACAGTTATGTTTAAAACATTGTATCCAGAGTGCATCAAACATGATTTTAGACCGTGTTTATGGAAAGAAAAGTGGTTATTTCTGTAGTTCAATTGCTGCAACTTGCTGAAAATTGGCCCTATCATCTAGTTTGAACAGTTATGTTTAAAACATTGTACCCAGAGTGCATCAAACATGATTTTAGACCGTGTTTATGGAAAGAAAAGTGGTTATTTCTGTAGTTCAATTGCTGCAACTTGCTGAAAATTGGCCCTATCATCTAGTTTGAACAGTTATATTTAAAACATTGTATCCAGAGTGCATCAAACATGATTTTAGACCGTGGTTATTTCTGTAGTTCAATTGCTGCAACTTGCTGAAAATTGGCCCTATCATCTAGTTTGAACAGTTATGTTTAAAACATTGTATCCAGAGTGCATCAAACATGATTTTAGACCGTGGTTATTTCTGTAGTTCAATTGCTGCAACTTGCTGAAAATTGGCCCTATCATCTAGTTTGAACAGTTATGTTTAAAACATTGTATCCAGAGTGCATCAAACATGATTTTAGACCGTGTTTATGGAAAGAAAAGTGGTTATTTCTGTAGTTCAATTGCTGCAACTTGGCCCTGTCATCTAGTTTGAACAGTTATGTTTAAAACATTGTATCCAGAGTGCATCAAACATGATTTTAGACCGTGTTTATGGAAAGAAAAGTGGTTATTTCTGTAGTTCAATTGCTGCAACTTGCTGAAAATTGGCCCTATCATCTAGTTTGAACAGTTATGTTTAAAACATTGTACCCAGAGTGCATCAAACATGATTTTAGACCGTGTTTATGGAAAGAAAAGTGGTTATTTCTGTAGTTCAATTGCTGCAACTTGGCCCTATCATCTAGTTTGAACAGTTATGTTTAAAACATTGTATCCAGAGTGCCTCAAACATGATTTTAGACCGTGTTTATGGAAAGAAAAGTGGTTATTTCTGTAGTTCAATTGCTGCAACTTGCTGAAAATTGGCCCTATCATCTAGTTTGAACAGTTATGTTTAAAACATTGTACCCAGAGTGCATCAAACATGATTTTAGACCGTGTTTATGGAAAGAAAAGTGGTTATTTCTGTAGTTCAATTGCTGCAACTTGGCCCTATCATCTAGTTTGAACAGTTATGTTTAAAACATTGTATCCAGAGTGCATCAAACATGATTTTAGACCGTGTTTATGGAAAGAAAAGTGGTTATTTCTGTAGTTCAATTGCTGCAACTTGCTGAAAATTGGCCCTATCATCTAGTTTGAACAGTTATGTTTAAAACATTGTACCCAGAGTGCATCAAACATGATTTTAGACCGTGTTTATGGAAAGAAAAGTGGTTATTTCTGTAGTTCAATTGCTGCAACTTGCTGAAAATTGGCCCTATCATCTAGTTTGAACAGTTATATTTAAAACATTGTATCCAGAGTGCATCAAACATGATTTTAGACCGTGGTTATTTCTGTAGTTCAATTGCTGCAACTTGCTGAAAATTGGCCCTATCATCTAGTTTGAACAGTTATGTTTAAAACATTGTACCCAGAGTGCATCAAACATGATTTTAGAACGTGTTTATGGAAAGAAAAGTGGTTATTTCTGTAGTTCAATTGCTGCAACTTGTTGAAAATTGGCCCTATCATCTAGTTTGAACAGTTATGTTTAAAACATTGTATCCAGAGTGCATCAAACATGATTTTAGACCGTGGTTATTTCTGTAGTTCAATTGCTGCAACTTGCTGAAAATTGGCCCTATCATCTAGTTTGAACAGTTATGTTTAAAACATTGTATCCAGAGTGCATCAAACATGATTTTAGACCGTGTTTATGGAAAGAAAAGTGGTTATTTCTGTAGTTCAATTGCTGCAACTTGCTGAAAATTGGCCCTATCATCTAGTTTGAACAGTTATGTTTAAAACATTGTATCCAGAGTGCATCAAACATGATTTTAGACCGTGTTTATGGAAAGAAAAGTGGTTATTTCTGTAGTTCAATTGCTGCAACTTGGCCCTATCATCTAGTTTGAACAGTTATGTTTAAAACATTGTATCCAGAGTGCATCAAACATGATTTTAGACCATGTTTATGGAAAGAAAAGTGGTTATTTCTGTAGTTCAATTGCTGCAACTTGTTGAAAATTGGCCCTATCATCTAGTTTGAACAGTTATGTTTAAAACATTGTACCCAGAGTGCATCAAACATGATTTTAGACCGTGTTTATGGAAAGAAAAGTGGTTATTTCTGTAGTTCAATTGCTACAACTTGGCCCTATCATCTAGTTTGAACAGTTATGTTTAAAACATTGTATCCAGAGTGCATCAAACATGATTTTAGACCGTGTTTATGGAAAGAAAAGTGGTTATTTCTGTAGTTCAATTGCTGCAACTTGCTGAAAATTGGCCCTATCATCTAGTTTGAACAGTTATGTTTAAAACATTGTATCCAGAGTGCATCAAACATGATTTTAGACCGTGGTTATTTCTGTAGTTCAATTGCTGCAACTTGCTGAAAATTGGCCCTATCATCTAGTTTGAACAGTTATGTTTAAAACATTGTATCCAGAGTGCATCAAACATGATTTTAGACCGTGTTTATGGAAAGAAAAGTGGTTATTTCTGTAGTTCAATTGCTGCAACTTGGCCCTGTCATCTAGTTTGAACAGTTATGTTTAAAACATTGTATCCAGAGTGCATCAAACATGATTTTAGACCGTGTTTATGGAAAGAAAAGTGGTTATTTCTGTAGTTCAATTGCTGCAACTTGCTGAAAATTGGCCCTATCATCTAGTTTGAACAGTTATGTTTAAAACATTGTACCCAGAGTGCATCAAACATGATTTTAGACCGTGTTTATGGAAAGAAAAGTGGTTATTTCTGTAGTTCAATTGCTGCAACTTGGCCCTATCATCTAGTTTGAACAGTTATGTTTAAAACATTGTATCCAGAGTGCCTCAAACATGATTTTAGACCGTGTTTATGGAAAGAAAAGTGGTTATTTCTGTAGTTCAATTGCTGCAACTTGCTGAAAATTGGCCCTATCATCTAGTTTGAACAGTTATGTTTAAAACATTGTACCCAGAGTGCATCAAACATGATTTTAGACCGTGTTTATGGAAAGAAAAGTGGTTATTTCTGTAGTTCAATTGCTGCAACTTGGCCCTATCATCTAGTTTGAACAGTTATGTTTAAAACATTGTATCCAGAGTGCATCAAACATGATTTTAGACCGTGTTTATGGAAAGAAAAGTGGTTATTTCTGTAGTTCAATTGCTGCAACTTGCTGAAAATTGGCCCTATCATCTAGTTTGAACAGTTATGTTTAAAACATTGTACCCAGAGTGCATCAAACATGATTTTAGACCGTGTTTATGGAAAGAAAAGTGGTTATTTCTGTAGTTCAATTGCTGCAACTTGCTGAAAATTGGCCCTATCATCTAGTTTGAACAGTTATATTTAAAACATTGTATCCAGAGTGCATCAAACATGATTTTAGACCGTGGTTATTTCTGTAGTTCAATTGCTGCAACTTGCTGAAAATTGGCCCTATCATCTAGTTTGAACAGTTATGTTTAAAACATTGTACCCAGAGTGCATCAAACATGATTTTAGAACGTGTTTATGGAAAGAAAAGTGGTTATTTCTGTAGTTCAATTGCTGCAACTTGTTGAAAATTGGCCCTATCATCTAGTTTGAACAGTTATGTTTAAAACATTGTATCCAGAGTGCATCAAACATGATTTTAGACCGTGGTTATTTCTGTAGTTCAATTGCTGCAACTTGCTGAAAATTGGCCCTATCATCTAGTTTGAACAGTTATGTTTAAAACATTGTATCCAGAGTGCATCAAACATGATTTTAGACCGTGTTTATGGAAAGAAAAGTGGTTATTTCTGTAGTTCAATTGCTGCAACTTGCTGAAAATTGGCCCTATCATCTAGTTTGAACAGTTATGTTTAAAACATTGTATCCAGAGTGCATCAAACATGATTTTAGACCGTGTTTATGGAAAGAAAAGTGGTTATTTCTGTAGTTCAATTGCTGCAACTTGGCCCTATCATCTAGTTTGAACAGTTATGTTTAAAACATTGTATCCAGAGTGCATCAAACATGATTTTAGACCATGTTTATGGAAAGAAAAGTGGTTATTTCTGTAGTTCAATAGCTGCAACTTGTTGAAAATTGGCCCTATCATCTAGTTTGAACAGTTATGTTTAAAACGTTGTACCCAGAGTGCATCAAACATGATTTTAGACCGTGTTTATGGAAAGAAAAGTGGTTATTTCTGTAGTTCAATTGCTGCAACTTGGCCCTGTCATCTAGTTTGAACAGTTATGTTTAAAACATTGTATCCAGAGTGCATCAAACATGATTTTAGACCGTGTTGATGGAAAGAAAAGTGGTTATTTCTGTAGTTCAATTGCTGCAACTTGCTGAAAATTGGCCCTATCATCTAGTTTGAACAGTTATGTTTAAAACATTGTATCCAGAGTGCATCAAACATGATTTTAGACCGTGGTTATTTCTGTAGTTCAATTGCTGCAACTTGCTGAAAATTGGCCCTATCATCTAGTTTGAACAGTTATGTTTAAAACATTGTATCCAGAGTGCATCAAACATGATTTTAGACCATGTTTATGGAAAGAAAAGTGGTTATTTCTGTAGTTCAATTGCTGCAACTTGCTGAAAATTGGCCCTATCATCTAGTTTGAACAGTTATGTTTAAAACATTGTATCCAGAGTGCATCAAACATGATTTTAGACCATGTTTATGGAAAGAAAAGTGGTTATTTCTGTAGTTCAATTGCTGCAACTTGTTGAAAATTGGCCCTATCATCTAGTTTGAACAGTTATGTTTAAAACATTGTATCCAGAGTGCATCAAACATGATTTTAGACCGTGTTTATGGAAAGAAAAGTGGTTATTTCTGTAGTTCAATTGCTGCAACTTGCTGAAAATTGGCCCTATCATCTAGTTTGAACAGTTATGTTTAAAACATTGTATCCAGAGTGCATCAAACATGATTTTAGACCGTGTTTATGGAAAGAAAAGTGGTTATTTCTGTAGTTCAATTGCTGCAACTTGCTGAAAATTGGCCCTATCATCTAGTTTGAACAGTTACGTTTAAAACATTGTACTCAGAGTGCATCAAACATGATTTTAGACCGTGTTTATGGAAAGAAAAGTGGTTATTTCTGTAGTTCAATTGCTGCAACTTGCTGAAAATTGGCCCTATCATCTAGTTTGAACAGTTATGTTTAAAACATTGTATCCAGAGTGCATCAAACATGATTTTAGACCGTGGTTATTTCTGTAGTTCAATTGCTGCAACTTGCTGAAAATTGGCCCTATCATCTAGTTTGAACAGTTATGTTTAAAACATTGTATCCAGAGTGCATCAAACATGATTTTAGACCGTGTTTATGGAAAGAAAAGTGGTTATTTCTGTAGTTCAATTGCTGCAACTTGCTGAAAATTGGCCCTATCATCTAGTTTGAACAGTTATGTTTAAAACATTGTATCCAGAGTGCATCAAACATGATTTTAGATCGGGTTTATGGAAAGAAAAGTGGTTATTTCTGTAGTTCAATTGCTGCAACTTGCTGAAAAGTGGCCCTATCATCTAATTTGAACAGTTATGTTTAAAACATTGTATCCAGAGTGCATCAAACATGATTTTAGACCGTGTTTATGGAAAGAAAAGTGGTTATTTCTGTAGTTCAATTGCTGCAACTTGCTGAGAATTGGCCCTATCATCTAGTTTGAACAGTTATGTTTAAAACATTGTACCCAGAGTGCATCAAACATGATTTTAGACCGTGTTTATGGAAAGAAAAGTGGTTATTTCTGTAGTTCAATTGCTGCAACTTGCTGAAAATTGGCCCTATCATCTAGTTTGAACAGTTATGTTTAAAACATTGTATCCAGAGTGCATCAAACATGATTTTAGATCGGGTTCATGGAAAGAAAATTGGTTATTTCTGTAGTTCAATTGCTGCAACTTGCTGAAAAGTGGCCCTATCATCTAATTTGAACAGTTATGTTTAAAACATTGTACTCAGAGTGCATCAAACATGATTTTAGACCGTGTTTATGGAAAGAAAAGTGGTTATTTCTGTAGTTCAATTGCTGCAACTTGCTGAAAATTGGCCCTATCATCTAGTTTGAACAGTTATGTTTAAAACATTGTATCCAGAGTGCATCAAACATGATTTTAGACCGTGTTTATGGAAAGAAAAGTGGTTATTTCTGTAGTTCAATTGCTGCAACTTGCTGAAAATTGGCCCTATCATCTAGTTTGAACAGTTATGTTTAAAACATTGTATCCAGAGTGCATCAAACATGATTTTAGACCATGTTTATGGAAAGAAAAGTGGTTATTTCTGTAGTTCAATTGCTGCAACTTGTTGAAAATTGGCCCTATCATCTAGTTTGAACAGTTATGTTTAAAACATTGTATCCAGAGTGCATCAAACATGATTTTAGACCGTGTTTATGGAAAGAAAAGTGGTTATTTCTGTAGTTCAATTGCTGCAACTTGCTGAAAATTGGCCCTATCATCTAGTTTGAACAGTTATGTTTAAAACATTGTATCCAGAGTGCATCAAACATGATTTTAGACCGTGTTTATGGAAAGAAAAGTGGTTATTTCTGTAGTTCAATTGCTGCAACTTGCTGAAAATTGGCCCTATCATCTAGTTTGAACAGTTACGTTTAAAACATTGTACTCAGAGTGCATCAAACATGATTTTAGACCGTGTTTATGGAAAGAAAAGTGGTTATTTCTGTAGTTCAATTGCTGCAACTTGCTGAAAATTGGCCCTATCATCTAGTTTGAACAGTTATGTTTAAAACATTGTATCCAGAGTGCATCAAACATGATTTTAGACCGTGGTTATTTCTGTAGTTCAATTGCTGCAACTTGCTGAAAATTGGCCCTATCATCTAGTTTGAACAGTTATGTTTAAAACATTGTATCCAGAGTGCATCAAACATGATTTTAGACCGTGTTTATGGAAAGAAAAGTGGTTATTTCTGTAGTTCAATTGCTGCAACTTGCTGAAAATTGGCCCTATCATCTAGTTTGAACAGTTACGTTTAAAACATTGTACTCAGAGTGCATCAAACATGATTTTAGACCGTGTTTATGGAAAGAAAAGTGGTTATTTCTGTAGTTCAATTGCTGCAACTTGCTGAAAATTGGCCCTATCATCTAGTTTGAACAGTTATGTTTAAAACATTGTATCCAGAGTGCATCAAACATGATTTTAGACCGTGGTTATTTCTGTAGTTCAATTGCTGCAACTTGCTGAAAATTGGCCCTATCATCTAGTTTGAACAGTTATGTTGAAAACATTGTATCCAGAGTGCATCAAACATGATTTTAGACCGTGTTTATGGAAAGAAAAGTGGTTATTTCTGTAGTTCAATTGCTGCAACTTGCTGAAAATTGGCCCTATCATCTAGTTTGAACAGTTATGTTTAAAACATTGTATCCAGAGTGCATCAAACATGATTTTAGATCGGGTTTATGGAAAGAAAAGTGGTTATTTCTGTAGTTCAATTGCTGCAACTTGCTGAAAAGTGGCCCTATCATCTAATTTGAACAGTTATGTTTAAAACATTGTATCCAGAGTGCATCAAACATGATTTTAGACCGTGTTTATGGAAAGAAAAGTGGTTATTTCTGTAGTTCAATTGCTGCAACTTGCTGAGAATTGGCCCTATCATCTAGTTTGAACAGTTATGTTTAAAACATTGTACCCAGAGTGCATCAAACATGATTTTAGACCGTGTTTATGGAAAGAAAAGTGGTTATTTCTGTAGTTCAATTGCTGCAACTTGCTGAAAATTGGCCCTATCATCTAGTTTGAACAGTTATGTTTAAAACATTGTATCCAGAGTGCATCAAACATGATTTTAGATCGGGTTTATGGAAAGAAAATTGGTTATTTCTGTAGTTCAATTGCTGCAACTTGCTGAAAAGTGGCCCTATCATCTAATTTGAACAGTTATGTTTAAAACATTGTACTCAGAGTGCATCAAACATGATTTTAGACCGTGTTTATGGAAAGAAAAGTGGTTATTTCTGTAGTTCAATTGCTGCAACTTGCTGAAAATTGGCCCTATCATCTAGTTTGAACAGTTATGTTTAAAACATTGTATCCAGAGTGCATCAAACATGATTTTAGACCGTGGTTATTTCTGTAGTTCAATTGCTGCAACTTGCTGAAAATTGGCCCTATCATCTAGTTTGAACAGTTATGTTTAAAACATTGTATCCAGAGTGCATCAAACATGATTTTAGACCGTGTTTATGGAAAGAAAAGTGGTTATTTCTGTAGTTCAATTGCTGCAACTTGCTGAAAATTGGCCCTATCATCTAGTTTGAACAGTTATGTTTAAAACATTGTATCCAGAGTGCATCAAACATGATTTTAGACCATGTTTATGGAAAGAAAAGTGGTTATTTCTGTAGTTCAATTGCTGCAACTTGTTGAAAATTGGCCCTATCACCTAGTTTGAACAGTTATGTTTAAAACATTGTATCCAGAGTGCATCAAACATGATTTTAGACCGTGTTTATGGAAAGAAAAGTGGTTATTTCTGTAGTTCAATTGCTGCAACTTGCTGAAAATTGGCCCTATCATCTAGTTTGAACAGTTATGTTTAAAACATTGTATCCAGAGTGCATCAAACATGATTTTAGACCGTGTTTATGGAAAGAAAAGTGGTTATTTCTGTAGTTCAATTGCTGCAACTTGCTGAAAATTGGCCCTATCATCTAGTTTGAACAGTTACGTTTAAAACATTGTACTCAGAGTGCATCAAACATGATTTTAGACCGTGTTTATGGAAAGAAAAGTGGTTATTTCTGTAGTTCAATTGCTGCAACTTGCTGAAAATTGGCCCTATCATCTAGTTTGAACAGTTATGTTTAAAACATTGTATCCAGAGTGCATGAAACATGATTTTAGACCGTGGTTATTTCTGTAGTTCAATTGCTGCAACTTGCTGAAAATTGGCCCTATCATCTAGTTTGAACAGTTATGTTTAAAACATTGTATCCAGAGTGCATCAAACATGATTTTAGACCGTGTTTATGGAAAGAAAAGTGGTTATTTCTGTAGTTCAATTGCTGCAACTTGCTGAAAATTGGCCCTATCATCTAGTTTGAACAGTTATGTTTAAAACATTGTATCCAGAGTGCATCAAACATGATTTTAGATCGGGTTTATGGAAAGAAAAGTGGTTATTTCTGTAGTTCAATTGCTGCAACTTGCTGAAAAGTGGCCCTATCATCTAATTTGAACAGTTATGTTTAAAACATTGTATCCAGAGTGCATCAAACATGATTTTAGAACGTGTTTATGGAAAGAAAAGTGGTTATTTCTGTAGTTCAATTGCTGCAACTTGCTGAAAATTGGCCCTATCATCTAGTTTGAACAGTTATGTTTAAAACATTGTATCCAGAGTGCATCAAACATGATTTTAGATCGGGTTTATGGAAAGAAAAGTGGTTATTTCTGTAGTTCAATTGCTGCAACTTGCTGAAAAGTGGCCCTATCATCTAATTTGAACAGTTATGTTTAAAACATTGTACTCAGAGTGCATCAAACATGATTTTAGACCGTGTTTATGGAAAGAAAAGTGGTTATTTCTGTAGTTCAATTGCTGCAACTTGCTGAAAATTGGCCCTATCATCTAGTTTGAACAGTTATGTTTAAAACATTGTATCCAGAGTGCATCAAACATGATTTTAGACCGTGTTTATGGAAAGAAAAGTGGTTATTTCTGTAGTTCAATTGCTGCAACTTGCTGAAAATTGGCCCTATCATCTAGTTTTAACAGTTATGTTTAAAACATTGTACCCAGAGTGCATCAAACATGATTTTAGACCGTGTTTATGGAAAGAAAAGTGGTTATTTCTGTAGTTCAATTGCTGCAACTTGCTGAGAATTGGCCCTATCATCTAGTTTGAACAGTTATGTTTAAAACATTGTATCCAGAGTGCATCAAACATGATTTTAGACCGTGTTTATGGAAAGAAAAGTGGTTATTTCTGTAGTTCAATTGCTGCAACTTGGCCCTGTCATCTAGTTTGAACAGTTATGTTTAAAACATTGTATCCAGAGTGCATCAAACATGATTTTAGACCGTGTTTATGGAAAGAAAAGTGGTTATTTCTGTAGTTCAATTGCTGCAACTTGCTGAAAATTGGCCCTATCATCTAGTTTGAACAGTTATGTTTAAAACATTGTACCCAGAGTGCATCAAACATGATTTTAGACCGTGTTTATGGAAAGAAAAGTGGTTATTTCTGTAGTTCAATTGCTGCAACTTGCTGAAAATTGGCCCTATCATCTAGTTTGAACAGTTATGTTTAAAACATTGTATCCAGAGTGCATCAAACATGATTTTAGACCGTGGTTATTTCTGTAGTTCAATTGCTGCAACTTGCTGAAAATTGGCCCTATCATCTAGTTTGAACAGTTATGTTTAAAACATTGTACCCAGAGTGCATCAAACATGATTTTAGACCGTGTTTATGGAAAGAAAAGTGGTTATTTCTGTAGTTCAATTGCTGCAACTTGCTGAAAATTGGCCCTATCATCTAGTTTGAACAGTTATGTTTAAAACATTGTATCCAGAGTGCATCAAACATGATTTTAGACCGTGTTTATGGAAAGAAAAGTGGTTATTTCTGTAGTTCAATTGCTGCAACTTGCTGAAAATTGGCCCTATCATCTAGTTTGAACAGTTACGTTTAAAACATTGTACTCAGAGTGCATCAAACATGATTTTAGACCGTGTTTATGGAAAGAAAAGTGGTTATTTCTGTAGTTCAATTGCTGCAACTTGCTGAAAATTGGCCCTATCATCTAGTTTGAACAGTTATGTTTAAAACATTGTATCCAGAGTGCATCAAACATGATTTTAGACCGTGGTTATTTCTGTAGTTCAATTGCTGCAACTTGCTGAAAATTGGCCCTATCATCTAGTTTGAACAGTTATGTTTAAAACATTGTATCCAGAGTGCATCAAACATGATTTTAGACCGTGTTTATGGAAAGAAAAGTGGTTATTTCTGTAGTTCAATTGCTGCAACTTGCTGAAAATTGGCCCTATCATCTAGTTTGAACAGTTATGTTTAAAACATTGTATCCAGAGTGCATCAAACATGATTTTAGACCGTGGTTATTTCTGTAGTTCAATTGCTGCAACTTGCTGAAAATTGGCCCTATCATCTAGTTTGAACAGTTATGTTTAAAACATTGTATCCAGAGTGCATCAAACATGATTTTAGACCGTGTTTATGGAAAGAAAAGTGGTTATTTCTGTAGTTCAATTGCTGCAACTTGCTGAAAATTGGCCCTATCATCTAGTTTGAACAGTTATGTTTAAAACATTGTATCCAGAGTGCATCAAACATGATTTTAGACCGTGGTTATTTCTGTAGTTCAATTGCTGCAACTTGCTGAAAATTGGCCCTATCATCTAGTTTGAACAGTTATGTTTAAAACATTGTATCCAGAGTGCATCAAACATGATTTTAGACCGTGTTTATGGAAAGAAAAGTGGTTATTTCTGTAGTTCAATTGCTGCAACTTGCTGAAAATTGGCCCTATCATCTAGTTTGAACAGTTATGTTTAAAACATTGTATCCAGAGTGCATCAAACATGATTTTAGACCGTGGTTATTTCTGTAGTTCAATTGCTGCAACTTGCTGAAAATTGGCCCTATCATCTAGTTTGAACAGTTATGTTTAAAACATTGTATCCAGAGTGCATCAAACATGATTTTAGAACGTGGTTATTTCTGTAGTTCAATTGCTGCAACTTGCTGAAAATTGGCCCTATCATCTAGTTTGAACAGTTATGTTTAAAACATTGTATCCAGAGTGCATCAAACATGATTTTAGAACGTGGTTATTTCTGTAGTTCAATTGCTGCAACTTGCTGAAAATTGGCCCTATCATCTAGTTTGAACAGTTATGTTTAAAACATTGTATCCAGAGTGCATCAAACATGATTTTAGACCGTGTTTATGGAAAGAAAAGTGGTTATTTCTGTAGTTCAATTGCTGCAACTTGCTGAAAATTGGCCCTATCATCTAGTTTGAACAGTTATGTTTAAAACATTGTATCCAGAGTGCATCAAACATGATTTTAGACCGTGTTTATGGAAAGAAAAGTGGTTATTTCTGTAGTTCAATTGCTGCAACTTGCTTAAAATTGGCCCTATCATCTAGTTTGAACAGTTATGTTTAAAACATTGTATCCAGAGTGCATCAAACATGATTTTAGACCGTGTTTATGGAAAGAAAAGTGGTTATTTCTGTAGTTCAATTGCTGCAACTTGCTGAAAATTGGCCCTATCATCTAGTTTGAACAGTTATGTTTAAAACATTGTACTCAGAGTGCATCAAACATGATTTTAGACCGTGTTTATGGAAAGAAAAGTGGTTATTTCTGTAGTTCAATTGCTGCAACTTGCTGAAAAGTGGCCCTATCATCTAATTTGAACAGTTATGTTTAAAACATTGTACTCAGAGTGCATCAAACATGATTTTAGACCGTGTTTATGGAAAGAAAAGTGGTTATTTCTGTAGTTCAATTGCTGCAACTTGCTGAAAATTGGCCCTATCATCTAGTTTGAACAGTTATGTTTAAAACATTGTATCCAGAGTGCATCAAACATGATTTTAGACCGTGGTTATTTCTGTAGTTCAATTGCTGCAACTTGCTGAAAATTGGCCCTATCATCTAGTTTGAACAGTTATGTTTAAAACATTGTATCCAGAGTGCATCAAACATGATTTTAGAACGTGGTTATTTCTGTAGTTCAATTGCTGCAACTTGCTGAAAATTGGCCCTATCATCTAGTTTGAACAGTTATGTTTAAAACATTGTATCCAGAGTGCATCAAACATGATTTTAGACCGTGTTTATGGAAAGAAACGTGGTTATTTCTGTAGTTCAATTGCTGCAACTTGCTGAAAATTGGCCCTATCATCTAGTTTGAACAGTTATGTTTAAAACATTGTATCCAGAGTGCATCAAACATGATTTTAGACCGTGTTTATGGAAAGAAAAGTGGTTATTTCTGTAGTTCAATTGCTGCAACTTGCTTAAAATTGGCCCTATCATCTAGTTTGAACAGTTATGTTTAAAACATTGTATCCAGAGTGCATCAAACATGATTTTAGACCGTGTTTATGGAAAGAAAAGTGGTTATTTCTGTAGTTCAATTGCTGCAACTTGCTGAAAATTGGCCCTATCATCTAGTTTGAACAGTTATGTTTAAAACATTGTACTCAGAGTGCATCAAACATGATTTTAGACCGTGTTTATGGAAAGAAAAGTGGTTATTTCTGTAGTTCAATTGCTGCAACTGGCTGAAAATTGGCCCTATCATCTAGTTTGAACAGTTATGTTTAAAACATTGTATCCAGAGTGCATCAAACATGATTTTAGACCGTGGTTATTTCTGTAGTTCAATTGCTGCAACTTGCTGAAAATTGGCCCTATCATCTAGTTTGAACAGTTATGTTTAAAACATTGTATCCAGAGTGCATCAAACATGATTTTAGAACGTGGTTATTTCTGTAGTTCAATTGCTGCAACTTGCTGAAAATTGGCCCTATCATCTAGTTTGAACAGTTATGTTTAAAACATTGTATCCAGAGTGCATCAAACATGATTTTAGACCGTGTTTATGGAAAGAAAAGTGGTTATTTCTGTAGTTCAATTGCTGCAACTTGGCCCTATCATCTAGTTTGAACAGTTATGTTTAAAACATTGTATCCAGAGTGCATCAAACATGATTTTAGACCGTGTTTATGGAAAGAAAAGTGGTTATTTCTGTAGTTCAATTGCTGCAACTTGCTGAAAATTGGCCCTATCATCTAGTTTGAACAGTTATGTTTAAAACATTGTATCCAGAGTGCATCAAACATGATTTTAGACCGTGGTTATTTCTGTAGTTCAATTGCTGCAACTTGCTGAAAATTGGCCCTATCATCTAGTTTGAACAGTTATGTTTAAAACATTGTATCCAGAGTGCATCAAACATGATTTTAGACCGTGGTTATTTCTGTAGTTCAATTGCTGCAACTTGCTGAAAATTGGCCCTATCATCTAGTTTGAACAGTTATGTTTAAAACATTGTATCCAGAGTGCATCAAACATGATTTTAGACCGTGGTTATTTCTGTAGTTCAATTGCTGCAACTTGCTGAAAATTGGCCCTATCATCTAGTTTGAACAGTTATGTTTAAAACATTGTATCCAGAGTGCATCAAACATGATTTTAGACCGTGTTTATGGAAAGAAAAGTGGTTATTTCTGTAGTTCAATTGCTGCAACTTGCTGAAAAGTGGCCCTATCATCTAATTTGAACAGTTATGTTTAAAACATTGTACTCAGAGTGCATCAAACATGATTTTAGACCGTGTTTATGGAAAGAAAAGTGGTTATTTCTGTAGTTCAATTGCTGCAACTTGCTGAAAATTGGCCCTATCATCTAGTTTGAACAGTTATGTTTAAAACATTGTATCCAGAGTGCATCAAACATGATTTTAGACCGTGGTTATTTCTGTAGTTCAATTGCTGCAACTTGCTGAAAATTGGCCCTATCATCTAGTTTGAACAGTTATGTTTAAAACATTGTATCCAGAGTGCATCAAACATGATTTTAGACCGTGGTTATTTCTGTAGTTCAATTGCTGCAACTTGCTGAAAATTGGCCCTATCATCTAGTTTGAACAGTTATGTTTAAAACATTGTATCCAGAGTGCATCAAACATGATTTTAGACCGTGTTTATGGAAAGAAAAGTGGTTATTTCTGTATTTCAGATGTTTTCACGATTTTTTTCCGATTTTTTTTCCGATTTTTTCAGACTTTTTCGTTTTTTTTCAGATTTTTTCCCGATTTTTTTCAGATTTTTTTCAGATTTTTTTTTCAGATTTTTCCCGATTTTTTTCCGATTTTTTCCCGATTTTTTCCCGATTTTTTCCGATTTTTTTCCGATTTTTTCCGATTTTTTTCGGATTTTTCCCGATTTTTTTCCCGATTTTTTTCCGATTTTTTTCCGATTTTTTTTCACTTTTTTCAGATTTTTTCCGATTTTTTTCCCGATTTTTTCAGATTTTTTCCGATTTTTTTCCCGATTTTTTCAGATTTTTTTCGATTTTTTCTCTGATTTTTTTCTGATTTTTTCAGATTTTTTTCCCGATTTTTTCAGATTTTTTCTGTTTTTTTCCGATTTTTTCCCGATTTTTTTTCCCGATTTTTTTTCGGATTTTTTCGGATTTTTTCGGATTTTTTTCCGATTTTTTTTCCGATTTTTTTTCCGATTTTTTCCGATTTTTTTCAGATTTTTCAGATTTTTTTCCCGATTTTTTCAGATTTTTTCGGTTTTTTCCCGATTTTTTCCCGATTTTTTTCCGATTTTTTCCGAATTTTTTTCCGATTTTTTCCGATTTTTTCCCGATTTTTTTTCCCGATTTTTTTCCGATTTTTTTCCGATTTTTTTTCCGATTTTTTCCGATTTTTTCCGATTTTTTCCCGATTTTTTCCGATTTTTTCCAGATTTTTTTACCGATTTTTTTTCGGATTTTTTCCGATTTTTTTCAGATTTTTTCCGATTTTTTTATAGATTTTTTCCGATTTTTTCAGATTTTTTTCAGATTTTTTTTCGGATTTTTTCGGATTTTTTCCGATTTTTTTTCCGATTTTTTCAGATTTTTTCCGATTTTTTTTTCGATTTTTTTTCCGATTTTTTCGGATTTTTTCAGATTTTTTTCCCGTTTTTTCAGATTTTTTCAGATTTTTCCCGATTTTTTTCGATTTTTTTTCGATTTTTTTCCGATTTTTTTTCCGATTTTTTTTCCGATTTTTTCCGATTTTTTTCCGTTTTTTTCCGATTTTTTCCCGATTTTTTTCCCGATTTTTTTCAGATTTTTTTTCAGATTTTTCAGATTTTTCAGATTTTTTCCCGATTTTCCCGATTTTTTTTCCGTTTTTTTTCGATTTTTTTAAGATTTTTTTCCGATTTTTTTCCGATTTTTTCCGATTTTTTCCCGATTTTTATTACCGATTTTTTTTCGGATTTTTTCCGATTTTTTTCTGATTTCTTCAGATTTTTTTTCTGATTTTTCCCGATTTTTCCCGATTTTTTTCCGATTTTTTCCGATTTTTTTCCGATTTTTTCAGATTTTTTCCCGATTTTTTTCCCGATTTTTTTCAGATTTTTTTTCAGATTTTTCAGATTTTTCAGATTTTTTCCCGATTTTCCCGATTTTTTTTCCGTTTTTTTTCGATTTTTTCATATTTTTTTCCTGATTTTTTCCGATTTTTTTCGTTTTTTTCCGATTTTTTCCCGATTTTTTTCCGATTTTTCCCGATTTTTTTCCGATTTTTTCCGATTTTTTTTCCGATTTTTTCCGATCTTTTTTTCCGATTTTTTTCGGATTTTCTTTCGGATTTTTCCCGATTTTTTCCGATTTTTTTCAGATTTCTTCAGATTTTTTTTCAGATTTCTTCAGATTTTTTTTCAGATTTTTCTCGATTTTTTCCGATTTTTTTCAGATTTCTTCAGATTTTTTTTCAGATTTTTCCCGATTTTTCCCGATTTTTTTCCGATTTCTTCCCGATTTTTTCCCGATTTTTTTACCGATTTTTTTTCGGATTTTTTCCGATTTTTTTCCGATTTCTTCAGATTTTTTTACAGATTTTTTCCGATTTTTTTTCCCGATTTTTTCCGATTTTTTTCCGATTTTTTCATATTTTTTTCCTGATGTTTTCCGATTTTTTCGGTTTTTTTCCGATTTTTTTCCGATTTTTCTCCGATTTTTCACGATTTTTTTCCGATTTTTTTTCTTATTTTTTTTCCGATTTTTTCCGATTTTTTCCGATTTTTTTCGGATTTTTCTTCCCGTTTTTTCCGATTTTTTCCGATTTTTCCGATTTTTTTTTCCGATTTTTTCCGATTTTTTTTTCCGATTTTTTTTGGATTTTTTCCGATTTTTTCCGATTTTTTTTTCTCGATTTTTTCCGATTTTTTCCGATTTTTTTTCTCGATTTTTTTCCGATTTTTTCCGATTTCTTCAGATTTTTTTTCAGATTTTTCCCGATTTTCCCGATTTTTTTCCGATTTTTTCCCGAATTTCTCCCCATTTTTTTACTGATTTTTTTCGGATTTTTTCCAATTTTTTTCCGATTTTTTCCGATTTTTTCCCGATTTTTTCCCGATTGTTTTCCGATTTTTTTTCCGATTTTTTTCCCGATTTTTCCCGATTTTTTCGGTTTTTTTTTTGATTTTTTTTCCGATTTTTTTTTCCGATTTTTTTTCCCGTTTTTTCCCGATTTTTCCAATTTTTTTTTCGATTTTTTCCGATTTTTTCCGATTTTTTTTCCCGATTTTTTTTGGAATTTTTTTCCGATTTTTTCAGATTTTTTTCCGATTTGTTTTCCGATTTTTTTCGGATTTTTTTTCGGATTTTTTTCCAATTTTTTCAGATTTTTTCCGATTTTTTTCCGATTTTTTCCGATTTTTCCGATTTTTTCCGATTTTTTTTCTATTTTTTTCCGATTTTTTCAGATTTTTCCCGATTTTTTTCGTTTTTTTCCGATTTTTTCCCGATTTTTTCCCGATTTTTTTACCGATTTTTTTTTCGGATTTTTTCGGATTTTTTTCAGATTTCTTCAGATTTTTTTTCAGATTTTTCCCGATTTTTTTCGTTTTTTTTCCGTTTTTTTCCCGATTTTTTCCCGATTTTTTTTAACGATTTTCTTTCGGATTTTTCCCAATTTTTTTCAGATTTCTTCAGATTTTTTTTCAGATTTTTCCCGATTTTTTTCGTTTTTTTTCCGATTTTTTCCCGATTTTTTTTCCCGATTTTTTTTCGGATTTTTTCGGATTTTTTTCCGATTTTTTCATATTTTTTTCCTGATTTTTTTCCGATTTTTTCGGTTTTTTTCCGATTTTTTCCCGATTTTTTCCCGATTTTTTTCCCGATTTTTTTCCCGATTTTTTTCCGATTTTTGCCGATTTTTTTCAGATTTTTTTTCGATTTTTTCCGTTTTTCCCCGATTTTCCCGTTTTTTTCCCGATTTTTTCCGATTTTTTCCGTTTTTTTTCGGATTTGTTCGAATTTTTTCGGATTTTTTTCCCCGATTTTTTTCCGATTTTTTCCAGATTTTTTTTCGATTTTTTCCCGATTTTTTCCAGATTTCTTCAGATTTTTTTTCAGATTTTTCTCGATTTTTTCCGATTTTTTTCAGATTTCTTCAGATTTTTTTTCAGATTTTTCCCGATTTTTCCCGATTTTTTTCCGATTTCTTCCCGATTTTTTTACCGATTTTTTTTCGGATTTTTTCCGATTTTTTTCCGATTTCTTCAGATTTTTTTACAGATTTTTTCCGATTTTTTTTCCCGATTTTTTCCGATTTTTTTCCGATTTTTTCATATTTTTTTCCTGATGTTTTCCGATTTTTTCGGTTTTTTTCCGATTTTTTCCCGATTTTTTTCCGATTTTTCACGATTTTTTTCCGATTTTTTTTCTTATTTTTTTTCCGATTTTTTCCGATTTTTTCCGATTTTTTTCGGATTTTTCTTCCCGTTTTTTCCGATTTTTTCCGATTTTTCCGATTTTTTTTTCCGATTTTTTCCGATTTTTTTTTCCGATTTTTTTTGGATTTTTTCCGATTTTTTCCGATTTTTTTTTCTCGATTTTTTCCGATTTTTTTCAGATTTCTTCTGATTTTTTTTCAGATTTTTCCCGATTTTTTTCGATTTTTTTCGATTTTTCCCCCGATTTTTTTCGATTTTTTCCCGATTTTTTCTCGATTTTATTACCGATTTTCTTTCGGATTTTTTCCGATTTTTTCCGATTTTTTTTCCGATTTTTTCCGATTTTTTCCGATTTTTTTTTCGATTTTTTCGGATTTTTTCGGATTTTTTCAGATTTTTTTTCGGATTTTTTCGGATTTTTTCAGATTTTTTTTCCGATTTTTTCCCGATTTTTTCCCGATTTTTTTCCGATTTTTTCCGATTTTTTCCTTTTTTTTCCCGATTTTTTACCGATTTTTTTCCGATTTTTTTCCCGTTTTTTCCGATTTTTTCCGATTTTTTCCGATTTTTTTTCCGTTTTTTTTCGATTTTTTAAGATTTTTTTCCGATTTTTTTCTGATTTCTTCAGATTTTTTTTCAGATTTTTCCCGATTTTCCCGATTTTTTTCCGATTTTTTCCCGAATTTCTCCCCATTTTTTTACCGATTTTTTTCGGATTTTTTCCAATTTTTTTCCGATTTTTTCCGATTTTTTCCCGATTTTTTCCCGATTGTTTTCCGATTTTTTTTCCGATTTTTTTCCCGATTTTTCCCGATTTTTTCCGTTTTTTTTCGGATTTTTTTTCCGATTTTTTTTCCGAGTTTTTTTCCCGTTTTTTCCCGATTTTTCAAAATTTTTTTTCGATTTTTTCCGATTTTTTCCGATTTTTTTTCCCGATTTTTTTTGGAATTTTTTTCCGATTTTTTCCGATTTTTTTCCGATTTGTTTTCCGATTTTTTTCGGATTTTTTTTCGGATTTTTTCCAATTTTTTCAGATTTTTTCCGAATTTTTTCCGATTTTTTCCGATTTTTCCGATTTTTTCCGATTTTTTTTCTATTTTTTTCCGATTTTTTCAGATTTTTCCCGATTTTTTTCGTTTTTTTCCGATTTTTTCCCGATTTTTTCCCGATTTTTTTCCCGATTTTTTTTCGGATTTTTTCGGATTTTTTTCCGATTTTTTCATATTTTTTTCCTGATTTTTTTCCGATTTTTTCGGTTTTTTTCCGATTTTTTCCCGATTTTTTCCCGATTTTTTTCCCGATTTTTTCCCCGATTTTTCCCGATTTTTTCCCGATTTTTTCCGATTTTTTCCGTTTTTTTTCGGATTTGTTCGAATTTTTTCGGATTTTTTTCCCCGATTTTTTTCCGATTTTTTCCAGATTTTTTTTCGATTTTTTCCCGATTTTTTCATATTTTTTTCCTGATTTTTTTCCGATTTTTTCGGTTTTTTTCCGATTTTTTCCCGATTTTTTCCCGATTTTTTTCCCGATTTTTCCCGATTTTTTTCCGATTTTTGCCGATTTTTTTCCGATTTTTTCCGATTTTTTCCGTTTTTTTTCGGATTTGTTCGAATTTTTTCGGATTTTTTCCCCGATTTTTTTCCGATTTTTTCCAGATTTTTTTTCGATTTTTTCCCGATTTTTTTCCGATTTTTTCCAGATTTTTTTACCGATTTTTTTTCGGATTTTTTCCGATTTTTTTCCGATTTTTTCCGATTTTTTCCCGATTTTTTTCAGATTTTTTTCGATTTTTTCCGATTTTTTCCGATTTTTTTATAGATTTTTTTCCGATTTTTTTTCCGATGTTTTTTCCGATTTTTTCCGATTTTTTCCGATTTTTTATAGATTTTTTCCGATTTTTTCCGATTTTTTCCGATTTTTTTCCCGATTTTTTTCCGATTTTTTCCGATTTTTTCCGATTTTTTTCCGATTTGTTTTCCGATTTTTTTCGGATTTTTTTTCGGATTTTTTCCAATTTTTTCAGATTTTTTCCGAATTTTTTCCGATTTTTTCCGATTTTTCCGATTTTTTCCGATTTTTTTTCTATTTTTTTCCGATTTTTTCAGATTTTTCCCGATTTTTTTCGTTTTTTTCCGATTTTTTCCCGATTTTTTCCCGATTTTTTTACCGATTTTTTTTTCGGATTTTTTCGGATTTTTTTCAGATTTCTTCAGATTTTTTTTCAGATTTTTCCCGATTTTTTTCGTTTTTTTTCCGATTTTTTCCCGATTTTTTCCCGATTTTTTTTAACGATTTTCTTTCGGATTTTTCCGATTTTTTTCAGATTTCTTCAGATTTTTTTTCAGATTTTTCCCGATTTTTTTCGTTTTTTTCCGATTTTTTCCCGATTTTTTCCCGATTTTTTTCCCGATTTTTTTTCGGATTTTTTCGGATTTTTTTCCGATTTTTTCATATTTTTTTCCTGATTTTTTTCCGATTTTTTCGGTTTTTTTCCGATTTTTTCCCGATTTTTTCCCGATTTTTTTCCCGATTTTTTTCCCGATTTTTTTCCGATTTTTGCCGATTTTTTTCCGATTTTTTTTCGATTTTATCCGTTTTTCCCCGATTTTTCCCGATTTTTTCCCGATTTTTTCCGATTTTTTCCGTTTTTTTTCGGATTTGTTCGAATTTTTTCGGATTTTTTTCCCCGATTTTTTTCCGATTTTTTCCAGATTTTTTTTCGATTTTTTCCCGATTTTTTCATATTTTTTTCCTGATTTTTTTGCGATTTTTTCGGTTTTTTTCCGATTTTTTCCCGATTTTTTCCCGATTTTTTTCCCGATTTTTCCCGATTTTTCCCGATTTTTTCCCGATTTTTTCCGATTTTTTCCGTTTTTTTTCGGATTTGTTCGAATTTTTTCGGATTTTTTCCCCGATTTTTTTCCGATTTTTTCCAGATTTTTTTTCGATTTTTTCCCGATTTTTTTCCGATTTTTTCCAGATTTTTTTACCGATTTTTTTTCGGATTTTTTCCGATTTTTTTCCGATTTTTTCCGATTTTTTCCCGATTTTTTTCAGATTTTTTTCGATTTTTTCCGATTTTTTCCGATTTTTTTATAGATTTTTTTCCGATTTTTTTTCCGATGTTTTTTCCGATTTTTTCCGATTTTTTCCGATTTTTTATAGATTTTTTCCGATTTTTTCCGATTTTTTCCGATTTTTTTCCCGATTTTTTTCCGATTTTTTCCGATTTTTTCCGATTTTTTTTCCGATTTTTTTTCGATTTTTTCCGATTTTTTTCCAGATTTTTTCAGATTTTTTCGGTTTTTTTCAGATTTTTTTCAGATTTTCCCGATTTTTTTCCGATTTTTTTCCGATTTTTTCCCGATTTTTTCCGATTTTTTTTCTATTTTTTTCCGATTTTTTCCCGATTTTTTTCCGATTTTTTTCCGATTTTTTTTTCGATTTTTTTTCCGATTTTTTCCTGATTTTTTTCAGATTTTTTCAGATTTTTTTTCAGATTTTTCCCGATTTTTTCCCGATTTTTTTCAGATTTTTTCAGATTTTTTCCCGATTTTATTACCGATTTTTTTTCGGATTTTTTCGGATTTTTTCCGATTTTTTTTCCGATTTTTTCCGATTTTTTTTCGATTTTTTTTCCGATTTTTTTCTGATTTTTTTCCGATTTTTTTTCAGATTTTTTCCGATTTTTTCCCGATTTTTTCCCGATTTTTTCAGATTTTTTTTCAGATTTTTCAGATTTTTTCGGTTTTTTTCAGATTTTTTCCCGATTTTTTCCCGATTTTTTTCTGATTTTTCCCGATTTTTTTCCGATTTTTTCCGATTTTTTTCTGATTTTTTTTCCCGTTTTTTCAAATTTTTTCAGATTTTTTCCGATTTTTTTTCAGATTTTTTTCGATTTTTTTTCAATTTTTTTCCGATTTTTTCCCGATTTTTTCCGATTTTTTTCCGATTTTTCCCGATTTTTTCCGATTTTTTTTCTATTTTTTTCCGATTTTTTCCGATTTTTTCCGATTTTTTTCCGATTTTTTCCGATTTTTTTTCCCGATTTTTTTTGGAATTTTTTTCCGATTTTTTCCGATTTTTTTCCGATTTGTTTTCCGATTTTTTTCGGATTTTTTTTCGGATTTTTTCCGATTTTTTCCAATTTTTTCCGATTTTTTCCGATTTTTTCCCGATTTTTTTCAGATTTTTCCCGATTTTTTTTCGATTTGTTCGGATTTTTTCGGATTTTTTTCCCGATTTTTTCCGATTTTTTTCAGATTTTTTCCAAGATTTTTTCCCGATTTTTTCCGATTTTTTCCCGATTTTTTCCCGATTTTTTTTTCGATTTTTTTCCCGATTTTTCCCGTTTTTTTTCGGATTTTTTTTCCGATTTTTTCCGATTTTTTTTCCGATTTTTTCCCGATTTTTTCCCGATTTTTTCAGATTTTTTCCAATTTTTTCCGTTTTTTTCCGATTTTTTCCCGATTTTTTCCCGATTTTTTTCCGATTTTTTTTCCGATTTTTTTCCCGATTTTTCCCGATTTTTTCCGTTTTTTTTCGGATTTTTCCGATTTTTTTTCCCGATTTTTTTTGGAATTTTTTTCCGATTTTTTCCGATTTTTTTCCGATTTGTTTTCCGATTTTTTTCCGATTTTTTTTCGGATTTTTTCCGATTTTTTCCGATTTTTTCCGATTTTTTTCCGATTTTTTCCGATTTTTCCGATTTTTTCCGATTTTTTTTCTATTTTTTTCCGATTTTTTCCGATTTTTCCCGATTTTTTTCGTTTTTTTCCGATTTTTTCCCGATTTTTTCCCGATTTTTTTACCGATTTTTTTTTCGGATTTTTTCGGATTTTTTTCAGATTTCTTCAGATTTTTTTTCCGATTTTTTCCGATTTTTTTATAGATTTTTTTCCGGTTTTTTTCCGATTTTTTCCGATTTTTTTCGATTTTTTTCCCGATTTTTTTCCGATTTTTTCAGATTTTTTCAGATTTTTTTCCCGATTTTTTTCGATTTTTTCCGTTTTTTTTCGGATTTTTTTTCCGATTTTTTCCGATTTTTTCGGTTTTTTTCAGATTTTTTTCAGATTTTCCCGATTTTCCCCCGATTTTTTTCCGATTTTTTCCCGATTTTTTCCGATTTTTTTTCTATTTTTTTCCGATTTTTTCCCGATTTTTTTCCGATTTTTTTCCGATTTTTTTTTCGATTTTTTTTCCGATTTTTTCCCGATTTTTTTCAGATTTTTTCAGATTTTTTTTCAGATTTTTCCCGATTTTTTCCCGATTTTTTTCAGATTTTTTCAGATTTTTTCCCGATTTTATTACCGATTTTTTTTCGGATTTTTTCGGATTTTTTCCGATTTTTTTTCCGATTTTTTCCGATTTTTTTTCGATTTTTTTTCCGATTTTTTTCTGATTTTTTTCCGATTTTTTTTCAGATTTTTTCCGATTTTTTCCCGATTTTTTCCCGATTTTTTCAGATTTTTTTTCAGATTTTTCAGATTTTTTCGGTTTTTTTCAGATTTTTTCCCGATTTTTTTCCCGATTTTTTTCTGATTTTTCCCGATTTTTTTCCGATTTTTTCCGATTTTTTTCTGATTTTTTTTCCCGTTTTTTCAAATTTTTTCAGATTTTTTCAGATTTTTTTTCAGATTTTTTTCGATTTTTTTTCAATTTTTTTCCGATTTTTTCCCGATTTTTTCCGATTTTTTTCCGATTTTTTCCGATTTTTTTTCCCGATTTTTTTTGGAATTTTTTTCCGATTTTTTCCGATTTTTTTCCGATTTGTTTTCCGATTTTTTTCGGATTTTTTTTCGGATTTTTTCCGATTTTTTCCAATTTTTTCCGATTTTTTCCGATTTTTTCCCGATTTTTTTCAGATTTTTCCCGATTTTTTTTCGATTTGTTCGGATTTTTTCGGATTTTTTTCCCGATTTTTTCCGATTTTTTTCAGATTTTTTCCAAGATTTTTTTCCGATTTTTTCCGATTTTTTCCCGATTTTTTCCGATTTTTTCCCGATTTTTTCCCGATTTTTTTTTCGATTTTTTTCCCGATTTTTCCCGTTTTTTTTCGGATTTTTTTTCCGATTTTTTCCGATTTTTTTTCCGATTTTTTCCCGATTTTTTCCCGATTTTTTCAGATTTTTTCCAATTTTTTTCCGTTTTTTTCCGATTTTTTCCCGATTTTTTCCCGATTTTTTTCCGATTTTTTTTCCGATTTTTTTCCCGATTTTTCCCGATTTTTTCCGTTTTTTTTCGGATTTTTCCGATTTTTTTTCCCGATTTTTTTTGGAATTTTTTTCCGATTTTTTCCGATTTTTTTCCGATTTGTTTTCCGATTTTTTTCGGATTTTTTTTCCGATTTTTTCCGATTTTTTCCGATTTTTTCCGATTTTTTTCCGATTTTTTCCGATTTTTCCGATTTTTTCCGATTTTTTTTCTATTTTTTTCCGATTTTTTCAGATTTTTCCCGATTTTTTTCGTTTTTTTCCGATTTTTTCCCGATTTTTTTACCAATTTTTTTTTCGGATTTTTTCGGATTTTTTTCAGATTTCTTCAGATTTTTTTTCCGATTTTTTCCGATTTTTTTATAGATTTTTTTCCGGTTTTTTTCCGATTTTTTCCGATTTTTTTCGATTTTTTTCCCGATTTTTTTCCGATTTTTTCAGATTTTTTCAGATTTTTTTCCCGATTTTTTTCGATTTTTTCCGTTTTTTTTCGGATTTTTTTTCCGATTTTTTCCGATTTTTTTTTTCCGATTTTTTTTCCCGATTTTTTTCCGATTTTTCAATTTTTTTTTTCGATTTTTTCAGATTTTTTCAGATTTTTTTTCTCGATTTTTTCCGATTTTTTTCAGATTTCTTCAGATTTTTTTTTCGATTTTTTTTCCGATTTTTGCCGATTTTTTTCAGATTTTTTTTCGATTTTTTCCGTTTTTCCCCGATTTTTCCCGATTTTTTCCCGATTTTTTCCGATTTTTTCCGTTTTTTTTCGGATTTGTTCGAATTTTTTCGGATTTTTTTCCCCGATTTTTTTCCGATTTTTTCCAGATTTTTTTTCGATTTTTTCCCGATTTTTTCCAGATTTCTTCAGATTTTTTTTCAGATTTTTCTCGATTTTTTCCGATTTTTTTCAGATTTCTTCAGATTTTTTTTCAGATTTTTCCCGATTTTTCCCGATTTTTTTCCGATTTCTTCCCGATTTTTTCCCGATTTTTTTCCCGATTTTTTTTCGGATTTTTTCCGATTTTTTTCCGATTTCTTCAGATTTTTTTACAGATTTTTTCCGATTTTTTTTCCCGATTTTTTCCGATTTTTTTCCGATTTTTTCATATTTTTTTCCTGATGTTTTCCGATTTTTTCGGTTTTTTTCCGATTTTTTCCCGATTTTTTTCCGATTTTTCACGATTTTTTTCCGATTTTTTTCTTATTTTTTTTCCGATTTTTTCCGATTTTTTCCGATTTTTTCCGGATTTTTCTACCCGTTTTTTCCGATTTTTTCCGATTTTTCCGATTTTTTTTTCCGATTTTTTCCGATTTTTTTTTCCGATTTTTTTGGGATTTTTTCCGATTTTTTCCGATTTTTTTTTCTCGATTTTTTCCGATTTTTTTCAGATTTCTTCTGATTTTTTTTCAGATTTTTCCCGATTTTTTTCGATTTTTTTCGATTTTTCCCCCGATTTTTTTCGATTTTTTCCCGATTTTTTCCCGATTTTATTACCGATTTTTTTTCGGATTTTTTCCGATTTTTTCCGATTTTTTTTCCGATTTTTTCCGATTTTTTCCGATTTTTTTTTCGATTTTTTCGGATTTTTTCGGATTTTTTCCGATTTTTTTTTCGATTTTTTCGGATTTTTTCCGATTTTTTTCCGATTTTTTCCGATTTTTTTCCGATTTTTTCCGATTTTTCCGATTTTTTCCGATTTTTTTTCTATTTTTTTCCGATTTTTTCAGATTTTTCCCGATTTTTTTCGTTTTTTTCCGATTTTTTCCCGATTTTTTTACCAATTTTTTTTTCGGATTTTTTCGGATTTTTTTCAGATTTCTTCAGATTTTTTTTCCGATTTTTTCCGATTTTTTTATAGATTTTTTTCCGGTTTTTTTCCGATTTTTTCCGATTTTTTTCGATTTTTTTCCCGATTTTTTTCCGATTTTTTCAGATTTTTTCAGATTTTTTTCCCGATTTTTTTCGATTTTTTCCGTTTTTTTTCGGATTTTTTTTCCGATTTTTTCCGATTTTTTTTTTCCGATTTTTTTTCCCGATTTTTTTCCGATTTTTCAATTTTTTTTTTCGATTTTTTCAGATTTTTTCAGATTTTTTTTCTCGATTTTTTCCGATTTTTTTCAGATTTCTTCAGATTTTTTTTTCGATTTTTTTTCCGATTTTTGCCGATTTTTTTCAGATTTTTTTTCGATTTTTTCCGTTTTTCCCCGATTTTTCCCGATTTTTTCCCGATTTTTTCCGATTTTTTCCGTTTTTTTTCGGATTTGTTCGAATTTTTTCGGATTTTTTTCCCCGATTTTTTTCCGATTTTTTCCAGATTTTTTTTCGATTTTTTCCCGATTTTTTCCAGATTTCTTCAGATTTTTTTTCAGATTTTTCTCGATTTTTTCCGATTTTTTTCAGATTTCTTCAGATTTTTTTTCAGATTTTTCCCGATTTTTCCCGATTTTTTTCCGATTTCTTCCCGATTTTTTCCCGATTTTTTTCCCGATTTTTTTTCGGATTTTTTCCGATTTTTTTCCGATTTCTTCAGATTTTTTTACAGATTTTTTCCGATTTTTTTTCCCGATTTTTTCCGATTTTTTTCCGATTTTTTCATATTTTTTTCCTGATGTTTTCCGATTTTTTCGGTTTTTTTCCGATTTTTTCCCGATTTTTTTCCGATTTTTTTCCGATTTTTTTTCTTATTTTTTTTCCGATTTTTTCCGATTTTTTCCGATTTTTTCCGGATTTTTCTACCCGTTTTTTCCGATTTTTTCCGATTTTTCCGATTTTTTTTTCCGATTTTTTCCGATTTTTTTTTCCGATTTTTTTGGGATTTTTTCCGATTTTTTCCGATTTTTTTTCTCGATTTTTTCCGATTTTTTTCAGATTTCTTCTGATTTTTTTTCAGATTTTTCCCGATTTTTTTCGATTTTTTTCGATTTTTCCCCCGATTTTTTTCGATTTTTTCCCGATTTTTTCCCGATTTTATTACCGATTTTTTTTCGGATTTTTTCCGATTTTTTCCGATTTTTTTTCCGATTTTTTCCGATTTTTTCCGATTTTTTTTTCGATTTTTTCGGATTTTTTCGGATTTTTTCCGATTTTTTTTTCGATTTTTTCGGATTTTTTCGGATTTTTTCCGATTTTTTTTTCGATTTTTTCCGATTTTTTCCGATTTTTTTTTCGATTTTTTTTCCGATTTTTTCGATTTTTTTCCGATTTTTTTCCGATTTTTTCCCGATTTTTTCCCGATTTTTTTCCGATTTTTTCCGATTTTTTCCTTTTTTTTCCCGATTTTTTACCGATTTTTTTCCGATTTTTTTCCCGTTTTTTCCGATTTTTTCCGATTTTTTCCGATTTTTTTTCCGTTTTTTTTCGATTTTTTAAGATTTTTTTCCGATTTTTTTCTGATTTCTTCAGATTTTTTTTCAGATTTTTCCCGATTTTCCCGATTTTTTTCCGATTTTTTCCCGAATTTCTCCCCATTTTTTTACCGATTTTTTTCGGATTTTTTCCAATTTTTTTCCGATTTTTTCCGATTTTTTCCCGATTTTTTCCCGATTGTTTTCCGATTTTTTTTCCGATTTTTTTCCCGATTTTTCCCGATTTTTTCCGTTTTTTTTCGGATTTTTTTTCCGATTTTTTTCCGAGTTTTTTTCCCGTTTTTTCCCGATTTTTCAATTTTTTTTTTCGATTTTTTCCGATTTTTTCCGATTTTTTTTCCCGATTTTTTTCGGATTTTTTCCGATTTTTTTCCGATTTGTTTTCCGATTTTTTTCGGATTTTTTTTCGGATTTTTTCCAATTTTTTCAGATTTTTTCCGAATTTTTTCCGATTTTTTCCGATTTTTCCGATTTTTTCCGATTTTTTTTCTATTTTTTTCCGATTTTTTCAGATTTTTCCCGATTTTTTTCGTTTTTTTCCGATTTTTTCCCGATTTTTTCCCGATTTTTTTACCGATTTTTTTTTCGGATTTTTTCGGATTTTTTTCAGATTTCTTCAGATTTTTTTTCAGATTTTTCCCGATTTTTTTCGTTTTTTTTCCGATTTTTTCCCGATTTTTTCCCGATTTTTTTTAACGATTTTCTTTCGGATTTTTCGGATTTTTTTCAGATTTCTTCAGATTTTTTTTCAGATTTTTCCCGATTTTTTTCGTTTTTTTTCCGATTTTTTTCCCGATTTTTTCCCGATTTTTTTCCCGATTTTTTTTCGGATTTTTTCGGATTTTTTTCCGATTTTTTCATATTTTTTTCCTGATTTTTTTCCGATTTTTTCGTTTTTTTTCCGATTTTTTCCGATTTTTTTTCTATTTTTTTCCGATTTTTTCAGATTTTTCCCGATTTTTTTCGTTTTTTTCCGATTTTTTCCCGATTTTTTTACCAATTTTTTTTTCGGATTTTTTCGGATTTTTTTCAGATTTCTTCAGATTTTTTTTCCGATTTTTTCCGATTTTTTTATAGATTTTTTTCCGGTTTTTTTCCGATTTTTTCCGATTTTTTTCGATTTTTTTCCCGATTTTTTTCCGATTTTTTTCAGATTTTTTCAGATTTTTTTCCCGATTTTTTTCGATTTTTTCCGTTTTTTTTCGGATTTTTTTTCCGATTTTTTCCGATTTTTTTTTTCCGATTTTTTTTCCCGATTTTTTTCCGATTTTTCAAAATTTTTTTTCGATTTTTTCAGATTTTTTCAGATTTTTTTTCTCGATTTTTTCCGATTTTTTTCAGATTTCTTCAGATTTTTTTTTCGATTTTTTTTCCGATTTTTGCCGATTTTTTTCAGATTTTTTTTCGATTTTTTCCGTTTTTCCCCGATTTTTCCCGATTTTTTCCCGATTTTTTCCGATTTTTTCCGTTTTTTTTCGGATTTGTTCGAATTTTTTCGGATTTTTTTCCCCGATTTTTTTCCGATTTTTTCCAGATTTTTTTTCGATTTTTTCCCGATTTTTTCCAGATTTCTTCAGATTTTTTTTCAGATTTTTCTCGATTTTTTCCGATTTTTTTCAGATTTCTTCAGATTTTTTTTCAGATTTTTCCCGATTTTTCCCGATTTTTTTCCGATTTCTTCCCGATTTTTTCCCGATTTTTTTACCGATTTTTTTTCGGATTTTTTCCGATTTTTTTCCGATTTCTTCAGATTTTTTTACAGATTTTTTCCGATTTTTTTTCCCGATTTTTTCCGATTTTTTTCCGATTTTTTCATATTTTTTTCCTGATGTTTTCCGATTTTTTCGGTTTTTTTCCGATTTTTTCCCGATTTTTTTCCGATTTTTCACGATTTTTTTCCGATTTTTTTTCTTATTTTTTTTCCGATTTTTTCCGATTTTTTCCGATTTTTTTCGGATTTTTCTTCCCGTTTTTTCCGATTTTTTCCGATTTTTCCGATTTTTTTTTCCGATTTTTTCCGATTTTTTTTTCCGATTTTTTTTGGATTTTTTCCGATTTTTTCCGATTTTTTTTTCTCGATTTTTTCCGATTTTTTTCAGATTTCTTCTGATTTTTTTTCAGATTTTTCCCGATTTTTTTCGATTTTTTTCGATTTTTCCCCCGATTTTTTTCGATTTTTTCCCGATTTTTTCCCGATTTTATTACCGATTTTTTTTCGGATTTTTTCCGATTTTTTCCGATTTTTTTTCCGATTTTTTCCGATTTTTTCCGATTTTTTTTTCGATTTTTTCGGATTTTTTCGGATTTTTTCCGATTTTTTTTCCGATTTTTTCCGATTTTTTCCGATTTTTTTTTCGATTTTTTTTCCGATTTTTTCGATTTTTTTCCGATTTTTTTCCGATTTTTTCCCGATTTTTTCCCGATTTTTTTCCGATTTTTTCCGATTTTTTCCTTTTTTTTCCCGATTTTTTACCGATTTTTTTCCGATTTTTTTCCCGTTTTTTCCGATTTTTTCCGATTTTTTCCGATTTTTTTTCCGTTTTTTTTCGATTTTTTAAGATTTTTACCGATTTTTTTCTGATTTCTTCAGATTTTTTTTCAGATTTTTCCCGATTTTCCCGATTTTTTTCCGATTTTTTCCCGAATTTCTCCCCATTTTTTTACCGATTTTTTTCGGATTTTTTCCAATTTTTTTCCGATTTTTTCCGATTTTTTCCCGATTTTTTCCCGATTGTTTTCCGATTTTTTTTCCGATTTTTTTCCCGATTTTTCCCGATTTTTTCCGTTTTTTTTCGGATTTTTTTTCCGATTTTTTTTCCGAGTTTTTTTCCCGTTTTTTCCCGATTTTTCAAATTTTTTTTTCGATTTTTTCCGATTTTTTCCGATTTTTTTTCCCGATTTTTTTTGGAATTTTTTTCCGATTTTTTCCGATTTTTTTCCGATTTGTTTTCCGATTTTTTTCGGATTTTTTTTCGGATTTTTTCCAATTTTTTCAGATTTTTTCCGAATTTTTTCCGATTTTTTCCGATTTTTCCGATTTTTTCCGATTTTTTTTCTATTTTTTTCCGATTTTTTCAGATTTTTCCCGATTTTTTTCGTTTTTTTCCGATTTTTTCCCGATTTTTTCCCGATTTTTTTACCGATTTTTTTTTCGGATTTTTTCGGATTTTTTTCAGATTTCTTCAGATTTTTTTTCAGATTTTTCCCGATTTTTTTCGTTTTTTTTCCGATTTTTTCCCGATTTTTTCCCGATTTTTTTTAACGATTTTCTTTCGGATTTTTCCGATTTTTTTCAGATTTCTTCAGATTTTTTTTCAGATTTTTCCCGATTTTTTTCGTTTTTTTTCCGATTTTTTCCCGATTTTTTCCCGATTTTTTTCCCGATTTTTTTTCGGATTTTTTCGGATTTTTTTCCGATTTTTTCATATTTTTTTCCTGATTTTTTTCCGATTTTTTTGGTTTTTTTCCGATTTTTTCCCGATTTTTTCCCGATTTTTTTCCCGATATTTTTCCCGATTTTTTTCCGATTTTTGCCGATTTTTTTCCGATTTTTTTTCGATTTTTTCCGTTTTTCCCCGATTTTTCCCGATTTTTTCCCGATTTTTTCCGATTTTTTCCGTTTTTTTTCGGATTTGTTCGAATTTTTTCGGATTTTTTTCCCCGATTTTTTTCCGATTTTTTCCAGATTTTTTTTCGATTTTTTCCCGATTTTTTCATATTTTTTTCCTGATTTTTTTCCGATTTTTTCGGTTTTTTTCCGATTTTTTCCCGATTTTTTTCCCGATTTTTTTCCCGATTTTTCCCGATTTTTTTCCGATTTTTGCCGATTTTTTTCCGATTTTTTTTCGATTTTTTCCGTTTTTCCCCGATTTTTCCCGATTTTTTCCCGATTTTTTCCGATTTTTTCCAGATTTTTTTTCGATTTTTTCCCGATTTTTTCATATTTTTTTCCTGATTTTTTTCCGATTTTTTCGGTTTTTTTCCGATTTTTTCCCGATTTTTTCCCGATTTTTTTCCCGATTTTTTCCGATTTTTTCCGATTTTTTTCCCGATTTTTTTCCGATTTTTTCCGATTTTTTCCGATTTTTTTTCCGATTTTTTTTCGATTTTTTCCGATTTTTTTCCAGATTTTTTCAGATTTTTTCGGTTTTTTTCAGATTTTTTTCAGATTTTCCCGATTTTTTTCCGATTTTTTTCCGATTTTTTCCCGATTTTTTCCGATTTTTTTTCTATTTTTTTCCGATTTTTTCCCGATTTTTTTCCGATTTTTTTCCGATTTTTTTTTCGATTTTTTTTTCCGATTTTTTCCCGATTTTTTTCAGATTTTTTCAGATTTTTTTTCAGATTTTTCCCGATTTTTTCCCGATTTTTTTCAGATTTTTTCAGATTTTTTCCCGATTTTATTACCGATTTTTTTTCGGATTTTTTCGGATTTTTTCCGATTTTTTTTCCGATTTTTTCCGATTTTTTTTCGATTTTTTTTCCGATTTTTTTCCGATTTTTTTCCGATTTTTTTTCAGATTTTTTCCGATTTTTTCCCGATTTTTTCCCGATTTTTTCAGATTTTTTTTCAGATTTTTCAGATTTTTTCGGTTTTTTTCAGATTTTTTCCCGATTTTTTCCCGATTTTTTTCTGATTTTTCCCGATTTTTTTCCGATTTTTTCCGATTTTTTTCCGATTTTTTTTCCCGTTTTTTCAGATTTTTTCAGATTTTTTCCGATTTTTTTTCAGATTTTTTTCGATTTTTTTTCAATTTTTTTCCGATTTTTTCCCGATTTTTTCCGATTTTTTTCCGATTTTTCCCGATTTTTTCCGATTTTTTTTCTATTTTTTTCCGATTTTTTCCGATTTTTTCCGATTTTTTTCCGATTTTTTCCGATTTTTTTCCCGATTTTTTTCCGATATTTTCCGATATTTTCCCGATTTTTTCCCGATTTTTTCCGATTTTTTCCCGATTTTTTTCAGATTTTTCCCGATTTTTTTTCGATTTGTTCGGATTTTTTCGGATTTTTTTCCCGATTTTTTCCGATTTTTTTCAGATTTTTTCCAAGATTTTTTTCCGATTTTTTCCGATTTTTTCCCGATTTTTTCCGATTTTTTTCCGATTTTTTCCCGATTTTTTTTTCGATTTTTTTCCCGATTTTTCCCGTTTTTTTTCGGATTTTTTTTCCGATTTTTTCCGATTTTTTTTCCGATTTTTTCCCGATTTTTTCCCGATTTTTTCAGATTTTTTCCAATTTTTTTCCGTTTTTTTCCGATTTTTTCCCGATTTTTTCCCGATTTTTTTCCGATTTTTTTCCGATTTTTTCCCGATTTTTCCCGATTTTTTCCGTTTTTTTTCCGATTTTTTTCCCGATTTTTGATTTTTTCCGATTTTTTTCCGATTTTTTTCCGATTTTTTTCCGATTTTTCCGATTTTTTTTCGGATTTTTTTCGGATTTTTTCCGATTTTTTCCGATTTTTTCCGATTTTTTTCCGATTTTTTCAGATTTTTCCGATTTTTTCCGATTTTTTTTCTATTTTTTTCCGATTTTTTCAGATTTTTCCCGATTTTTTTCGTTTTTTTCCGATTTTTTCCCGATTTTTTCCCGATTTTTTTACCGATTTTTTTTTCGGATTTTTTCGGATTTTTTTCAGATTTCTTCAGATTTTTTTTCCGATTTTTTCCGATTTTTTTATAGATTTTTTTCCGGTTTTTTTCCGATTTTTTCCGATTTTTTTCGATTTTTTTCCCGATTTTTTTCCGATTTTTTCAGATTTTTTCAGATTTTTTTCCCGATTTTTTTCGATTTTTTCCGTTTTTTTCGGATTTTTTTCCGATTTTTTCCGATTTTTTTTTTCCGATTTTTTTTCCCGATTTTTTTCCGATTTTTCAATTTTTTTTTTCGATTTTTTCAGATTTTTTCAGATTTTTTTTCTCGATTTTTTCCGATTTTTTTCAGATTTCTTCAGATTTTTTTTTCGATTTTTTTTCCGATTTTTTTCCGATTTTTTTCCGATTTTTTTTCCGATTTTTTCCGATTTTTTCCCGATTTTTTCCCGATTTTTTCAGATTTTTTTTCAGATTTTTCAGATTTTTTCGGTTTTTTTCAGATTTTTTCCCGATTTTTTCCCGATTTTTTTTCTGATTTTTCCCGATTTTTTTCCGATTTTTTCCGATTTTTTTCCGATTTTTTTTCCCGTTTTTTCAGATTTTTTCAGATTTTTTCCGATTTTTTTTCCGATTTTTTTCGATTTTTTTTCAATTTTTTTCCGATTTTTTCCCGATTTTTTCCGATTTTTTTCCGATTTTTCCCGATTTTTTCCGTTTTTTTTTCTATTTTTTTCCGATTTTTTCAGATTTTTTCCGATTTTTTTTCCGATATTTTCCGATATTTTCCCGATTTTTTCCCGATTTTTTCCGATTTTTCCCGATTTTTTTCAGATTTTTCCCGATTTTTTTTCGATTTGTTCGGATTTTTTCGGATTTTTTTCCCGATTTTTTCCGATTTTTTTCAGATTTTTTCCAAGATTTTTTTCCGATTTTTTCCCGATTTTTTCCCGATTTTTTTCTGATTTTTCCCGATTTTTTTCCGATTTTTTCCGATTTTTTTCCGATTTTTTTTCCCGTTTTTTCAGATTTTTTCAGATTTTTTCCGATTTTTTTCCAATTTTTTTCGATTTTTTTTCAATTTTTTTCCGATTTTTTCCCGATTTTTTCCGATTTTTTTCCGATTTTTCCCGATTTTTTCCGATTTTTTTTCTATTTTTTTCCGATTTTTTCAGATTTTTTCCGATTTTTTTTTCGATTTTTTTCCGATATTTTCCGATATTTTCCCGATTTTTTCCCGATTTTTTCCGATTTTTTCCCGATTTTTTTCAGATTTTTCCCGATTTTTTTCGATTTGTTCGGATTTTTTCGGATTTTTTTCCCGATTTTTTCCAATTTTTTTCAGATTTTTTCCCGATTTTTTCCCGATTTTTTCAGATTTTTTCCAATTTTTTTCAGATTTTTTCCGATTTTTTTTCTATTTTTTTCCGATTTTTTCCGATTTTTTTCCGATTTTTTTCCGATTTTTTCCGATTTTTTTTCCCGATTTTTTTTGGAATTTTTTTCCGATTTTTTCCGATTTTTTTCCGATTTGTTTTCCGATTTTTTTCGGATTTTTTTTCGGATTTTTTCCGATTTTTTCCAATTTTTTCCGATTTTTTTCCGATTTTTTCCGATTTTTTTTCTATTTTTTTCCGATTTTTTCCGATTTTTTCCGATTTTTTTCCCGATTTTTTTCCGATATTTTCCGATATTTTCCCGATTTTTTCCCGATTTTTTCCGATTTTTTCCCGATTTTTTTCAGATTTTTCCCGATTTTTTTTCGATTTGTTCGGATTTTTTCGGATTTTTTTCCCGATTTTTTCCGATTTTTTTCAGATTTTTTCCAAGATTTTTTTCCGATTTTTTCCCGATTTTTTCCCGATTTTTTTCTGATTTTTCCCGATTTTTTTCCGATTTTTTCCGATTTTTTTCCGATTTTTTTTCCCGTTTTTTCAGATTTTTTCAGATTTTTTCCGATTTTTTTCCAATTTTTTTCGATTTTTTTTCAATTTTTTTCCGATTTTTTCCCGATTTTTTCCGATTTTTTTCCGATTTTTCCCGATTTTTTCCGATTTTTTTTCTATTTTTTTCCGATTTTTTCAGATTTTTTCCGATTTTTTTTTCGATTTTTTTCCGATATTTTCCGATATTTTCCCGATTTTTTCCCGATTTTTTCCGATTTTTTCCCGATTTTTTTCAGATTTTTCCCGATTTTTTTCGATTTGTTCGGATTTTTTCGGATTTTTTTCCCGATTTTTTCCGATTTTTTTCAGATTTTTTCCCGATTTTTTCCCGATTTTTTCAGATTTTTTCCAATTTTTTTCAGATTTTTTCCGATTTTTTTTCTATTTTTTTCCGATTTTTTCCGATTTTTTCCGATTTTTTTCCGATTTTTTCCGATTTTTTTTCCCGATTTTTTTTGGAATTTTTTTCCGATTTTTTCCGATTTTTTTCCGATTTGTTTTCCGATTTTTTTCGGATTTTTTTTCGGATTTTTTCCGATTTTTTCCAATTTTTTCCGATTTTTTTCCGATTTTTTCCGATTTTTTTTCTATTTTTTTCCGATTTTTTCCGATTTTTTCCGATTTTTTTCCCGATTTTTTTCCGATATTTTCCGATATTTTCCCGATTTTTCCCCGATTATTTCCGATTTTTTCCCGATTTTTTTCAGATTTTTCCCGATTTTTTTTCGATTTGTTCGGATTGTTTCGGATTTTTTTCCCGATTTTTTCCGATTTTTTTCAGATTTTTTCCAAGATTTTTTTCCGATTTTTTCCGATTTTTTCCCGATTTTTTCCGATTTTTTCCCGATTTTTTCCCGATTTTTTTTTCGATTTTTTTCCCGATTTTTCCCGTTTTTTTTCGGATTTTTTTTCCGATTTTTTCCGATTTTTTTTCCGATTTTTTCCCGATTTTTTCCCGATTTTTTCAGATTTTTTCCAATTTTTTTCCGTTTTTTTCCGATTTTTTCCCGATTTTTTCCCGATTTTTTTCCGATTTTTTTTCCGATTTTTTTCCCGATTTTTCCCGATTTTTTCCGTTTTTTTCCGATTTTTTTTCCCGATTTTTTTTGGAATTTTTTTCCGATTTTTTCCGATTTTTTTCCGATTTGTTTTCCGATTTTTTTCGGATTTTTTTTCGGATTTTTTCCGATTTTTTCCGATTTTTTCCGATTTTTTTCCGATTTTTTCAGATTTTTCCGATTTTTTCCGATTTTTTTTCTATTTTTTTCCGATTTTTTCAGATTTTTCCCGATTTTTTTCGTTTTTTTCCGATTTTTTCCCGATTTTTTCCCGATTTTTTTACCGATTTTTTTTTCGGATTTTTTCGGATTTTTTTCAGATTTCTTCAGATTTTTTTTCCGATTTTTTCCGATTTTTTTATAGATTTTTTTCCGGTTTTTTTCCGATTTTTTCCGATTTTTTTCGATTTTTTTCCCGATTTTTTTCCGATTTTTTCAGATTTTTTCAGATTTTTTTCCCGATTTTTTTCGATTTTTTCCGTTTTTTTCGGATTTTTTTTCCGATTTTTTCCGATTTTTTTTTTCCGATTTTTTTTCCCGATTTTTTTCCGATTTTTCAATTTTTTTTTTCGATTTTTTCAGATTTTTTCAGATTTTTTTTCTCGATTTTTTCCGATTTTTTTCAGATTTCTTCAGATTTTTTTTTCGATTTTTTTTCCGATTTTTTTCCGATTTTTTTCCGATTTTTTTTCCGATTTTTTCCGATTTTTTCCCGATTTTTTCCCGATTTTTTCAGATTTTTTTTCAGATTTTTCAGATTTTTTCGGTTTTTTTCAGATTTTTTCCCGATTTTTTCCCGATTTTTTTTCTGATTTTTCCCGATTTTTTTCCGATTTTTTCCGATTTTTTTCCGATTTTTTTTCCCGTTTTTTCAGATTTTTTCAGATTTTTTCCGATTTTTTTTCAGATTTTTTTCGATTTTTTTTCAATTTTTTTCCGATTTTTTCCCGATTTTTTCCGATTTTTTTCCGATTTTTCCCGATTTTTTCCGTTTTTTTTTCTATTTTTTTCCGATTTTTTCAGATTTTTTCCGATTTTTTTTCCGATATTTTCCGATATTTTCCCGATTTTTTCCCGATTTTTTCCGATTTTTTCCCGATTTTTTTCAGATTTTTCCCGATTTTTTTTCGATTTGTTCGGATTTTTTCGGATTTTTTTCCCGATTTTTTCCGATTTTTTTCAGATTTTTTCCAAGATTTTTTTCCGATTTTTTCCCGATTTTTTCCCGATTTTTTTCTGATTTTTCCCGATTTTTTTCCGATTTTTTCCGATTTTTTTCCGATTTTTTTTCCCGTTTTTTCAGATTTTTTCAGATTTTTTCCGATTTTTTTCCAATTTTTTTCGATTTTTTTTCAAATTTTTTCCGATTTTTTCCCGATTTTTTCCGATTTTTTTCCGATTTTTCCCGATTTTTTCCGATTTTTTTTCTATTTTTTTCCGATTTTTTCAGATTTTTTCCGATTTTTTTTTCTATTTTTTTCCGATTTTTTCAGATTTTTTCCGATTTTTTTTTCGATTTTTTTCCGATATTTTCCGATATTTTCCCGATTTTTTCCCGATTTTTTCCGATTTTTTCCCGATTTTTTTCAGATTTTTCCCGATTTTTTTCGATTTGTTCGGATTTTTTCGGATTTTTTTCCCGATTTTTTCCGATTTTTTTCAGATTTTTTCCCGATTTTTTCCCGATTTTTTCAGATTTTTTCCAATTTTTTTCAGATTTTTTCCGATTTTTTTTCTATTTTTTTCCGATTTTTTCCGATTTTTTCCGATTTTTTTCCGATTTTTTCCGATTTTTTTTCCCGATTTTTTTTGGAATTTTTTTCCGATTTTTTCCGATTTTTTTCCGATTTGTTTTCCGATTTTTTTCGGATTTTTTTTCGGATTTTTTCCGATTTTTTCCAATTTTTTCCGATTTTTTTCCGATTTTTTCCGATTTTTTTTCTATTTTTTTCCGATTTTTTCCGATTTTTTCCGATTTTTTTCCCGATTTTTTTCCGATATTTTCCGATATTTTCCCGATTTTTCCCCGATTATTTCCGATTTTTTCCCGATTTTTTTCAGATTTTTCCCGATTTTTTTTCGATTTGTTCGGATTGTTTCGGATTTTTTTCCCGATTTTTTCCGATTTTTTTCAGATTTTTTCCAAGATTTTTTTCCGATTTTTTCCGATTTTTTCCCGATTTTTTCCGATTTTTTCCCGATTTTTTCCCGATTTTTTTTTCGATTTTTTTCCCGATTTTTCCCGTTTTTTTTCGGATTTTTTTTCCGATTTTTTCCGATTTTTTTTCCGATTTTTTCCCGATTTTTTCCCGATTTTTTCAGATTTTTTCCAATTTTTTTCCGTTTTTTTCCGATTTTTTCCCGATTTTTTCCCGATTTTTTTCCGATTTTTTTTCCGATTTTTTTCCCGATTTTTCCCGATTTTTTCCGTTTTTTTCCGATTTTTTTTCCCGATTTTTTTTGGAATTTTTTTCCGATTTTTTCCGATTTTTTTCCGATTTGTTTTCCGATTTTTTTCGGATTTTTTTTCGGATTTTTTCCGATTTTTTCCGATTTTTTCCGATTTTTTTCCGATTTTTTCAGATTTTTCCGATTTTTTCCGATTTTTTTTCTATTTTTTTCCGATTTTTTCAGATTTTTCCCGATTTTTTTCGTTTTTTTCCGATTTTTTCCCGATTTTTTCCCGATTTTTTTACCGATTTTTTTTTCGGATTTTTTCGGATTTTTTTCAGATTTCTTCAGATTTTTTTTCCGATTTTTTCCGATTTTTTTATAGATTTTTTTCCGGTTTTTTTCCGATTTTTTCCGATTTTTTTCGATTTTTTTCCCGATTTTTTTCCGATTTTTTCAGATTTTTTCAGATTTTTTTCCCGATTTTTTTCGATTTTTTCCGTTTTTTTCGGATTTTTTTTCCGATTTTTTCCGATTTTTTTTTTCCGATTTTTTTTCCCGATTTTTTTCCGATTTTTCAATTTTTTTTTTCGATTTTTTCAGATTTTTTCAGATTTTTTTTCTCGATTTTTTCCGATTTTTTTCAGATTTCTTCAGATTTTTTTTTCGATTTTTTTTCCGATTTTTTTCCGATTTTTTTCCGATTTTTTTTCCGATTTTTTCCGATTTTTTCCCGATTTTTTCCCGATTTTTTCAGATTTTTTTTCAGATTTTTCAGATTTTTTCGGTTTTTTTCAGATTTTTTCCCGATTTTTTCCCGATTTTTTTTCTGATTTTTCCCGATTTTTTTCCGATTTTTTCCGATTTTTTTCCGATTTTTTTTCCCGTTTTTTCAGATTTTTTCAGATTTTTTCCGATTTTTTTTCAGATTTTTTTCGATTTTTTTTCAATTTTTTTCCGATTTTTTCCCGATTTTTTCCGATTTTTTTCCGATTTTTCCCGATTTTTTCCGTTTTTTTTTCTATTTTTTTCCGATTTTTTCAGATTTTTTCCGATTTTTTTTCCGATATTTTCCGATATTTTCCCGATTTTTTCCCGATTTTTTCCGATTTTTTCCCGATTTTTTTCAGATTTTTCCCGATTTTTTTTCGATTTGTTCGGATTTTTTCGGATTTTTTTCCCGATTTTTTCCGATTTTTTTCAGATTTTTTCCAAGATTTTTTTCCGATTTTTTCCCGATTTTTTCCCGATTTTTTTCTGATTTTTCCCGATTTTTTTCCGATTTTTTCCGATTTTTTTCCGATTTTTTTTCCCGTTTTTTCAGATTTTTTCAGATTTTTTCCGATTTTTTTCCAATTTTTTTCGATTTTTTTTCAAATTTTTTCCGATTTTTTCCCGATTTTTTCCGATTTTTTTCCGATTTTTCCCGATTTTTTCCGATTTTTTTTCTATTTTTTTCCGATTTTTTCAGATTTTTTCCGATTTTTTTTTCGATTTTTTTCCGATTTTTTCCGATATTTTCCCGATTTTTTCCCGATTTTTTCCGATTTTTTCCCGATTTTTTTCAGATTTTTCCCGATTTTTTTCGATTTGTTCGGATTTTTTCGGATTTTTTTCCCGATTTTTTCCGATTTTTTTCAGATTTTTTCCCGATTTTTTCCCGATTTTTTCAGATTTTTTCCAATTTTTTTCAGATTTTTTCCGATTTTTTCCCGATTTTTTCCCGATTTTTTTCCGATTTTTTTCCGATTTTTTTCCCGATTTTTCCCGATTTTTTCCGTTTTTTTCGGATTTTTTTTCCGATTTTTTTTTCCGATTTTTTTTCCCGTTTTTTCCCGATTTTTCCAAAAAAAAATTCGATTTTTTCCGATTTTTTCCGATTTTTTTACCCGATTTTTTTTGGAATTTTTTTCCGATTTTTTCCGATTTTTTTCCGATTTGTTTTCCGATTTTTTTCGGATTTTTTTTCGGATTTTTTCCGATTTTTTCCGATTTTTTTCCGATTTTTTCCCGATTTATTCCGATTTTTTCCCGATTTTTTCCCGATTTTTTTTCCGATTTTTTTCCCGATTTTTCCCGTTTTTTTTCGGATTTTTTTTCCGATTTTTTTTCCGATTTTTTCCCGATTTTTTCCCGATTTTTCCCGATTTTTTCCGATTTATTCCCGATTTTTTTCCGATTTTTCCCGATTTTTTCCCGATTTTTTCCCGATTTTTTTCCGAATTTTTTTCCGAATTTTTTTCCGATTTTTTCCGATTCTTTCAGATGTTTTTCCGATTTTTTCAGATTTTTTTTCAGATTTTTCCCGATTTTTTCCCGATTTTTTCCCGATTTTTTTCCGATTTTTTCCAGATTTTTTTACAGATTTTTTTCCGATTTTTTCCGATTTTTTTATAGATTTTTTCCCGATTTTTTCCCGATTTTTTCCGATTTTTACCGTTTTTTTCCGATTTTTTTCCGATTTTTTTCCCGTTTTTTCCGATTTTTTTCCGATTTTTTCCCCGTTTTTTTTCGATTTTTTTCGATTTTTTTCCGATTTTTTTCCGATTTTTTCCAATTTTTTCAGATTTTTTCCGATTTTTTTCGCGATTTTTCCCGATTTTTTCCGATTTTTTCCCGATTTTTTTTCCGATTTTTCCCGATTTTTACCGTTTTTTTCCGATTTTTTTCCGATTTTTTTCCCGTTTTTTCCGATTTTTTTCCGATTTTTTCCCCGTTTTTTTTCGATTTTTTTCGATTTTTTCCGATTTTTTTCCGAATTTTTTTCCGAATTTTTTTCCGATTTTTTCCGATTCTTTCAGATTTTTTTCCGATTTTTTCAGATTTTTTTTCAGATTTTTTCCGATTTTTTTCCGATTTTTTTTCCGTTTTTTTCCCGATTTTTTTCCGATTTTCCCGATTTTTTTCCGATTTTTTCCGATTTTTTCCTTTTTTTTCCGATTTTTTTCGATTTTTTTCCGATTTTTTTCCGATTTTTTCCGATTTTTTTCCGATTTTTTCCCGATTTTTTTCCGATTTTTTTCCGATTTTTTTCCGAATTTTTTCCCCGATTTTTTCCCCGATTTTTTCCGATTTTTTCCCGATTTTTTCCCGATTTTTTTCCGAATTTTTTTCTGAATTTTTTCCGATTTTTTCCGATTCTTTCCGATTTTTTTCAGATTTTTTCAGATTTTTTTTCAGATTTTTCCCGATTTTTTTCCCGATTTTTTCCCGATTTTTTTCCGATTTTTTTCCGATTTTTTTCCGAATTTTTTCCCCGATTTTTTCCCCGATTTTTTTCCGATTTTTTCCGATTTTTTTCCCGATTTTTTTCCGATTTTTTCCAGATTTTTTTACAGATTTTTTTCCGATTTTTTCCGATTTTTTTATAGATTTTTTCCCGATTTTTTCCCGATTTTTTCCGATTTTTACCGTTTTTTTCCGATTTTTTTCCGATTTTTTTCCCGTTTTTTCCGATTTTTTTCCGATTTTTTCCCCGTTTTTTTTCGATTTTTTTCGATTTTTTTCCGATTTTTTTCCGATTTTTTCCAATTTTTTCAGATTTTTTCCGATTTTTTTCGCGATTTTTCCCGATTTTTTCCGATTTTTTCCCGATTTTTTTTCCGATTTTTCCCGATTTTTACCGTTTTTTCCGATTTTTTTCCGATTTTTTTCCCGTTTTTTCCGATTTTTTTCCGATTTTTTCCCCGTTTTTTTTCGATTTTTTTCGATTTTTTTCCGATTTTTTTCCGAATTTTTTTCCGAATTTTTTTCCGATTTTTTCCGATTCTTTCAGATTTTTTCCGATTTTTTCAGATTTTTTTTCAGATTTTTTCCGATTTTTTTCCGATTTTTTTTTCGATTTTTTTCCGATTTTTTCCCGATTTTTTTCCGATTTTTTCCCGATTTTTTCCGATTTTTTCCCGATTTTTTTTCGATTTTTTTCCAATTTTTTCCGAATTTTTTTCCGAATTTTTTTCCGATTTTTTCCGATTCTTTCAGATTTTTTTCAGATTTTTTCAGATTTTTTTTCAGATTTTTCCCGATTTTTTCCCGATTTTTTCCCGATTTTTTCCGATTTTTTCAAATTTTTTCCGTTTTTTTCCGAATTTTTTCGATTTTTTCCGATTTTTTTCCGATTTTTTCCGATTTTTTTCCGATTTTTTTCCGATTTTTTTCCGATTTTTCCCGATTTTTTCCGTTTTTTCCCGATTTTTTTCCGATTTTTCCCGATTTTTTCCCGATTTTTTCCGTTTTTTCCGTTTTTTTCGATTTTTTTCCGATTTTTTTCCGATTTTTTCCGATTTTTTCCCGATTTTTTTCCGATTTTTCCCGATTTTTTCCCGATTTTTTTCCGATTTTTCCAGATTTTTTTACCGATTTTTTTCAGATTTTTTCCGATTTTTTTATAGATTTTTTTCCCGATTTTTTCCGATTTTTACCGTTTTTTTCCGATTTTTTTCCGATTTTTTTCCCGTTTTTTCCGATTTTTTTCCGATTTTTCCCCCGTTTTTTTTCGATTTTTTCGATTTTTTTCCGATTTTTTTTCCGATTTTTTCCAATTTTTTCAGATTTTTTTCGATTTTTTTCGCGATTTTTCCCGATTTTTTCCGATTTTTTCCCGATTTTTTTTCCGATTTTTCCCGATTTTTTCCGATTTTTTTCGATTTTTTTCCGATTTTTTTTTCGATTTTTTTCCGATTTTTTCCCGATTTTTTCCGATTTTTTCCCGATTTTTTCCGATTTTTTCCCGATTTTTTTTCGATTTTTTTCGATTTTTTTCCAATTTTTTCCGATTTTTTTCCGATTTTTTTCCCGATTTTTTCCGATTTTTTCCCGATTTTTTTCCGATTTTCCCGATTTTTTTCCGATTTTTTCCGATTTTTTCCTTTTTTTTCCGATTTTTTTCGATTTTTTTCCGATTTTTTTCCGATTTTTTCCCGATTTTTTTCCGATTTTTCCCGATTTTTTCCCGATTTTTTTCCGAATTTTTTTCTGAATTTTTTTCCGATTTTTTCCGATTCTTTCCGATTTTTTTCAGATTTTTTCAGATTTTTTTTCAGATTTTTCCCGATTTTTTCCCGATTTTTTCCCGATTTTTTTCCGATTTTTTTCCGATTTTTTTCCGAATTTTTTCCCCGATTTTTTCCCCGATTTTTTTCCGATTTTTTCCGATTTTTTTCCGATTTTCTTCCGATTTTTTCAAATTTTTTCCGTTTTTTCCGATTTTTTTCGATTTTTTTCCGATTTTTTTCCGATTTTTTAGATTTTTTTCCGATTTTTTCCCGATTTTTTCCCGATTTTTTTCTGATTTTTCCCGATTTTTTCAGTTTTTTTCCCGATTTTTTTCCGATTTTTCCCGTTTTTTTCCGTTTTTTTCGATTTTTTTCCGATTTTTTCCGATTTTTTTCCGATTTTTCCCCGATTTTTTTCCGATTTTTCCCGATTTTTCCGATTTATTCCCGATTTTTTTCCGATTTTTCCCGATTTTTTCCCGATTTTTTCCCGATTTTTTTCCGATTTTTTTCGCGATTTTTCCCGATTTTTTCCGATTTTTTCCCGATTTTTTTTCCGATTTTTCCCGATTTTTTCCGATTTTTTCCGATTTTTTTCCGATTTTTTTTTCGATTTTTTTCCGATTTTTTCCCGATTTTTTTCCGATTTTTTCCCGATTTTTTCCGATTTTTTCCCGATTTTTTTTCGATTTTTTTCCAATTTTTTCCGATTTTTTTCCGATTTTTTCCCGATTTTTCCCGATTTTTTCCGATTTTTTCCCGATTTTTTTCCGATTTTCCCGATTTTTTTCCGATTTTTTCCGATTTTTTCCTTTTTTTTCCGATTTTTTTCGATTTTTTTCCGATTTTTTTCCGATTTTTTCCGATTTTTTTCCGATTTTTTCCCGATTTTTTTCCGATTTTTTTCGCGATTTTTCCCGATTTTTTCCGATTTTTTCCCGATTTTTTTTCCGATTTTTCCCGATTTTTTCCGATTTTTTCCGATTTTTTTCCGATTTTTTTTCGATTTTTTTCCGATTTTTTCCCGATTTTTTTCCGATTTTTTCCCGATTTTTTCCGATTTTTTCCCGATTTTTTTTCGATTTTTTTTCCAATTTTTTCCGATTTTTTTCCGATTTTTTTCCCGATTTTTCCCGATTTTTTCCGATTTTTTCCCGATTTTTTTCCGATTTTCCCGATTTTTTTCCGATTTTTTCCGATTTTTTCCTTTTTTTTCCGATTTTTTTCGATTTTTTTCCGATTTTTTTCCGATTTTTTCCGATTTTTTTCCGATTTTTTCCCGATTTTTTTCCGATTTTTCCCGATTTTTTCCGATTTTTTCCGATTTTTTCCCGATTTTTTTTCCGATTTTTCCCGATTTTTTCCGATTTTTTCCGATTTTTTTCCGATTTTTTTTTCGATTTTTTTCCGATTTTTTCCCGATTTTTTTCCGATTTTTTCCCGATTTTTTCCGATTTTTTCCCGATTTTTTTTCGATTTTTTCGATTTTTTTCCAATTTTTTCCGATTTTTTTCCGATTTTTTTCCCGATTTTTTCCGATTTTTTCCCGATTTTTTTCCGATTTTCCCGATTTTTTTCCGATTTTTTCCGATTTTTTCCTTTTTTTTCCGATTTTTTTCGATTTTTTTCCGATTTTTTTCCGATTTTTTCCGATTTTTTTCCGATTTTTTCCCGATTTTTTTCCGATTTTTCCCGATTTTTTCCGATTTTTTCCCGATTTTTTTCCGATTTTTTCCGATTTTTTCCGATTTTTTCCCGATTTTTTTCCGAATTTTTTTCTGAATTTTTTTCCGATTTTTTCCGATTCTTTCCGATTTTTTTCAGATTTTTTCAGATTTTTTTTCAGATTTTTCCCGATTTTTTCCCGATTTTTTCCCGATTTTTTTCCGATTTTTTTCCGATTTTTTTCCGAATTTTTTCCCCGATTTTTTCCCCGATTTTTTTCCGATTTTTTCCGATTTTTTTCCGATTTTCTTCCGATTTTTTCAAATTTTTTCCGTTTTTTCCGATTTTTTTCGATTTTTTCCGATTTTTTTCCGATTTTTTAGATTTTTTTCCGATTTTTTCCCGATTTTTTCCCGATTTTTTTCCGATTTTTCCCGATTTTTTCCGTTTTTTTCCCGATTTTTTTCCGATTTTTCCCGTTTTTTTTCCGTTTTTTTCGATTTTTTTCCGATTTTTTCCGATTTTTTTCCGATTTTTCCCCGATTTTTTTTCCGATTTTTCCCGATTTTTTCCGATTTATTCCCGATTTTTTTCCGATTTTTCCCGATTTTTTCCCGATTTTTTCCCGATTTTTTTCCGATTTTTTTCGCGATTTTTCCCGATTTTTTCCGATTTTTTCCCGATTTTTTTTCCGATTTTTCCCGATTTTTTCCGATTTTTTCCGATTTTTTTCCGATTTTTTTTTCGATTTTTTTCCGATTTTTTCCCGATTTTTTTCCGATTTTTTCCCGATTTTTTCCGATTTTTTCCCGATTTTTTTTCGATTTTTTTCCAATTTTTTCCGATTTTTTTCCGATTTTTTTCCCGATTTTTCCCGATTTTTCCGATTTTTTCCCGATTTTTTTCCGATTTTCCCGATTTTTTTCCGATTTTTTCCGATTTTTCCTTTTTTTTCCGATTTTTTTCGATTTTTTTCCGATTTTTTTCCGATTTTTTCCGATTTTTTTCCGATTTTTTCCCGATTTTTTTCCGATTTTTCCCGATTTTTTCCGATTTTTTCCCGATTTTTTTCCGATTTTTTCCGATTTTTTCCCGATTTTTTCCGATTTTTTCCCGATTTTTTTCCGATTTTCTTCCGATTTTTTCAAATTTTTTCCGTTTTTTTCCGATTTTTTCGATTTTTTTCCGATTTTTTTCCGATTTTTTAGATTTTTTTCCGATTTTTTCCCGATTTTTTTCCGATTTTCCCGATTTTTTCCGTTTTTTCCCGATTTTTTTCCGATTTTCCCGATTTTTTTCCGATTTTTTCCGATTTTTTCCTTTTTTTTCCGATTTTTTTCGATTTTTTTCCAATTTTTTTCCGATTTTTTCCGATTTTTTTCCGATTTTTTCCCGATTTTTTTCCGATTTTTTTCCGATTTTTTTCCGAATTTTTTCCCCGATTTTTTCCCCGATTTTTTTCCGATTTTTTCCCGATTTTTTCCCGATTTTTTTCCGAATTTTTTTCTGAATTTTTTTCCGATTTTTTTCCGATTCTTTCCGATTTTTTTCAGATTTTTTCAGATTTTTTTTCAGATTTTTCCCGATGTTTTCCCGATTTTTTCCCGATTTTTTTCCGATTTTTTTCCGATTTTTTCCGAATTTTTTCCCCGATTTTTTCCCCGATTTTTTTCCGATTTTTTCCGATTTTTTTCCGATTTTCTTCCGATTTTTTCAAATTTTTTCCGTTTTTTCCGATTTTTTTTCGATTTTTTTCCGATTTTTTTCCGATTTTTTAGATTTTTTTCCGATTTTTTCCCGATTTTTTCCCGATTTTTTTCCGATTTTTCCCGATTTTTTCCGTTTTTTTCCCGATTTTTTTCCGATTTTTCCCGTTTTTTTTCCGTTTTTTTTCGATTTTTTTCCGATTTTTTCCGATTTTTTTCCGATTTTTCCCCGATTTTTTTCCGATTTTTCCCGATTTTTTCCGATTTATTCCCGATTTTTTTCCGATTTTTCCCGATTTTTTCCCGATTTTTTCCCGATTTTTTTCCGATTTTTTTCGCGATTTTTCCCGATTTTTTCCCGATTTTTTTTCCGATTTTTCCCGATTTTTTCCGATTTTTTCCGATTTTTTTCCGATTTTTTTTTCGATTTTTTTCCGATTTTTTCCCGATTTTTTTCCGATTTTTTCCCGATTTTTTCCGATTTTTTCCCGATTTTTTTTCGATTTTTTTCCAATTTTTTCCGATTTTTTTCCGATTTTTTTCCCGATTTTTCCCGATTTTTTCCCGATTTTTTTCCGATTTTCCCGATTTTTTTCCGATTTTTTCCGATTTTTTCCTTTTTTTTCCGATTTTTTTCGATTTTTTTCCGATTTTTTTCCGATTTTTTCCGATTTTTTTCCGATTTTTTCCCGATTTTTTTCCGATTTTTCCAGATTTTTTCCGATTTTTTCCCGATTTTTTTCCGATTTTTCCGATTTTTTCCCGATTTTTTCCCGATTTTTTTCCGAATTTTTTTCTGAATTTTTTTCCGATTTTTTCCGATTCTTTCCGATTTTTTTCAGATTTTTTCAGATTTTTTTTCAGATTTTTCCCGATTTTTCCCGATTTTTTCCCGATTTTTTTCCGATTTTTTTCCGATTTTTTTCCGAATTTTTTCCCCGATTTTTTCCCCGATTTTTTTCCGATTTTTTCCGATTTTTTTCCCGATTTTTCCCGATTTTTTCCGATTTTTTCCCGATTTTTTTCCGATTTTCTTCCGATTTTTTCAATTTTTTTCCGTTTTTTTCCGATTTTTTTCGATTTTTTTCCGATTTTTTTCCGATTTTTTAGATTTTTTTCCGATTTTTTCCCGATTTTTTCCGATTTTTCCCGATTTTTTCCGTTTTTTTCCCGATTTTTTTCCGATTTTCCCGTTTTTTTTCCGTTTTTTTTCGATTTTTTTCCGATTTTTTTCCGATTTTTTCCGATTTTTTTCCGATTTTTCCCCGATTTTTTTCCGATTTTTCCCGATTTTTTCCGATTTATTCCCGATTTTTTTCCGATTTTTCCCGATTTTTTCCCGATTTTTTCCCGATTTTTTTCCGAATTTTTTTCCGAATTTTTTTCCGATTTTTTCCGATTCTGTCAGATTTTTTTCCGATTTTTTCAGATTTTTTTTCAGATTTTTCCCGATTTTTTCCCGATTTTTCCCGATTTTTTTCCGATTTTTTCCAGATTTTTTACAGATTTTTTCCCGATTTTTTCCGATTTTTTTATAGATTTTTTCCCGATTTTTTCCCGATTTTTTCCGATTTTTACCGTTTTTTTCCGATTTTTTTCCGATTTTTTTCCCGTTTTTTTCCGATTTTTTTCCGATTTTTTCCCCGTTTTTTTTCGATTTTTTTCGATTTTTTTCCGATTTTTTCCGATTTTTTCCAATTTTTTCAGATTTTTTCCGATTTTTTTCGCGATTTTTCCCGATTTTTTCCGATTTTTTCCCGATTTTTTTTCCGATTTTTCCCGATTTTTACCGTTTTTTTCCGATTTTTTTCCGATTTTTTTCCCGTTTTTTCCGATTTTTTTCCGATTTTTTCCCCGTTTTTTTTCGATTTTTTTCGATTTTTTTCCGATTTTTTTCCGAATTTTTTTCCGAATTTTTTTCCGATTTTTTCCGATTCTTTCAGATTTTTTTCCGATTTTTTCAGATTTTTTTTCAGATTTTTTCCGATTTTTTTCCGATTTTTTTTTCGATTTTTTTCCGATTTTTTCCCGATTTTTTTCCGATTTTTTCCCGATTTTTTCCGATTTTTTCCCGATTTTTTTTCGATTTTTTTCCAATTTTTTCCGAATTTTTTTCCGAATTTTTTTCCGATTTTTTCCGATTCTTTCAGATTTTTTTCAGATTTTTTCAGATTTTTTTTCAGATTTTTCCCGATTTTTTCCCGATTTTTTCCCGATTTTTTTCCGATTTTTTCCAGATTTTTTTACCGATTTTTTTCAGATTTTTCCCGATTTTTTCCCGATTTTTTTTCCGATTTTTTCCGATTTTTTCCGATTTTTTCCAATTTTTTCAATTTTTTTCGATTTTTTTCCCGATTTTTCCCGATTTTTTCCGATTTTTTCCCGATTTTTTTTCCGATTTTTCCCGATTTTTTTCCGATTTTTTCCGATTTTTTCCCGATTTTTTCCCGATTTTTTCCCGATTTTTTTCCGATTTTTTCCGATTTTTTTCGGATTTGTTCGGATTTGTTCGGATTTGTTCGGATTTGTTCGGATTTTTTCCGATTTTTTCCCGATTTTTTTACCGATTTTTTTCCGATTTTTTTCCGAATTTTTTCCCCGATTTTTTTCCGATTTTTTCCGATTTTTTTTCCGATTTTTCCCGATTTTTTTCCGATTTTTTCCGATTTTTTCCGATTTTTTTCCCGATTTTTCCCGATTTTTTTCCGATTTTTTCCGATTTTTTTCGGATTTGTTCGGATTTGTTCGGATTTGTTCGGATTTGTTCGGATTTTTTCCGATTTTTTCCCGATTTTTTTACCGATTTTTTTCCGATTTTTTTCCGAATTTTTTCCCCGATTTTTTTCCGATTTTTTCCGATTTTTTTTCCGATTTTTCCCGATTTTTTTCCGATTTTTTCCGATTTTTTTCCCGATTTTTCCCGATTTTTTCCGATTTTTTCCGAATTTTTTTCGATTTTTTTCCGATTTTTTTCCGATTTTTTCCGATTTTTTTCCGATTTTTTTCCGATTTTTTTCCGATTTTTCCCGATTTTTTCCGTTTTTTCCCGATTTTTTTCCGATTTTTCCCGATTTTTTCCCGATTTTTCCGTTTTTTTCCGTTTTTTTTCGATTTTTTTCCGATTTTTTTCCGATTTTTTCCGATTTTTTCCCGATTTTTTTCCGATTTTTCCCGATTTTTTCCCGATTTTTTTCCGATTTTTTCCAGATTTTTTTACCGATTTTTTTCAGATTTTTTCCGATTTTTTTATAGATTTTTTTCCCGATTTTTTCCGATTTTTACCGTTTTTTTCCGATTTTTTTCCGATTTTTTTCCCGTTTTTTCCGATTTTTTTCCGATTTTTTCCCCGTTTTTTTTCGATTTTTTTCGATTTTTTTCCGATTTTTTTCCGATTTTTTCCAATTTTTTCAGATTTTTTTCGATTTTTTTCGCGATTTTTCCCGATTTTTTCCGATTTTTTCCCGATTTTTTTTCCGATTTTTCCCGATTTTTTCCGATTTTTTCCGATTTTTTTCCGATTTTTTTTTCGATTTTTTTCCGATTTTTTCCCGATTTTTTTCCGATTTTTTCCCGATTTTTTCCGTTTTTTTCCCGATTTTTTTCCGATTTTTCCCGTTTTTTTTCCGTTTTTTTCGATTTTTTTCCGATTTTTTCCGATTTTTTTCCGATTTTTCCCCGATTTTTTTCCGATTTTTCCCGATTTTTTCCGATTTATTCCGATTTTTTTCCGATTTTTTTCCCGATTTTTTCCGATTTTTTCCCGATTTTTTTCCGATTTTCCCGATTTTTTTCCGATTTTTCCGATTTTTTCCGATTTTTTCCCGATTTTTCCCGATTTTTTCCGATTTTTTCCCGATTTTTTTCCGATTTTCCCGATTTTTTTCCGATTTTTTCAAATTTTTTCCGTTTTTTTCCGAATTTTTTCGATTTTTTTCCGATTTTTTTCCGATTTTTTCCGATTTTTTTCCGATTTTTTTTCCGATTTTTTTCCGATTTTTCCCGATTTTTTCCGTTTTTTCCCGATTTTTTTCCGATTTTTCCCGATTTTTTCCCGATTTTTTCCGTTTTTTCCGTTTTTTTTCGATTTTTTTCCGATTTTTTTCCGATTTTTTCCGATTTTTTCCCGATTTTTTCCGATTTTTCCCGATTTTTTCCCGATTTTTTTCCGATTTTTTCCAGATTTTTTCCCCGATTTTTTTCCGATTTTTTCCGATTTTTTTCCGATTTTCTTCCGATTTTTTCAAATTTTTTCCGTTTTTTCCGATTTTTTTCGATTTTTTTCCGATTTTTTTCCGATTTTTTAGATTTTTTTCCGATTTTTCCCGATTTTTCCCGATTTTTTTCCGATTTTTCCCGATTTTTTCCGTTTTTTTCCCGATTTTTTTCCGATTTTTCCCGTTTTTTTTCCGTTTTTTTCGATTTTTTTCCGATTTTTTCCGATTTTTTTCCGATTTTTCCCCGATTTTTTTCCGATTTTTCCCGATTTTTTCCGATTTATTCCCGATTTTTTTCCGATTTTTCCCGATTTTTTTCCGATTTTTTCCCGATTTTTTTCCGATTTTTTTCGCGATTTTTCCCGATTTTTTCCGATTTTTTCCCGATTTTTTTTCCGATTTTTCCCGATTTTTTCCGATTTTTTCCGATTTTTTTCCGATTTTTTTTTCGATTTTTTTCCGATTTTTTCCCGATTTTTTTCCGATTTTTTCCCGATTTTTTCCGATTTTTTCCCGATTTTTTTTCGATTTTTTTCCAATTTTTTCCGATTTTTTTCCGATTTTTTTCCCGATTTTTCCCGATTTTTTCCGATTTTTTCCCGATTTTTTCCGATTTTCCCGATTTTTTTCCGATTTTTTCCGATTTTTTCCTTTTTTTTCCGATTTTTTTCGATTTTTTTCCGATTTTTTTCCGATTTTTTCCGATTTTTTTCCGATTTTTTCCCGATTTTTTTCCGATTTTTCCCGATTTTTTCCGATTTTTTCCCGATTTTTTTCCGATTTTTTCCGATTTTTTCCCGATTTTTTCCGATTTTTTCCCGATTTTTTTCCGATTTTCTTCCGATTTTTTCAAATTTTTTCCGTTTTTTTCCGATTTTTTTCGATTTTTTTCCGATTTTTTTCCGATTTTTTAGATTTTTTTCCGATTTTTTCCCGATTTTTTTCCGATTTTTCCCGATTTTTTCCGTTTTTTTCCCGATTTTTTTCCGATTTTCCCGATTTTTTTCCGATTTTTTCCGATTTTTTCCTTTTTTTCCGATTTTTTTCGATTTTTTTCCAATTTTTTTCCGATTTTTTCCGATTTTTTTCCGATTTTTTCCCGATTTTTTTCCGATTTTTTTCCGATTTTTTTCCGAATTTTTTCCCCGATTTTTTTCCCCGATTTTTTTCCGATTTTTTCCCGATTTTTTCCCGATTTTTTTCCGAATTTTTTTCTGAATTTTTTTCCGATTTTTTCCGATTCTTTCCGATTTTTTTCAGATTTTTTCAGATTTTTTTTCAGATTTTTCCCGATTTTTTCCCGATTTTTTTCCCGATTTTTTTCCGATTTTTTTCCGATTTTTTTCCGAATTTTTTCCCCGATTTTTTCCCCGATTTTTTTCCGATTTTTTCCGATTTTTTTCCCGATTTTTCCCGATTTTTTCCGATTTTTTCCCGATTTTTTTCCGATTTTCTTCCGATTTTTTCAAATTTTTTCCGTTTTTTCCGATTTTTTTCGATTTTTTCCGATTTTTTCCGATTTTTTCCGATTTTTTCTTGATTTTTTCCCGATTTTTTTCCGATTTTTCCCGATTTTTTCCGTTTTTTTCCCGATTTTTTTCCGATTTTTCCCGTTTTTTTTCCGTTTTTTTTCGATTTTTTTCCGATTTTTTTCCGATTTTTTCCGATTTTTTTCCGATTTTTCCCCGATTTTTTCCCGATTTCTTTCAGATTTTTTCAGATTTTTTTTCAGATTTTTCCCGATTTTTTCCCGATTTTTTCCCGATTTTTTTCCGAATTTTTTTCCGAATTTTTTTCCGATTTTTTCCGAATTTTTTTCCGATTTTTTCAGATTTTTTTTCAGATTTTTCCCGATTTTTTCCCGATTTTTTCCCGATTTTTTTCCGATTTTTTCCAGATTTTTTTACAGATTTTTTTCCGATTTTTTCCGATTTTTTATAGATTTTTTCCCGATTTTTTCCCGATTTTTTCCGATTTTTACCGTTTTTTTCCGATTTTTTTCCGATTTTTTTCCCGTTTTTTCCGATTTTTTTCCGATTTTTTCCCCGTTTTTTTTCGATTTTTTTCGATTTTTTTCCGATTTTTTTCCGATTTTTTCCAATTTTTTCAGATTTTTTCCGATTTTTTCTTGATTTTTTCCCGATTTTTTCCGATTTTTTCCCGATTTTTTTTCCGATTTTTTCCGATTTTTTTCCCCGATTTTTTTCCGATTTTTCCGATTTTTTTTCGATTTTTTCAGATTTTTTCCGATTTTTTTCCCGATTTTTTTCGATTTTTTTCCGATTTTTTTCCGAATTTTTTTTCCGAATTTTTTTCCGATTTTTTCCGATTCTTTCAGATTTTTTTCCGATTTTTTCAGATTTTTTTTCAGATTTTTTCCGATTTTTTTCCGATTTTTTTTCCGTTTTTTTCCCGATTTTTTTCCGATTTTCCCGATTTTTTTCCGATTTTTTCCGATTTTTCCTTTTTTTCCGATTTTTTTCCGATTTTTTTCCCGATTTTTCCCGATTTTTTCCGATTTTTTCCCGATTTTTTTCCGATTTTCCCGATTTTTTTCCGATTTTTTCCGATTTTTTCCTTTTTTTTCCGATTTTTTTCGATTTTTTTCCGATTTTTTTCCGATTTTTTCCGATTTTTTTCCGATTTTTTCCCGATTTTTTTCCGATTTTTCCCGATTTTTTCCGATTTTTTCCCGATTTTTTTCCGATTTTTTCCGATTTTTTCCCGATTTTTTCCGATTTTTTCCCGATTTTTTCAGATTTTTTCCCGATTTTTTCAGATTTTTTCGTTTTTTTCCCGATTTTTTTCGATTTTTTCCGATTTTTTTCCGATTTTTTCCCGATTTTTTCCGATTTTTTCCCGATTTTTTTCCGATTTTTCCCGATTTTTTCCGTTTTTTTCCCGATTTTTTTCCGATTTTCCCGATTTTTTTCCGATTTTTTCCGATTTTTTTCCGATTTTTTTCCCCGATTTTTTTCGATTTTTTTCCAATTTTTTTCCGATTTTTTCCGATTTTTTTCCGATTTTTTCCCGATTTTTTTCCGATTTTTTTCCGATTTTTTTCCGAATTTTTTCCCCGATTTTTTCCCCGATTTTTTTCCGATTTTTTCCCGATTTTTTCCCGATTTTTTTCCGATTTTTTCCGATTTTTTCTGATTTTTTTCCGATTTTTTTTCCGATTTTTTTCAGATTTTTTCAGATTTTTTTTCAGATTTTTCCCGATTTTTTCCCGATTTTTTCCCGATTTTTTTCCGATTTTTTTCCGATTTTTTTCCGAATTTTTTCCCCGATTTTTTCCCCGATTTTTTTCCGATTTTTTCCGATTTTTTTCCCGATTTTTCCCGATTTTTTCCGATTTTTTCCCGATTTTTTTCCGATTTTCTTCCGATTTTTTCAAATTTTTTCCGTTTTTTTCCGATTTTTTTCGATTTTTTTCCGATTTTTTTCCGATTTTTTAGATTTTTTCCGATTTTTTCCCGATTTTTTTCCGATTTTTCCCGATTTTTCCGATTTTTTTCCCGATTTTTTTCCGATTTTTTCCGATTTTTTCCGTTTTTTTTCGATTTTTTTCCGATTTTTTTCCGATTTTTTCCGATTTTTTTCCGATTTTTCCCCGATTTTTTTCCGATTTTTTCAGATTTTTTTCAGATTTTTTTCAGATTTTTTCAGATTTTTTTTCAGATTTTTTTCCGATTTTTTCAGATTTTTTTCAGATTTTTCCCGATTTTTTCCCGATTTTTTCCCGATTTTTTTCCGATTTTTTCCAGATTTTTTTACAGATTTTTTTCCGATTTTTTCCGATTTTTTTCCCGATTTTTTTCCGATTTTTTCCCGATTTTTTCCGATTTTTACCGTTTTTTCCGATTTTTTTCCGATTTTTTTCCCGTTTTTTCCGATTTTTTTCCGATTTTTCCCCGTTTTTTTTCGATTTTTTTCGATTTTTTTCCGATTTTTTTCCGATTTTTTCCAATTTTTTCAGATTTTTCCGATTTTTTTCGCGATTTTTCCCGATTTTTTCCGATTTTTTCCCGATTTTTTTTCCGATTTTTCCCGATTTTTACCGTTTTTTTCCGATTTTTTTTCCGATTTTTTTCCCGTTTTTTCCGATTTTTTTCCGATTTTTTCCCCGTTTTTTTTCGATTTTTTTCGATTTTTTTCCGATTTTTTTCCGATTTTTTCCCGATTTTTTCCCGATTTCTTTCAGATTTTTTCAGATTTTTTTCCGATTTTTTCAGATTTTTTTTCAGATTTTTTCCGATTTTTTTCCGATTTTTTTTCCGTTTTTTTCCCGATTTTTTTCCGATTTTCCCGATTTTTTTCCGATTTTTTCCGATTTTTTCCTTTTTTTTCCGATTTTTTTCGATTTTTTCCGATTTTTTCCGATTTTTTCCGATTTTTTTCCGATTTTTTCCCGATTTTTTTCCGATTTTTTTCCGATTTTTTTCCGAATTTTTTCCCGATTTTTTCCCCGATTTTTTTCCGATTTTTTCCCGATTTTTTCCCGATTTTTTCCCGATTTTTTCCCGATTTTTTCCGATTTTTTCCGATTCTTTCCGATTTTTTTCAGATTTTTTCAGATTTTTTTTCAGATTTTTCCCGATTTTTTCCCGATTTTTTCCCGATTTTTTCCGATTTTTTTCCGATTTTTTTCCGATTTTTTCAGATTTTTTCCGATTTTTTCAGATTTTTTTTCAGATTTTTCCCGATTTTTTCCCGATTTTTTCCCGATTTTTTTCGATTTTTTTCCGATTTTTTCCCGATTTTTTCCCGATTTTTTCCGATTTTTTTCCGATTTTTTCCCGATTTTTCCGATTTTTTCCGATTTTTTCTGATTTTTTTCCGATTTTTTTCCCGTTTTTTCCGATTTTTTTCCGATTTTTTCCCCGTTTTTTTTCGATTTTTTTCGATTTTTTTCCGATTTTTTTCCGATTTTTTCCAATTTTTTCAGATTTTTCCGATTTTTTTCGCGATTTTTCCCGATTTTTTCCGATTTTTTCCCGATTTTTTTTCCGATTTTTCCCGATTTTTACCGTTTTTTTCCGATTTTTTTCCGATTTTTTCCCGTTTTTTCCGATTTTTTTCCGATTTTTCCCCGTTTTTTTTCGATTTTTTTCGATTTTTTTCCGATTTTTTTCCGAATTTTTTTCCGAATTTTTTTCCGATTTTTTCCGATTTTTTCCCGTTTTTTCCCGATTTTTTCAGATTTTTTTTCAGATTTTTTCCGATTTTTTTCCGATTTTTTTTCCGATTTTTTTCCCGATTTTTTTCGATTTTTTTCCGATTTTTTTCCGATTTTTTCCGATTTTTTCCGATTTTTTTCCGATTTTTTCCCGATTTTTTCCGATTTTTTTCCGATTTTTCCGATTTTTTTCCGATTTTTTCCCGATTTTTTTCCGATTTTTTTCCGATTTTTTTCCGAATTTTTTCCCCGATTTTTTCCCCGATTTTTTTCCGATTTTTTCCCGATTTTTTCCCGATTTTTTTCGATTTTTTCCGATTTTTTCCCGATTTTTTCCGATTTTTTCCCGATTTTTTTCAGATTTTTTCAGATTTTTTTTCAGATTTTTCCCGATTTTTTCCCGATTTTTTCCCGATTTTTTTCAGATTTTTCCCGATTTTTTCCGATTTTTTCCCGATTTTTTTCCGATTTTTTCCGATTTTTTCCCGATTTTTCCCGATTTTTTTCCCGATTTTTCCCGATTTTTTCCGATTTTTTCCCGATTTTTTTCCGATTTTCTTCCGATTTTTTCAAATTTTTTCCGTTTTTTTCCGATTTTTTTCGATTTTTTTCCGATTTTTTTCCGATTTTTTAGATTTTTTTCCGATTTTTTCCGATTTTTTTCCGATTTTTCCCGATTTTTTCCGTTTTTTTCCCGATTTTTTTCCGATTTTCCCGATTTTTTTCCGATTTTTTCCGATTTTTTCCTTTTTTTTCCGATTTTTTTCGATTTTTTTCCGA